>NW_027551566.1:3904391-4004353 GCF_008692635.1 Crocuta crocuta
GACATATACCAATTTATTAAGAGCAGTTATCTGAGAAATGGAACTCATGATAAGAGGCAGGAATGGTATGCAGGACAGATTTACATTATGCAATTCTATATTGACTTTTCCCCCCAACACATAGATTATGTATGTAAAAATTAAAGTTTCTAAAAATAAAAAATTGGGTGCTTACCCAGCATTCTGAGAATCCTTTATTCTATACAGAAGGCCTGTATTGCTCCTTAAGAGATCCAACTGGCCCTAAAGTTTTTTTTAACAGAAAATAACAATGAATTATTTTGGAGCTATTTTAAATCAGCCACAAATATTTTTAAAAAAATTTTTTTAAAATGTTTATTTATTCTTGAGGGAGAGACAGAGTGTGAGTTGGGGGGGGGGCAGAGAAAGAGGGACACACAGAATCTGAAGCAGGCTCCAGGTGAGCTGTCAGCACAGAGCCCAATGCGGGGCTTGAACCCATGAGCCATGAGATCATGATCTGAGACAAAGTTGGACGCCCAACAGACTGAGCCACCCAGGTACCCCTAAATCAACCACAAATGTTAATGTATTCTTTAAAATTTTACACAAGCCAAAACATCCTGCCTTACAGTTATTTGTTAGTTCCTCACTCGAGACTTCAGTCTTTGCTTACAGATCACATGTAATATATTTTTAAAAACTTAGTGCTTTATGTCATCATTTTCCAAATTATTAACACCTAACAATTTCTTATATGCCGGTGTCCTGGCTTGTTTATATGAGCAATGCATAAAGAATTTTAAACAAGCAGCTTTAGAATAATAAATAAAAATCCATATTCAAATTCAAATAAATTCAATGAGTATATATAATATAAACATAAACAATTTATATAACTAAAAAGTTCAAATAAAGGCTAACATGCATAAATCTATAGCATGATGATTAAAATTTATAAAATAAATAGTGACATTTATTGATCTGTGTGATTTCTGTTGTATTATATGAAAATTAGAAAGGTCAACCAATGAATAAAAGATGCAATAGTTTTGGTTTTATAGAACAAATCAAAAGTAAAGCATGTCTGACATGCTTTTGAAATGCCTTGGGTGTGAACTTTGGAGCACACAGAAGGCCAGATCATTGGACTTGTGGCAGTCTGGGGAATCCATGGCCAGGAGAGGCCCCATCTCTGTACATTAAGACTGGGATGACACATGACTTGGAAACAGGTTTACATACAGACGAAAAGCAATAACCTCCCTCCCTGAACCCCATTAAATAGCAAAATCGAACCAGAAAGTTCCATTTGGAGGTTTAATTCAGCCTCTGAACATTTCCTGAAAACTCATACTGTGATACATGTCTGAGGGGACAAACATGAATTCTAAAGAGAATCACACAGCTAATGTCAATACTATCTCATTGGCGTCAACACAGAGGTAAGTTAAGGGTGGAAAGGATGCTCAGAGAAGCAGCTTTGGCCCAACCTGGGGTGGGAGGGGTGGTTTCAGGGAAGCTTTCTGGGAGACAATAGCAGAGCTGAGTCTTGAAGGAGAATGAGGAGTTAGTCTGTGAAGAAAGGGAAGAAGGGCCTTCTAACCAGTGAAGACAATGGACCTGAGGCATGATGTGGCAGGGAACCAAAAATAATCTGTTCCCCTGAAACCTAACTTTTGAGGCAGAGTGGGTGAAGAAGGTAGGGGCTTGGTGCGGTGAACCCAGGAGTGTGGACTTGAATCTGTAGTGTTGAGAGGATTGTGGGTCACAAATGACTTGGTCAGATCTGTATTAAAGACAGATCAAGGGGCACCTGGGTGTCTCGGTCAGTTAAGCATCTTGATCTTAGTTAAGGTCTTGATCTCAGGGTGTTGAGTTCAAGCCCTGTGTTGGGCTCTGTGCAGGGTGGGAAGCCTACTTAAAAAAAAGAAAAATCAGGCTGGCTGTACTGAGGCAGATGGAGCCAGGAGAGCCAGTTAGAATATACTGTCATAGCCCAGGACGAAGCCAAGAACCTGACATATGCAGGACATGCAGGAATGGAAATGAGGGAACAAATCTGAGAGCGTTTATAAGCTAAAATCAGTAATCCTTTGTGATTTACTAATAATTATTCCCTTAAGACATCCTGGCTCCACCACTGCTCACAATCTATAGACCATAGGCCTGGCAGTAGATGGGGCTGCAAAGATGGAGACAGAGAGGCAGGTACTGAGGATTTTCAGACAACACAAAGGGCTGAAAGAGTAGTCAGAAGACAAAAACAGTCTCCATTGCTACAACCTTCAGCATCCTTTCACTATCCCTCTGGAGCTGAGTCCTTCACCACGGTGAACTGATCAGAAATCACCAGAACCTTATAAGACAGGGGTGAGCAACCTGGCCCACTGCTCGTTTTTATAAATAAGGTTTTACTGGAATGCAGCCATGCTCATGTGTTTATGAATGGGTTCATGGCTACTTCCCTGAAGAGTTGAGTAGTTATGACAGAAACCACATGGCCCGCAAAGCCTACAATGCATACTATCTGGCACTTTCTAGAAAAAGTCTTCCAGCCATTGAAGATGGTGATTTAACAGAATGTTCATCTGTTCTCAAATTTCCATATGGGTCCTTAGTGTAGAAATCTTTTACTCAATTTCTACTACAACCAAACTGAAATGCTTTCAAGACATGGGAGTTTTGATAATGGAGAAATGGAAGGAGAGATAGGCAGATTTAGAGGATGGGCGCCCCAAGCTGGGGTGTTTTGGGACATTAGGTGGGGTGTTTTAGGACATTCCCAGGAGAAGAGAAGAGGTAAGAGCAGGTAGAAGGGCTTCTTTGAAAAACCCCACTGCAGTGTGACTGGACTCAGTCCTGCCCACTGAAATGCTCAGAGTGAGGAGTGAGAGTGACGAGTGAGACTGGACACCGAAACCTTAAGGAACCAACTCTGTGCTAACCTGCAGAAAAACCAGACGGGGCATATTTCATAGGGAATGGCCCAACACCAACAGCAGGAAGCAAACAGAAAGTAAGAGCAGACTAGGCCTATGTGCCCTGTGTACCACAACGACAATTAGGTTAACAAAGACAACAGTTAACACAGAATATATTTATTTCATTCAACTTGCAAAAGGATGTGTAATTATTTCTTTATTTCTTCTTTCCTCAGTTCAGGTAGTCTGAGCTGTTTCCTGGTCTGGTGTCTTAACCTAACACACTTTCGAATGGTTTCACATCTACATAACAGGAAGTAATGACAGTCATAACACATAAATAATTACATCAACTAGTGAATTTGCCTTACCATGGACAGCAGTCTATTGATGGCCACTGCCCGCTGCTGGGCTTCTATATGAGGCATTTCATTCTGAATTACTTGGTCTGTGATTCCATGAGGGAACTGGTGGCATAATTCTATAATCCTAGGAACAAAGGCAATGATGATATTTTTCATGTTTTGACCTATTTCAAGAGGCAGTGGGAGAAAAATACAAGCAGAATAGTTTGAAACTGTAATTTTTTTTTCATTTGGCAGATGATCTAGGTTTCTATGACGGTTGTGAATCAAAGCATGTTGGAAATTGAGCAAGATAAAGTACACGTTTACATTATTACTATTATTTAAGAGATTGTTTCTTTTCCTCACTAGTATTAACTTTAAATTAGAACAAAAGTCAAATGAAAACACACATAAAATATGTTAAAGCTGAGGCTTCAATTTTCTCAGGCAGAACAACTATGACAAAGTTAATATGCAGTGCGTTGGGCAGTCATAGTCTCCAAGGAGGCAAATCTGATACGACCGGTGGGAAGACAAAATTTGTTATGCCAATTAACCACAACTCGGCCTTCTCTTGAATTATCCACACCAAACAAAAATCAACCCAACTGTCCACCTTGTCATAGGATCATCATACGTGTTTTCATTAAGTTTGAGAAAGTCAAGATCTTCAAAACTAAAAATATAAAATTAGGAGACGCTTTAGGTGACCTAAAATCTTGACTTAAATACTGTACTGAAACCATTTGTCTTAATGTTCCTTCAAAAATCCAAAATGCACCCTAACTTTGCCCAAACGTTGTGCTCCCTTAGTGACAAGTGCGATCCTGGATCAGCGTATGTATCCACAAGTACTACGAGAAAAACGCCAAGTCCTCGCTGGGCGTCGATCACCACATCATCACAACTTTCCGAACAGCACCGGGGAATGATCAGATACCTAAAGTTGCAAACTGTCAAACTCGCCCAGAACTTCTTACGAAGTCTGCGGTCCAGGGATGGGAAGGAGGCTCCAAGTCCCACGATCCCCTTCCTGCGCACGCGGTTATCTACCAAGGGTCCCCGTAGAAGGGGTCCGCCTGCCCAAACGGCTGGCCGCCTGAGGGGGGCTCCAGAGCGAGGAAGGAGCCTCACTCACTGGTTTACCTGTTTTCTATTTCGACGGGATCCGCGTCGGGCGGCTGAACCTTCACCTTCACCTCAGCCATCACTGCCCAGTTCCCGGCCCCCCGCGGGAAGAGATGCAAGGAGTCGCCTTTTACCCAGCTAGGGAACGGGAAAACCGGTGAAAGACAGTGCCGGGCTTGGGCGAGGGGCCTTCTTCCTCGTGTCGCAGCCGGTCCTTACTTGTTCTGTCGGCTTGAGGTGGCCAAGCCGCGCCTGATTCACTGTCTTACCCGCACCGCTACATCTTATTCTTGTTTTTCAGAAGGTCAAAGCCTGTCGGACCAACGAGCCTGGTTCCCTCACTCTGTGTTGGGATGCCACCTCGGAGCACTTTCCAACCTCTGTGAAGGCATATTCTCAGAGACCTGCAGTAAAGCCTTTAGGAAAGGCGCGCGAGACCGGTCCCAGTCTCCGGGCCCAGCGGCAGGGGCGGGGCTGGTTGCTAGGAAGTCATTTTCCGCCAATCACCTGCCCAGCGCTCAGTGGGAGGGGCGCGGCTCGCAGCGTCTGTGGAAACATGGGATGCAGCAGAGGAGAGGCCAAGAGGCGGTGAGAGGTGGGTTGCCTGACCGGGGACGGTGGCGGTGCTTCGGGGATCCCAATCCGGGTTCTGGTGATCGGAGGAAGAGAGGGAGCAGGAGAAGGGCCTCTCACTCCAGCCGAAAGGAAGCGGGCGTTCCTATCTGCCCCTGATGGACAGGGACGGGGACCGGACGGGGTTCCGGATCCGGTAGGCGAAGGGGCGGACTTGATGGAAGGATTTGATGGGTGAGGGGTGCTCTTGACCCTACACTGCCATTTGGGCCTATCATGGTGGTCTGCTTCTTGATCCTCTTCACTCACTGGGCTTGGGGCCCAGTGGCCTCCCCAGCCTCCCAAGGGTAGCTCCTACTTGCTGCGGGTGTAATTCCCTTCTCTCTGTCTCTCTCTCTCTCTCTCTGCTGTGGGTGTTATTCCCATCTATCTGTCTATCTATCTGTCCATCTATCTATCTTCCCATCTATATAAATATATATATTAATTAAAATTATAATTAAAATAGTTGAAAATTTAGTACATATAGATAGATAACATAGATATCCTATGGGTGTATATATAATATACATGGGTGTATATATAATATACATGGGTGTATATATAATATACATATGTGTATATATATATATAGGAGGCTATTACTCTAAAATAGCCTGTAGAGTCTATTGGTCTAAAATTGGTATCTGCAATTTATATTCGTAGCCTTTGACCTGGAAATATCCAACCAGGCATTAATTTCAGTTCCTAATTTTAGTTATCTAAATTTTGGGAATATAGTCTGTGACAAAATTCAAGCCACAGGCTGTTCAGAGCAGCATTATTTAGAATTACCAACCAAAGCTAAGAAGAAATTAGTAATAGCCTAAATGCCCAAGCACAGAATGATAAGATTATATAAGTATGTGGAAAACTGTAAATAATAGAGTGAGAGTGCAAGGAGCATACTATAAAAATGTAATGAACATATAGATTATAACTGAACAAGACTATGAATCCATAACCGTTGAAATTTAAGGGGCACCTGGATGGCTCAGTCTTGAATGTCCCACCCTTGGGTTCCACTCAGGTCATGATCCCACCATCATGGTATGAAGCCCAGGATTGGGTTCTGTGCTGAGCGTGGAACCTGCTTAAGATTTCTCTCTCTCTCTCTGTCTCTCTCCCTCCCTCCCCCCACCTCTTTCTAAAAAAAAAGTCATTGAAATTTGAAAAGGCCACATAGAGATATAAATGGTTTTTGTATTACAGTGAGGGTTGTTTTTCCCCTGTATATCCTTTACGTGTTCAGAATCATACTCCCTCCCACAGAAAAAGATTGGTAAGTCCTCCATACTTGTACTTAACTGTTTATATACTGTATAACAGACAGAGTAGGAGACTTTTTAAAAGTTCATTTATTTATTTTGTGAGAGAGAGAAAGAGAGATAGAACATGAGCAGAAGAGGGGCAGAGAAGGAGAGAGAGAATCTCAATGAGGCTCCATGCTAACAGCTTGGGGCTCGATCTCACCAATGGTGAGATCATTACCTGGGTGGAAATCAAGAGACAGACACTTAACCAACTGAGCCACCCAGGTGCCCCTAGAATGGGAGACTTTTTGTTTTTTGCTCACTGTTTATAACTGTTCCAGCTTCCTTTCAGCTGAGGCACGATACTCTGCCATCCTTCTAAAATTTCTTTGCAGCTTTCAAATGCAAGAACCACTTGGTAACAACAGCAGGGTCTCGAACGTGGAGCTTCCCCAAGGGAGTTGGCTCTAAATTAACATTTCATGCTGCATACAGAGTTACTCTGTTCTGCTTGTGTGATGACTTGCCCTGAACACCAAGAGAGGTGGCACCTTAATAAGAGGTGGGAAAGGGTGATAATGATCTAGGGGGAGCTCAGATCAGATCATTAGTAATGGTCTTTGTTCTGATGTTACAGTAGTCTCCTCTTGTCTGCAGTTTGCTTTTCATGGTTTCTCTTATGTGAAGTCAACTCGGGCCTGGATGCAGATGATCCTTTTTCTGATGGCAGAAGGTCAGTAGTAGCCTAAGGCTATATCACAGTGTCTATGTCACTCATCTCACTTCATCTCATCATGTAGGCACTTTATATCTCCCATCATCACAAGAAAGGTGAGTATAGTACAATAAGGTATTTTGAGGGAGACCACATTCACATAACTTTTATTACAGTATGTTGTTGTAATTGTTCTATCTTATTACTGTTGTAGTTAATCCCTTACTGTGCCTAATTTATAAATTAAACTCTATCATGAGTATGTATAAATGGGAAAAAACAGCATACATAGGGTTTGGCACTATTCATGGTATTATGAATCCACTGGGGTCTTGAACATTTCCCCCATGGAGAAGGGAGGGACTACTGTACTCATTTAATTTGTTCATTTAAAATAATTCCATCCCCCATCCCACTTGTTTGTGCTCTTTTCCCAGAAATGAGTAAGTATTTAGATAGTTAAAATCCCACACAAGAACCTCAACAGAAAAAGTACATCTGAAACAATACTGGTTGGAATTAAAAGTGAAATAATATTTTTAGGTAGTATTCTCTTTAGTTTTTACTAGTTTTGCTGTATTTAAACAAAGTGCTTCTCTTTAACTTTTGTATTCAAATATAGGTGCCTATTGGAATTTATTTTCATCCCGCGTTTTTAATGTAAGGTGGGAAAATGACTGCTGGTTCAGTGTGTGTCCCTCAGATCATACCATTGCGAGTGCCTCCGCCTGGAAAAGCCAACCATGAAATTGATAACAATACACTTTTGGAAATGAAATCGGGTAAGAATCGAATGTACTTGAAATCATGTAAAATAGCATTGCCATATTCCTTATGTTCATCTGGTTGTTGAATTCTCACTTTGCATGCTTTCTACAATTAGGACCCTGGGGATTTTGTACAAGTTCCAGAAGTTGCAATAGTGTTGCACTCGGTGGTTTATGGAGTTGTATGTATTTAAATTAAAACCGTTAGCTTTGGGGCACCTGGGTGGGTCAGTCGGTTGTGTGTCTGACTCATGATTTCAGCTCAGGTCCTGATCTCATAGTTCTTGGGGTTGAGCCCTACATCAGGCTCTGTGCTGGCAGCATGGAGCCTGCTTGGGATTCTCTCTTTTCCTCTCTCTCAGCCCCTCCCCCGACTTCCACGTGCATGCTCTCTCTTCCTCAAAACAAACAAACAAACAAGCATTTAAAAATAAACAAGTAAAATGGTTAACTTTGACCAACCTTTCATTTGTATCAGTACACAGTTGCAGCAATGCCTTGACTCACATTAGCCAAAGATGTCCTGGTTCTTCTCCAGACTTCCTTAGGATTGTCATTATTTTGCCAGGATAATAAAGTTTACCTTAGTAGGTTTTGCAGTCAGGCATATTGGAGATTAAATCCTGACTTTGACAACTTCTAGTGATGCATTACTTAGCCTTTCTGAGTCTCCGTTTTTTCATTGCTAGATAGTGAGAATATTATCTGCCATTTAGAGTTGACGTGTTATGTGAGATGCCAAACTAAATCATAACTATTATTACAGAAATAAAGCAGTGAATACATTTCCTGGTAATGATAATGATAGGAATGTATATATATGCATATACAGGGACTCATGTATATATGTATATGTCTGCATACATAGATATATAATTAACATAAGGAGAATTTAAGGCTATGTTTTTAATTTGAGAGAGAGAGAGAGCACATGAGTCAGGGGAGAGGGGCGGAGGGAGAAAGTGAGAATCTTAAGCAGGCACCATGCTCAGCACAGAGCCCAATACAGGGCTTGATCCCACAATCCTGGGATCACGACTCAAGCCAAAATCAAGAGTCAGATGCTCAATGAATTGAGACACCCAGGCATCCCTTTCTTCTTCTTCTTTTTAAAAGTAATCTCTGTGCCCAATGTGGGGCTTGAACTCACCACCTTGAGATCAAGAGTTGCATGCTGGGGCTCCTGGGGATTCTCTCTCTCTCTCTCTCTCTTTCTCTCTGCCCCACCCCCACTCATGCCTACATGCTCTCACTCTCTCTCAAAATAAATAAACATAAAAAAAAAAAAAAGAGTTGCATGCTCTACCAGCTGAGCCAGCCAGGTGCCCTGGGAAAGTTTTACAGATAAAACACATAAGTAAATACTTGCTTTAAAAGGTTTTCAAATTCCAATTATATATTTCAATGAATAATGTGTAAAAACAATTTTCTATATTTTATGGTGACTCCTGTTCTTCCTAGTCAAATTCCAACTAAGGATATTTTATAATATACTACATCTTCCTTTATATATTTTCTTAATGTTTATTTTTGAGAGAGAGAGAGTGTGTGAGCAAGGGTGGGATAGAGAGGGAGAAACAGAATACAAAGGAGGCTCCAGGCTCTGAGCTGTCATTAGAGACCCTGACATAGGGCCCGAGCTCATGAACCTTGAGATTATGACCTGTGCGGAAGTCAGATGCTCAACTGACTGAGCCACCCAGGTGCCCCTATATTTCCCTTTGTCTTAAAAGCTAGTATTGGGGAGTGATAGGCACTTGTTGGGATGAGCACTGGGTGTTATATAGAAACCAACTTGACAATAAACTATGAAAGAAAAAAATAAAAATAGAAGCACATTAAAAAAACTGAAATGAATATAACTACATATAGGTATATACACACACTTATGATGCTTTTAACAGAGAAGAGCAGTGCATTTTAGTTTGGATAGTATTTCAGCTTAAAGTAAATAAAAATATTCTCTGAATTCTGAAAAAAAAACCTAGTATTTTTAAAAATTCTGAAGCTAAAATACAGCTTTTTTTTTAAAAGTTCATTCTGAGAAAGAGAGCAAGTGGGCGAGAGCAAGAGTGGGGGAGGGGAGGGGCAGAGAGACAGGAAGAGAATCCCAAGCAGGCTCCATACTGTCAGTGCCAGAGCCCAGTGAGGGGCTAGATCTCAGAAGCCATGAGATCATGACCTGAGCCAAGATCAAGAGTCCATCACTTAACCACCTGAGCCACCTAAGTGCCCCCAAAATACAAATTTTATTTATTTGTTAAAATTTTTTATTTATATAAATTATTTATTANAATACAAATTTTAATAAATGTGTCCATAGCACTTGGGAAAAGATGGATGATTATCGATAAATGATGATATGATGATATGACTGATAGAGGATCCAAATTCCCTAATATTTAAAATGTTTAAATGTTTAATAAATAAAGAGGTTGTACAATTTAATAACAAAAAGAATAATAACCCAATAGAAAAGTGGGCAAAGATGTGAAAGGACATTTTATAGGAAAGGAAATATAAATATCTTTTAAACACACAGGAATGTGCTTCTACCCATCCCTTTCCTTATTTGCTAAGCAGACCTTGTCCCCTGCTTTACTTATGCCATTGGATTTAATCACCCCTTGCTATCACGTATATACTTGTTTGTTTACCGTTTGTGTGTCTTTCGTAAAATAGAGGCTCTGTGAGAGCAGGGGACCTTGGTCACTGGTTACCACCCATCACCACACAGTTACAATTTTTTTCTTATGGTGAGAATGTTCAGGATCTCCTCTCTTAGCAACTGTTTTTGACCTTTTGAACTTTGAATTCTATGAATGTATGACCTTTAAAATTTTTCCAAGAAGTGTAGGAATCATTTACCAAGTCCAAATAAAATAGAATAATAGCATTTCTGAAGCAATGCTCAAAAAATAAAAAATCAGCTTCTGCTTTCTAAATGGGTATTGTGGTCTTAAAATGAGCCCTACTCGTATCGATGTCTTATTGGAGTGGCACGATAGCAAAGAGATTCAAGAGCACGGGCTATGGATCCAATGTAGCCCAACTGAAACCACAACTCTGCTGTTGTTGTTGTTTTTTTAATGTTTTTTTTAATTTATATCTGAGAGAGAGAGAGACAGCATGAGCAGGAGAGGGTCAAAGAGAGAGGGAGATAAAGAATCTGAAGCAGGCTCCAGGCTCTGAGCTGGCTGTCAGCACAGAGCCCGACGCCGGGCTTGAACCCACTAACTGTGAGATCGTGACCTGAGCTGAAGTTGGACGCTCAACCAACTGAGCCACCCAGGTGCCCCAACTCTGCTGTTATTGGATGACTTTCTTAGCTTCCCTGGGACTCAGTTTCCTCATCTATAAAGTGGGCCTAAAATGGGACCTGTCACATAGGGTTGTACACATGCAATGAGCTAATTCACATAAAACACAGTGCCTGGCACAGAGAAACAACTCAATTATTGTTAGTTATTCATTCCTATAATGTATTTAAAAATCTCATTAATTAACTGACCCACAGACATTATTCAGCAACTTTCCTACTTTTGTGTTAATTAGTTACCCTGCTTTGGGTTTTTCAGACACCCCGGATGTCAACATATATTATACACTGGATGGCAGCAAACCTGAATTTCTAAAGAGAATTGGTTATGGTGAAAACAATACATTCAAGTATACAAAGCCTATTACTCTGCCTGATGGAAAAATACAAGTTAAAGCTATTGCAGTCTCTAAGTAAGTTAAGAGCATGGCGATTAAAATAACTTGTAATATAATGACATTGTGTTTTAATTTTATTTATTTCTTCCTATGAGAATAAGTGTTGTATTAGAAGGGCACTAAAGAGAAAGGTATTTTAATTTCAACATATATCTATAACTTTTGTGTTTTGTTTGTCTTTTACTGAGATAGACTGTAAAGTGTATGAATCACAAGAGTACAGCTAGGTGAGGTGCTATGTATATTAATGTATATTAACACTTTCTTTTCTTTTATAAATTGTCTTTTATGTTTATTTTTATTTTTGAGAGACAGAGAGACAGAGCATGAGTGGCGGAGGGGTAGAGAGGGAGGGAGACACAGAATCCGAAGCAGGCTCCAGGCTCTGAGCTGTCTGCACAGAGCCAGCTGCAGGGCTCAAACTCAAGGACCTAAGCCGAAGCTGGTGCTTAACCGACTGAGCCACCCAGGCGCTCCAACTTTTCAATTCCATGTTGAGATTTTGGGAAGGAAGAGCCTTTTCAGGGTTTGGGAGCTTTGGAGTGGTTGATAGGGCTTTGAAGAAAATATTGGTTTTAGTGGATGCTTCTTTTATTCCATAGGACACAGCCTACAACCTCCACCATCATTCTCTATTCTGTTTTGTATTGACTTCATTGGCCTTCATGGTGACTGCCATTGTAATCTGTGGGACATTAGCTCCTTTATCCCTTTCTTTGTCCTTTCTTTCCTACTCAAGGACTTTTTCTAGTTTTCAAATATAGAAACACCACTTAATTTGGAAACTATGTGTTGTAGAGAAAAAAACCTCAAATGCTTTGCAAGTCTGTGTGTCTGTGATAGAAAAATTATACTGCACAGTAAGACAGGTTTAGCCACATTTTTGAAACACTTGTAAAGCCCCAAATCAATACCTGGATTTGCAAGGGTGCTTTAAGAAAGTTTCTCCAGGCTCCCCCTGATGGCTGAGCTACTGCATGGCTTTTGGAGAGCTACAAATTATACAAAGATGACTGCTTTGGCGTTTGGAAATTTAAAAAAGAATACAGTAAAAACAAAACGAAAACCCTCCTACACGTTATTATTCTTTATTAAAGATTGGAAAAAATTGGATTTTTTCACTTGCCAAACAACTTCTGTCAAAACAAGTCATCTCAATTATCATTAAAAACTTAACAAGCAGGGGCATCTGGGTGACTCAGCCAGTTAGGCACCTGATTTGTGGTTTTGGCTCATGTCATGATTTTGCGGTTTGTAGGACTGAGCCCCATGTAACACTCTGTGCTATCAGTGCAGAGCCTGCTTGGGATTCTCTGTCTGTCCCTCCCCCACTCACCCTCTTTCTCCCTCTCTCTCAAAATAAATAAATATCTAAAAAAATTAACAAGCAAAAAAAAAGAAGAAAAAAGAAAAAAAATCAACAAGCAAAATACTCTGGTGCCTGATGCTGTAAGGCAGCCCCTTTTATAAATTGCAGGTAGTAGTGACATGAAGTAATAATTACTAACTATGTAATTCAGAGGAGTTAATACAGCTTCCAAAAGAGTGTAAATGAAGGTCATTCTTTATGCCTCTCCCCATCTTGCTCTGTGCTCACTTCACCATCTGTTCTGAATGCGCTGTTAGTATTTCAGGTGTACTCAGCTCAGGGAAGGTATTTATACAAAAATGATTTTGCTTCTTCAAGACAGAAAAGAAATTATACTGCTTCATCTAAGCAGAGCCTGATGTACCTAGGTTTTTTCTAGGTACTTAAGGTAATTAATTTCTTAATAAAGAGAAAAGGATTTGAAAGGAGAGTGTTAACAAAGGCCACTAACATTTTAAGAGGAAACATTATGGGGGCGCCTGGGTAGCTCAGTCAGTTAAGAGTGTGACTGACTCAGGTCATGATCTTGTGGTCTGTGAGAATCCGTTTGAGCCCCGTGTCGGGCTGTGTGCTGACAGTAAAAAGAGGAAAAACTATGGTCATGAAGATTTGAGTGATAAGGAAAAATATTTATGATGTAAGTGAAAATGAATTAGGGTGTAAGAGTGCACTATAGCATTTTAACACTGTTTGGAACTGCATCGGGACAGAACTGGAGAAGGGCAATGACCAGAGGTGAGTGAGCGGTAGACAAAGAGGGCTCATTGCATGGGGGCAGCCATCTCCTTCCTTGAGCCAGACTGCCAGGGCCACTGTGGATGTCTTTGTTTCAAAAAGGCCAGGTTGAGGGGCAGCCCCAGTCCATTTCTGTCCCAGCTCAGTTTGCAAACGGCACTGACATGTAATTCTTCTCTACTGTAAGCTTTCTATTTAGTTTGCTTCTCATGATTAAGTTATTTGAGAATGAACACGCAAGCCACATGTTAGCATTCATTGCCTCTGGTGATTTAGTCCCTTTTTGTGTTGTTATTGTTCTTGATAATTTTTATAGCTTCCAAAATTTAACAGTGAGCACTGCGTCTGTAATACACAGAAATAACACAGCATCTCCAAAACCCTCATGGGACCGGTGCTTCTCCGGCTTGGCTGCTGAATCAGTTGGCTATTGCTATATAACAAACCACCCTGACACTTAGTGGTCTTAGAAGAACCATCATTTGTTTGCTCATTATTCTGTGGATCAGCATTTTGGTGTGCATTCACGGGGTAATTGTCCTGCTGTCTTTGCCTGAGGTCACTGACATGGCCGCAGTACTTTGGTCTCACCTTAAGCTGAGTAGTCTAAGAAAGCTTGAGTCACGTTTTTGGAGGTTGATGCAAGTGGTTGGCTGAGCCTTGTGTCTCCAGTTGGGTAACCTGAGTTTTTTTCACTCAGTTCCAAAAGCTGTAAGAGAAAGGGCAAGCCCTAATGTGCAGATGTTTTCCTAGTCTCTGTTTGTGTCATATTTTTTTTAATGTTTTGTTTATTTTTGAGAGAGCAATAGAGACCACATGAGCAGGGGAGGGTCAGAGAGAGAGGGAGACACAGAATCTGAAGACAGGCTCCAGGCGCTGAGCTGGCTGTCAGCACAGAGCCCGACGCGGGGCTCGAACCCATGAACCATGAGATCATGACCTGAGCTGAAGTCAGACGCTCAACTGACTGAGCCACTCAGGCGCCCCTGTGTCGTATTTGTTAATGTTTCATTGACCAAAGTAAGTCATGTGGCAACACTCAAAGTCAATGTGTGAGGGGATACTACAAGGGCACCAGGGCATGCAGATAGATAAGGCATAGTGTCTCAGGGACTGTTGTTGTGACAGTCTACCACAGGTTCCCGTCAGAATCACCTAGGGAGTTCTGCAGAATCTCCATGCCCAGGTCACACACTCCAGACCAACTAAATAACAATCTGTTGGGGGTGAGACCCAGGCATCAGTATTTTTAAAGTTTCCTGATGATGCTAATATGCAACCAAGGGTGGCAACTGACACATTAATGGGGAAAAGCGTTTCCATTTAGAGAGATTTGACCAATACAACTTTTTTGAAATACAGTAAAACCTTGGATTGTGAGTAACTTGCTCTGCAGGTGTTCCGCAAGACGAGCAAACATTTCTAATAAATTTTAACTTGATGAATGAGTGATAGCTTGCAGTAAAAGTAGTATGTGATATGGTATGTCACATGATCACAACTGAGCCAATGATTCTTGAAATTCACTTTGATATACAAGTGCTTTGGATTACAAGCATGTTTCCAGAATGAATTATGCTCACAAACCAAGGTTTTTCATATATGATATGTATATATGACACACACATATTTATATACTTAATCTTTATTTATTTTTGACAGGTAGAGAGAGAGTGTGTGCAAGTGGTGAAGGGGCAGAGGGTAGACAGAGGATCTGAGGCAGGCTCTGCACTGACAGCAGAGAGCCAGATATGGGGCTCGAACTCACAAATCATGAGATTATGACCTGAGCCAAAGTTGGAGGTCTAACTGACTGAGCCACCCAGGCACCTATGAAATACATTTTTATTAAAGTGTGATATCCTAGAATAAAATAAAAGGATATATATGCTTTCATGTGTCCATATATATGTGCATGAATTTTCACATCACAGCATGGTCAATAAAGAACACAGGGGAAGAGAAGGGGCTGGGAGCTTGGGGATATTTCAGCAAGCAGGTGTGGGTTTTAGGTTTTTAGTTTTATTTATCTATTTGAGAGAGGAGGGGGAAGGGCTGAGGGAGAGGGAGAGAGAGAGAATCCCAAGCAAGCTATGCATGTCATCACAGAGCCTGACATGGGGTTGGAACCGATGAACTGTGAGATCATGACCTGAGCTGTAATCAAGAGACAGACACTTAACTGACTGAGCCATCCAGGTGCCCCAGGTTTTAGATTTTAATGATGCATAATGATGGTCTAGTCCAGGGTCTATAAAGTTTCTGACATCTGTCTTCTTTATTTTTTATTATTTAAAAAATGTTTTAAAATGTTTATTTAGTTTTGAGAGAGAGAGACAGTGAGAGCTAGGGAGGGGCAGAGAGAGAGGGAGGGAGAGAGACACAGAATCTGAAACAGGTTCCAGGCTCTGAGCTGTCAGCACACAGCCCGATGCAGGTCTTGAACTCACGAACTGTGAGATCATGACCTGAGCCAAAGTTGGACACTTAATCAACTGAGCCACCCAGGCACCCTTGTCTTGCTTCTTTAAAAGCCACCTTTATGGTCAGGAAATTCCTGTCTTTGATATCATCATTGTTTGAGAATGAATTTGGGTGGTTCTCCCTTCTTTGTCAGTTACCTTATATGGTGGTTAAGATAAATCGACCTGTGCTGAGATAATAGTTGTCTTGAACTGAAGATATGTAATTGGGGGAGTCAGAGCCCCTGAGAAAAACCATTTTTTTCCATGAGGGACTTACCAGTTTTACAACAACAGAATAAACCATGTCAAACATGGCCCAGCAATTGCACTCTTGTATATGCCTCCAAGAGAAATGAAAACATGTCCACATGAAAACTGCTGTGTGCCAGTCTCAGCCCATCAGTAGCCAGTGTTGTGACTGGATTGGCCCTTATGATTCGTTCTTTTCTTTCTTTCTTTCTTTCTTTCTTTCTTTCTTTCTCTCTTTCTTTCTTTCTTTCTCTCTTTCTTTCTTTCTTTCTCTCTTTCTTTCTTTCTTTCTCTCTTTCTTTCTTTCTTTCTCTCTTTCTTTCTTTCTTTCTCTTCCTTCCTCCCTCCCTCGCTCCCTTCCTTTCTTTCTTTCCTTTCTTTCCTTTCCTTTCTTTCCTTTCTTTCCTTCCTTTCTTTCATTTATTTTGAGAGAGAGAGAGAGAGCATGCAGCATGATTGTGAACTGAGGAGGGGCAGAAGGAGACAGAGAGAGAGAATCCCAAGCAAGGCTTGATGGGGCTGGAGGTGGGGCTTGAGCACATGAACCAGAAGATCAGGACCTGAACCAACTGGGTCACCCAGCGCCCTCTTGTGGTTCTTATCATGATTGCAAGATGTCCTCACCAGGAAGCCTCAGGAAACTCTGAGACCAGTTCTATTGCTTATAGGTCTTGGAAATTACAGAGCATACCTGGGACCATGCAGCAAAGTCACCAGTGGAAAAAGTGAGAGAGAATGCGTGGTCCTAGGGTTCTGCTTTTATTGGGGCTGAGGATGGGGGCCTAAAGCCTCTTGGACTCACTCTATTGGTGAGTTTAAAGCATAAAAGCCGGGGGGCACCTGGATGGCTCTGTTGATTAAGCATCTGACTTTGGCTCAGGTTATGATCTTGCGGTCCGTGAGTCCAGCCCCACGTCAGGCTCTGTGCTGACAGATCACAGCATGGAGCCTGCTTCGGATTCTGTGTCTTCCTCTCTGCCTCTCTCCTGCTTGCAGTCTGTCTCTCTCTCTTTAAAAAAAAAAATTTTTTTAAACTCATAAAGTGGGAATTCTAAGCTCAGGAAGAGAAAAAACAAGTGGTTCAAATGGTAGTTATGGAAACCAAGCAAGATCTCTAAAATAAAGGAGCTTCAGGACCTGGAATTGAGGGGTGTGGAGGGGCTGGGGGGGTGGCGGCCTGCTTCTTTATCAAGTGGTATGGCTGGCATTGTATTTATTCAAGATAACTGTCTTTGAAGTGGATCCCTTTTTTTTTTTTTAATGTTTTTTTATTTCTAGGAGACAGAGAGAGAGACAGCGTGAGCAGGGGGGGGTCAGGGAGAGAGGGGGTCACAGACTGAAACAGGCTCCAGGCTCTGAGCTGGCAGTCAGCACAGAGCCCGACACGGGGCTCGAACCCATGAACCGTGAGATCATGACCTAAGCGAAAGTCGGACGCTTAACCAACTAAGCCACCCAGGCACCCCTAAGTGGATCCCTTTTTGAAGTGGATCCCTTTTTGAAGTGGATCCCTTTTTGATGTGGATCCCTTGACAATTGGAACTTAAATCAGGCATTTGTATTACAAAAAAGGGAAAACCTAACTGTCAGGGCTGACACTGCAAAAACTTATGTGTGAATGCCCATAGCATTATTCATAACAACCCCCAACTGGGAAAAATCCAAATGACCATCAGGTGGGGAATGGGTAAACAAACTGTGATGCCTTCATACCATGGAATACCATTCAGTAATAAAATGAACAAACTACTGATACTTGCAGCTACAGAAAAATAATTAAAAGAAGCCAGACATATAAGACTATATTTGTGTGGTGAAATTCATTTTATTGCTTAAAAATGTTTTTAATGATTAGAATATATATTTTGAGAGAGAGAGAGAGAATGAGCAGGGGAAGAGCAGAGAGAGAGGGAGAGAAAGAAAGTATTCCAAGTAGGCTCCGTGCTGGCAGCAGAGAGCCCAATGTGGGGCTTGAACCCACAAACTGTTCAGATGACCCGAACTGAAACTAAGAGTCAAGTGCTTAAACCAAGTGAAATTCATTTTAAATATCTGAAAAAGGTAAAACTATAGAGATAGGAAGCAGATCAGTGGCTACCTGGGGTAGGAGTTGGTAGTAAGGAGTGACTTCAAACAGGCACAAGGGAATTTTTGGGGAGTGATGGAAGTGTTCTAAAACCAGATAGTGGTGATGGATGCACAAATGTATAAGTTTGCTAAATATCCTCAAATCGTATACTTAAAATAGGTAAATTTTATCTCATGTAAATGATACCTCAGTAAAGCTGTTTTAAAAAATTAAGAGGAGCACCTGGGTGGCTCTATCAGTTGAGTGTCTGACCCTTGATTTTGGCTCAGATCATGATCCCAGGGTTGTGGGATGGAGCCCTGTGGCAGGCTGTGCACTGAGTGTGGAGCCTGCTTGAGATTCTTGCTCTCTCCCTCTGCCCCTCTCCCCTGCTTGCACTTCCTCTCTCTCTTTCTAAAAAATAAAAATAAAGTAAAAAATTAAGAGTCTAGGCAAGCTGCTGGTGCTGAGATGCAGTCACCACAAGTTTTTAGTTATGGGCACCTCTACGTTGCTTTCTCGTGGAACTTCTATTGTATCTGAGAGGAACACAATGAATCATGAAATGTTATGCATAAATTGGAAAAATGCTAGTATGGAAGGAATTAAAATCTGCCAGAGCAGATGCTACCATGACTCACGTGGAATGGTATGTGGGTAAGAAATATTTTATTTATTAATTTTTTAAAAATGTTTATTTATTTTGAGAGAGAGAGATAGAGATAGAACACAAGCAGGGGAGGGGCAGAGAGAGAGGGAGACACAGAATCTGAGGCAGGCTCCAGGCCCAGAGCTGTCAGGACAGAGCCCAACACAGAGGCTTGAACTCATGAACCTGAAGATCATGACCTGAGCCGAAGTCTGACACTTAACTGACTGAGCTGCCTTGGCACCCCAAGAAAGCATTTTAGACTTCCAGCTGAGCTAATCTTTCATTTCACTCTAGTCCAGCTGATATCTGACCAGGTGAGAGATGACAAATGAGAGCTACCCAGCTGAGCCTGGCTAACCCAGAGTTTGTATGTGAAGACACTATGTTTGGAGTGCTTTGTTATGCAGCAGTAGATAATCTAAATGAGAACAGGGTGAGGAAGGACTATAGAAGAAGTTGTTTTGGTTTCTCCAATTTAAAATCTAATAACCTTAGTAGTGAGACCAAGGAACTTAATAGCATTCTTTTAATTGTTAGCCATCTTTTCTTTGAAGCTTTATGTAACACAGAGACTCTTTCTATTTTGAATAACTTTCAGGGACCGCAGACAGAGTGGCATTGTAACAAAGGTGTTTCAGGTGGGCTACGAACCACCAAATACAGTCTCTTCTGAAGACAATGTTGAAAATGTTCTCAAAGATTCTTCAAAGCAGGCAAGTAATGAACCTGTAACACTTTCAGATAGTCACTACATTCTTGGTTCCTTCTTTCTCAGTGATCCCATCTTCTCTTGCATTTCGTAACCTGTGCTCACACATCTTATAATTGAGGTCAGTAGCTGCCATTGCAAAGTGATTTCCCTCCTGTTGGTCAGTCCATCCTGCACGTGTTTCATCCTGCACATTAGACATTCCTACCCAGCATCACGGCCCATGCTCCAGTGTCTTCATGGACCCCCCGCTTCCCTATTGAAGAAAGCAGAAACCTTTAGCCTGGCATCCCAAGTGATCAGTCTCTCTTCAGTCATCCATTCTTGCTCTGTGACTCGTCCCTGTCTATATGCCAGCCAAACTAGACACTGTATGCTGTGTGCTATCACTGCTCCCCTGGCATCCAGGCCTTCTCCTGTTATACAGTGCTTTGAATATGTGATTCCTTTGCTTGTTGTCTGTCTTCTCCATGCAGTGTAAATTTCAAGGTGCCAGAGAGCTTGTCTGCCATACTCATTGCCTTGCATAGAGGTGGGCGGGAGAAGGCAGTGAGTATACATTTGTTGAACAGATACATCAGACTGGTAGAAACCCTCTGTGCCCATAGCTGTCTGTTATGTTGAAATCTTCATCTCAGAAAAGCTCAAAGCCTCCCCTCTCTGGAAAGTGAACTAGACTTATCTACAAGGATGTTTGAAACTTCATTCCCTGGGCTGTGGGCATCGGTGAGATACATCCAAGGGCCAGAGGATGGGCTAACCCATGGGAAGGCAACCAGCCAACAAGTCTCAGTCATGGAGGTCTTGATGGGGATGACTGGAAGTCTGTGAGGGACTCCCTTCTGCCCAAGGATGGACCAGCGCCTATAGATGTGGCTGTGGGAGCAGAGCAATGGGTGCAGGTATAGTGTGGGGCTCAAGTATGATCAGGGCAGGGACCTACTGTGGGCAGCGGCATCCAGCAGAGGCTGAGCCTACATGCATCAGCAGGTGCTCAGGCTTGAATCAGGCATAAGGGACTGGGTCCATGGAGAAGAAAGTTCATGGAGAAGAGTATAAGGACTGAGTATGGGCAGGTAGTGTACTTAAGTCCTATCTTGGTTTGACCCCACCCTTTATTTGCCTCCTGGATCTGGTGATCCCTTTGTTATTCCCCAGACTGCCATGATTATGACATCCTGCCTTCATGTCCTGCTGCCAGCTCCTGGTCTTGGCTGCTTGACTGCTGGGCCCTTACCAACCAGACGTGCTGTCAGCCAAGGGCCCAGATACAAAGCTGTGTGTTTTCAAAGTAAAGTGAAACAGATGTTACTATGTAAAAACCACTGTAAACCCTTTCAAGTAAGAAGTACATGCTATGACACTGTCTCCACCTGGCAACTTTTAATTTTCACATTCTAAATGGGTGTAATCAAGTGACTGACATGCTATCTCTTCATTCTTAGGAACTGAAAAATGGCTTTGTTGGGTCAAAACTACAGAAGAAATGTAAGGATGCTGAAAATAAACGGGGTTGGAATGTTAACCTTAGAAAGTCTCCAGGTATGACATGGCAGGACGAAGGTAAGGTTTAGAATTGTAAGCCACCAAACAAGTTCACTGCTGGTTTTCTTGTGTGCAGAGAGGTTAGAATAAGAAACAGTGGAATAGAAAAGTAAGCTATAATCTGAGTCTTAGTGCCGTACTTACTAACAGTTTAAGAGCAAGAGGGCTAATCCAAGAGTCCAACAAAGTGAGATTTGTTGACCCATTGCAATGAGGGAGACCACACCACAGAGGAACCATAGGGCATCTCACCACATAAAGGAAAAGACACAGTTATAAGGTTAGCAGCACAGGTGGAGTTTGGGAAGCAGAATTTTGAAAGACTTGAAGCAATGCAGGGCCAGGTGTAAGGTGCTCACTATCAAGCATGGATTGTAAAGAGAACCAGGGTTTTCTTCACCTTGGAAACTGCAAAAATAAATATGGAATGCTGTGTTCCGAGACCCTTCTCTGATGCTCTGCACCGGGGTTGGAAATTGAGGCTGCTTCTCTGGTCCAAGTGACTTACGTCTTCTAGGCAAGAGTCAGAGGTTTCATTCTTGCTGATAGGATTTCAGTCAGCAAAGTTTCTGATTATCTCTGGTTTCAGAACACAAGGTTTCTCAGCAAGTAAGAAATACTCAAAAAAGGCAGGGGGGCTGTTATGACATTTTACAGCTGCAGTGTGTCCTTGGGAGGAGTAATGTTTCCTGCTAACCTTGGCATTGGATTTATCTATTTTCTCAGCTTGATGTGGAATGTTGTAGAATGTAGCAGGGCAGATTTTTATTTTCCGAGTCCAAGCGAGTGTTTTGTTTCCCCAGTGCTTGTTCACTGAGTGGGGGCTTCTCTATATAGTTGCTACGTCTAGTTAAAGATGTGATGACAGTGGTTGCTTAAAAGGTTTTCAACTATAAAGACATATTTGCATGATTACATATATAATTACAGATGTTCACAGAATGATTGTTTTTTAAATAATTGTAGACCTTGAGGAAGGTGAAAGAACTGACTCCAAAACATGGAAAGATCTCCATTTCTCAGAGAGTCCACGGGAAATCCCACCTTTCCATGAAGAATCGGGTTCTAGACCACCCACCCGCCAGTCTCAGGTAACTTCTAAAGAAAATCTTTAGGGTACTAAATACCACCTATATTCTTTTTTTTATTTTAATTTTTTATTTATATTTGAGAGAGAGAGAGCTCACGCGTGAGTGTGTGCAAATGGGGGAGGGGCAGAGGGAAGGAGACATAATCCGAAGCAGGCCCCAGGCTCTGGGCTGTCAGCACAGAGTCAAACGCAGGGCAGGAACTCACCAGCTGTGAGATCATGACCTGAGCCGAAGTCGGATGCTTAACCTACTGAGCCACCCAGATGCCCACTCTCTTTTTTTTGTGAAAAATTTTTAATGTTCATTTATATTTGAGAGAGTATACGTCCATATTCTTAATCTTCCCATGAAATACTTTTAAGGCAGTGTCCCCAGCCTTCTCACCATGTGCCAGTCACTGTTTTAGTTCTGGCAATACCGTGTTGGACAAGAAAGGTCCCTGTACTCAGGAGCTTACATTATATTGGGGGTGGGGGCAGGCAGATAATAAACATGTAAGTCATCAAACAAAAATGTTTAAATAGTGATAAATGTCATGAAAAAGATAAAGTTGGGTAATGGAATAGAGCAGTGGTTCTCAAAGTGCGGCCCCACAGACCAGCAGCATCAGCATCACATGGAAGCTTATTAAAAATGCAGATCCTCAGCTTCTGCACAGCCAAGGAAACAACCCAGAAAACTAATAGGCAACCAACGGAATGGGAAAAGATAGTTGCAAATGACATATCGGATAAAGGGTTAATATCCAGAATCTATAAGGAACTCACCAAACTACACGCCCGAAAAACAAACAACCCAGTGAAGAAATGGGCAGAAGATATGAACAGACACTTCTCCAAAGAGGACATCCAGATGGCCAACAGACACATGAAACGATGCTCAGCATCCCTCCTCATCAGGGAAATACAAATCAAAACCACACTGAGATACCACCTCACGCCAGTCAGAGTGGCTAAAATGAGCAAATCAGAGAACTCTAGATGCTGGCGAGGATGTGGAGAAACGGGCACCCTCCTACACTGTTGGTGGGAATGTAAACTGGTACAGCCCCTCTGGAAAACAGTGTGGAGGTTCCTCAGGAAACTAACAATAGAACTCCCCTATGACCCAGCAATAGCACTGCTAGGAATTTACCCAAGGGATACAGAAATGCTGAGGCATAGGAGCACATGTACCCCAATGTTCATAGCAGCACTCTCCACAATAGCTAAAACATGGAAAGAGCCTGAGTGTCCATCAACAGACAAATGGACCAAGAAGATGTGGTTTATCTATACCATGGAATACTACATGGCAATGAGAAACAATGAAATCTGGCCATGTGTAGCAACATGGATGGACCTTGAGGGTGTTATGCTGAGCGAAATAAGTCAGGCAGAGAAGGACAAATATCATATGTTTGCACGTATAGGAGGATTAGGAGGAACTTGACGGAGGAACAAGGGGGAGAAAAAGGGGGGAAATGGTGGGGGAAAGGGAGAAAGGCAAACCATGAGAGACTCTCGAATGCTGACAAAGACTGAGGACTGAAGGATGTGGGGGGGAGGAGGGATGGGCATGGAGGAGGGCACTTGTGGGGATAAGCACTGAGTGTTATGTGGAAACTAATTTGAAAATAAACTATTTGTAAAAAAAAAAAAAAAAATGCAGATCCTCAGGCCCCAGCCCAGATCTGCAGAATGTGAAGATTCCAGCATTTTGAACCCCCTAAAAACTAGGAACATTAGGGACATATTTGGGGAATTTGACTGGAATTCAGAGGAGCAAGGGGAGCAGAAAAGGACCACAAAATATTTATCTTCCACTTTTTTTACTTCATCGGTAAGAGACTCTTGTCAGCATTCCAGCTCAATCCCACCGGAAACTTACTTCAGCAAACATCAGAATGAATGAGGGGCGCTTGGGTGGCTTAGTCGGTTAACTGTCCGACTTTCACTTAGGTCATGATCTCATGGTTTGTGGGTTCGAGCCCCACGTCGGGCTCTGTGCTGACTGCCAGCTCAGAGCCTGGAGCCTGTTTCAGTCTGTGACTCCCTCTCTCTCTGACCCTCCCCTGCTCACGCTGTCTCTCTCTCTCTCCTAGAAATAAAACATTAAAAAAAAATTTAAAAAAAAATGAATGATGCCAGTGGGGATTACAACATGTCCACAACCACCAGGGAGACAAGATGTCTCTGAACTAAGCACTGACCTAGGGATGCCAGCGGGGGCTAGGCAGCAGAGTAAATTCATGGTACATCCTGCGTGGGAGATAAATGACAGCCTACACTAGGGTGTAGTTTCAGGGCATAAGAGTTGGGGGTTCTCTTGCAACGTGGAATGCCTCAGTCAGTTAATGGGTTATCTCTACTCAGCTTCAGCCAACTATTAACAAGGAGGCTTACGGGCTCAGTGTTGCCACATCTCATGATTTTGCAAGAAAAGCCAGAAACCTGCCTCTTTATGTGTAAATGTTAACAGTTAAATCATACTTTGAAACACCATGTGGACCAATATATCTGGATCAAATGGAACTCAATGGCAGGCCAGATTTAGCCAGTAGACCACCACTTTTTGGCATCAGGCCTGTGCCCTGTTGGATCTGACACAAAAGCAACTCAAAACCTCTGACTGCTCCCTGTTGCCTGCAGCACAAATTGTGGCTTCCTCAGCTCTGCCCACTGGGATTGTGGTGGACAGGGACCCTACTGGGGTCAGGTAGGCCTAGGTACATGAGATAATTCACATCCTGTTGACGTGACCTCAAGCAGGCGACTCAACCCTCATCATCTTCATCTCAAAAATGGGGATTATATGTGCCTCTTTGCGAGGCACTCAGATGGACACAATGTCATTTCTTTCATATTTGTACCAAAATGCATGACTGAATCCCATCATGAGGAAACATCAGACAAAACCAAATTGAAGGAAATTCTACAAATTAAATGGCCTGTTACTCTTTAAACATGTCAAGGTCATGAAAGGTAAAGACAGACTGAGGAACAATTCCATATTAAAGGAGACAAAAGACACATGACCACTAAGTGCAAAGCGTGACACTGGACTGGATCCTAAACCAGGAAAAAAATAAATCTATAGCTGTGAAGGACATCATTGGCATGAACAATGACATTTGAAGACCTGGGGATTAGATCATAGTATTGGGTAGCTGTTAACTTTTTCTGGTTTTGATAATTGCATTGTTGTGTGAGAGGACATCATTGTTCTTAGGACATGCACACTGAAGTATGCAGGGGCAGAGGGGCATTGTACCCACCGTCCATTCTCACAAGATTCAGAGAGAGATAGAGAAGGGAAGGACACCAGGCAAAATGTTAACATGAAACACTGGTCAAGCTGGGTATGCAGGAGTTATTTGTACCCTCCCTGCACCTTTTCTGTAAGTTTGAAATGATGTCAAAAGACACTATTAGGAACATTTAAAAAATGGGGATAATACTACCCACCTCATAAGGTCATTGTGAAATGTCAAGGAAATATGGCCACAAAATGCCATTTTAGTAGTGTCAGGCCCTCCTTAAGTGATAGCTTCTCCCATCCATCCACATTCTTTCTCCAGCCACTCAGACCTCTAACCCATGTGGGGCTGAACACTGCCCTGCCACTGTGCGTTTGCAAGTGGGTTTCTTCTGCTTGGGATTCCCATTGTCCTTGTTTGTGTCCATTTGACAAACCTTCCTTTACTCTCCTAGGCCCAGCTCAGATGTTAGCATCCTGGGATGCCCTGTCCTCTGGAGCAACCGAATGTGATTATGTTCTCCTCTGGGGTTCCGTGGGACTCCACACACACATGCATACTATACAGTGTTTCAGTATTTTGTGTATACACCAGTTCAGGTCCTGGAGGGTAGGGACCATGTAACATTTATTTCTCCCCCTTTCTGTGTCAAACATAGATCCTGTTACAAAGGAATGCTCAGATAAAAGTATATCGAAATGAGTTAAATGTTTTTGGATAGCAGCAGACAGTTGCTGCATATGTTCTTTTAGGTGAATCTCTGAATTTCCTAAGGACCTCAAAAGATTTTTGAGAAAAATGGAGGTCAACTTAGGTTTTTAAATTCTAAACTCTGGTCTGCCTGATGATTAATTCAGATAAGCTCTTGTTTTTAATGAAATGTACATATCTAATTATAATAGCACTTTGATATTTTTAATGTTGGTTACTTGGGGTAATCAGTACTTAATGTTTTTCCTGTCATGGTTTTTCAAAGATGGGTACTAAATATGATAAGACAGCCCATTAAAATGAATTTTTAATGAAATTTTACTATACTGTAGCTTTTACCATATATGTATCCTTAATTGTAGTTCCCTAGTTTTGCACACATAACTGGCCAGAAGAGTTTGACAAGCACAGAGATCATGAGAATTCAAAGAGAGACAGACTTTCTCAAGTAAGTATCACATTTTCTTTACTATTTCTTAAATACTACTGAGACATATTGTCAAAAAACTTAAGGATGAGATATAAGAATGGTGTTTGCTCACCCAACTGTCCTTCATTACATTTTTACAAAATGTGTTTTTAAGGGAGAGAAAGTATGAGTGGGGGAGGAGCAGAGAAAAAGGGAGAGAGAGAGAATCCCAAGCAGGCTCCACACTGTCAGTGCCAAGCCCAAAGCGGGACTTGAATCCTCAAACCATGAGATCATGAGTTGAAGTCAGATGCTTACCTGACTGTGTCACCCCAGTGCCCCAGAGTTTTACAAATTTAAAAGTATATTGATATACAATAAAATTGCACTTATTTAAAAAGTACAGCTGATCCCTATGTGTATCACAGCTTTATGTACAATAGTCAAAATATGGAAGCAACCTAAGTGTCCCTCAATAGACCAGTGGATAGGGAAGATGTATTATATTTATGCAATGGAATCTTATTCAGCCTTAAAAAAGATCTTGCCATTTGCAACAATGTGGATGGAGCTAAAGAATATAACACTAAGTGAAATAAGTCAGTCAGAGAAAGACAAATACCATATGATTTCACTCATATGTAGAATCTACAAAACAAAACAAGGGAATAAACAAAGAGAATAATCAGACTTCTAAATACAGAGAACAAACTGATGGTTGCCAGAGGGAAGGGAGTTAGAGGGATGGGCAAAACTGGGGGAAGAAGAGTGGGAGATACAGGCTTCCAGTTATGGAATGAATAGGTCACAGTAATAAAAAAGCATAGGAAATATAGTCAATGGTAAGGGCATTGCAAGGTGAGAGATGGTAGCTATACTTGTAGTGAGCATAGCATAACATAGAAAGAAGTTGGATCACTAGATTGTACAACTGAAACTAATTTAACATTGTGTGTCAACTATACTCAAAAAAATTTTTTTAATTCTTCATTTTGCAAAAGAAAAAGTACAATTGACATATGTATATAACCTTGAAACTACCACCACAATCAAGAAGATGAACAAGTCTATCACCTCCAAAAGTTTCCTGCACTGTACCTTTTGGAAATCTCTCCCTTATGCTCCTCCCTATTCCAAAGCAACTATTGATTTGCTTCTTATCACTGTAGCTTAGTTTGCATTTGCTTCTATCCGTAAATGGAATAATTCAGTATGTGCTCTTTTTTTTTTTGCCAGGCTTCTTTCATTTTCCTAATTATTTTGAAATTCACCCATGTTGCTGCATGTTTCAAATGTTTCTTTCTTTTGATTGCTGAGCAGTATCCTGTTGTGTGGATACTTCACAACCTATGTATTCAGTTGTCTGTTGATGGACGTCTGAGTTGTTTCCAGTGTGGGACTGTTACAGATAAAGCTGCTGGGAACATTTGTATACAAGTCATCATATGCACATATAGTTTCACTTCCCTTAGGTACATATCTGGAATGAAATGGATGGGTCATATGATAGATATATGTTTAACTTTTTAAGAAACTGCAAAATTGTTTTCCAGAGAAGGTGCACCATTTTACACTCTCACCAGCGATGTGTGAGAATCCCACTTTCTCTACATTGTTACCAATGTTTTAATTTTTATGTTTAACCATTCTAGTGAGATGGTGTTTGTGGATTTAATTTGCATTTCCCTAGTGACTAATGATTTTGAGCATCTTTAAAAGTGCCTATTTGCCTCCATACACCTTCTTTGGGAAAGTGTTCAAACATTTTGCCCTATTCAAAAATGGAATTCAATATCTCCTTATTATTGAGTTGTACATATTCTCTTTTGTTAATATATGTTTTGCAAATATTTTCTCCCAGTCTTGCCTTGTTATTTGCCTAAGAAAGTTTTTCTGAAGAACTTGTTTTTATTTTTGATGAAATCCAGCGTACTTATTTTTCTTTTATACTTTATATTTATTTTGACATATTTAATAAGTCTTTCCAAAACCCAAGAGAAACAAGATTTTTTGTTTTCTTCCAGAAGTTTTATCTCTTACATTTAGATCCATGATCCATGTTTTTGATTATGATGTAATGTTATTCCAGCACCATTTCTTGAAAACAGTGGTCCTTTCCTCATTGATTATGTTTGGAATATTTAAAACTAATTGATAATATTTGTGTGATTCTGTTTCTGGACTTGTTTCTGATCCACTGATGTTTGTCTGTATTTACTTACTACCATACTCCCTTGATTACCATAGTTTTGTAATAAGGCTTGAATCTAAGTATTATAAATTCTCCAACTTTGATCTCTTACAAAAATGTTTTGGCTATTCTAGGCACTTTGCATTTTCAAATAAATTTTAAAATCAGCTTCTCAACATCTACAAAATGTCTGCTAGAGCTTTGATTTGGATTGCATTTAATTTATATATTAATTGATGTCATTAACAATCTTGAGTCTTTAAAGTCCAGGAAAATGGTGTATCTTACTGTTTGTTCAGGGCTTCCTTGATATCTTTCATCTATGTTATGTAGTTTTCTTTTTTTTTAATGTTTCTTTCCTAGACTTTTTTCTTTTTTTAGATATGTGGTTTTTAAATGTTTTATTTTTTTCGAGAGAGAGAACACGCATGCGTAAGTGGGAGAAGGGCAGACAGAGAGGGGGACAGAGGATCCAAAGTAGGCTCTGTGCTGACAACAGTGAGCCTGACGTGGGGCTCAAACTAACAAACTTTGTGATTATGACCTGAGCAAGTCGGATGCTTAATCAGCTGAGCCACCCAGGTGCCCCTGTGTTGTGTCATTTTCATTGCTCAGGTTTTACATATCTTCTGTCAAATTGATTTCTGAGTTTTTCATGGTTTTTGATACTGTTGTAAATGTTATTTCTTTTAAAATGTAAATTTCTGATAACTCATTGCTGGAATATAAAGTTGATTTTTATGTAGTGTTCTTATAAACTCACTATTCTTTCAGGGTTTTGTTTTGTTTTGTTTTTGGTAAAGTCCACAGAATTATCTATATAGGTGATCAGGTCACCTGCAAATAAAGTCAGTTGTTTTACTTCTTTGCTTCCTATATGCATATACCTTCCCTTCCTCCCTCCCTCCCTCCTTCCTTCCTTTACTCCCTCCTTCCTTCCTTCCCTCCTTCGTCCCTTCCTTCTTTTCTTTGTATATAAATTGATTTATTTAAAAGTTACAGAAAAGCATAATAAAATAGAGATTATTCTTAGAATTATTAATGCTGTGTTAAATATCAGGTAGGATTAGAGGGTAAGAAACAGTATAGGATGGGGGGTGCACCTGACTAGTTCTAGAGCTTTAGATGCCTTAGTTACACTGAAGTTGATTACATATTAATTGAGCCATTACATACTAGGGTATAGTAGTTGGGTGATCAGTAATTTATCTGCAGAGAACTCCTACACAAATTAGATCCATCTAGACCTCCTCAGTGCTGTCCCCCTCTACTCCTCGGGATCCTAAAGCCACCTGGATGACAACATTCCTTATCCATATATTCTTCCCTCCCCCAAGGTGCTGGGCAAGCTAAGAGCACTCTGCTCTCTGCAGCTGGAACATATATAGATCCTTTTTTCTTTCTTTTTCTTGACTTGTTGTCTCGGCCAGAACTTGCAGTGAATTTGGAATAGAAGTGATGACAGTGTATATTCTTGCCTTATTCCTGAACCTAGGGAGAAGACATTCCATTTCTCAATATTAAATATGTTTTTTGTTGACCTTTCAGACTGAGGAAATTTTCTCCTATCCCTAGCTTGCTGAGAATTTTTTTTTCTTTTTTCCTTTTTAAAATCAGGACTGGATGTTAGATTTTGTCTAAAGTGTTTTCTCCATCCATTAAAGTGAGCATGTGGTTTTTCTTTTTTTGTTAATGTAGTAAATTACAAAGATTGATTTTCAAGTCTTAAATCCACCATGCATTCCAGAGTTAAATCTCACATCAAGTATTATCTATTTTATATAATGTTTAATTTAATTTGCTAAAATATAAAGAATTTTTTGCGTGTATATGCATGAAGAATATTGGTCTGTAGTTTCTGTGTCTTTTTGTCAGATTTTAGTGTCAGGGTAATGCTGGGTTCATAAAATGAGTTGGGAAGTGTTCTCTCTTTTTTAATTTTCTGAGTTTGTGTAGAATTGGTATTATTTCATTCTTAGGTGTTTGGTAGGGTACACCACTGAAGGCACTGGGGTCCAGAGTTTTCTTTTAAGGAAGATTTTAAACTACACATTCTATTTATTTAATAGATATACATCTGTTTGGGTTTATCTATTTCTTTTCAAGTGAGCCTTGAGTTTCATTTGCTTCCCCCTTTTCTAATTTCTTGAATGTGGGCAATGAAGTCTTTCATTTGAAGCCTTTCTTCTTTCTAATATAGGCACTTAGAACTCTACATTTCCCTGAGTACTGCTTTAGCTCCTAATCTTGGTATGTTGTGTTTTCATTTGGTTTCGGTGTAAACTTTTCTGCCTTGGTGGTTTCTTTTTTGACCCATGGGTTATTTGAAAGTATTTTTTTAAATTTTCAAATATTTGGAGATTTTCCTTGTATCTTCTGGTGTTTATTTCAAATTTAATTCCTCTTTTGGTCAGAAAGCGTATATTGTATGATTTGATTGTTGAATGTTCCATGTTTACTTGAAAGGGATATGTACTTTGCTAGACTGAGTATTCTGTAAATGCGAATTAGGTTAAATTGGTTGATAGTATTGTATCAAAGAGTATTAACTCTTCTTTATCTTTACCGATGTTTCTGTCTATTGCTTAGTAAATGATTGAGAAATTTATGATTATAATTATGAATTTGTTTACATACCCATGTCTTCTATCAGATTTTGCTTCATGTATTTTGAAGCTTTACTATTAGGTATAAACCTTTTGGATGCTTATGCCCTCTCTATCATTATAAAATAACCTTCTCTAACCGTGGTGATACTCTTTGCTCGGAAATCTACTTTGCCTGATATCAGCGTAGCCATTTCCTGTTTTCTTCTGATTAGTGTTTGCATGGTATATCTTTTTTATCCTTTTACTTATAACCTATTTGTTTTTCCTTATTTACAGGTTTTAAAAATGTTTATTCATTTTTGAGAGAGAGAGAAAGAGAAAACACACCGGGGAGAGGTAGAGTGAGGAGGACAGACAATCTGAAGCAGTCTGTGGGCTGACAGCTTCCATGCTGACAGCAGCGAGCCAGATGTGGGTCTCAAACTCACGGACTGTGAGCTCATGACCTGAGCCAAAGTCGGATGCTCAACTGACTGAGCCACCCACTCACCCCTACAAAATTTTTTTAAAGCAGCATCTAGTTAGGTCTTTTAAAAAGCTGATAATTTCTGCATTTTAATTGGGGTGTTAAGAGTATATTTATTCTGACTATTGATATGTTTGAATTTAAATCAATCATCATGCTATTTGTTTTGTTTGTCTTATCTGTTCTCTGTTGCTCTTTCCTTTTTTTCTGCCATCTTTTGGATTAATTGGGTATGTTTCATGATTCCATTTTATTTTATAGGCTTTGTTGGCTTATTACCTATACCTTTTTTTTTTTTTTTTAGTGGTTGCTTTAGGGTTTGTAGTACATATTTTTAACACATCATGGTCTATCCTCAAGTGGCATTATACCACTTCATATGTAGCATGAGAACCTTGTGATAGTATACTTCCAGGAACCGAGTAACATTGGCCTTTGTGCTATTATGGTCCCTTGTTTTACTTCTACAAATATGATTCCCACAGTACATTATTACTTTCATTGGGTATAATCAATTTTTTTGAGGCCCTTTATACTTTTATTGTGGTAAAATATACATAAATAAAATCTACCATTTTAACAATTTTTAAATGTTTATTTATTTTGAGAGAGAGAAAAAGAGAGCGCATGCATGTGTACTTGTGCATGTGAGCAGGGGAGGGGCAGAGAGAGTGAGGAAGAGAGAGAATCCTAAGCAGGCTCTGCACTGTCAGCACAGAGTCTGACATAGGGCTTGATTTCATGAACTGTAAGATCATGACCTGAGCTGAAATCAAGAGTCAGTCGCTTAACTGATGGAGCCACCTGGGAGCACCCCCGTTTTAAGAAATTTTAAGTGTACAATTCACTGACATTAAGTATAGTCACAATGTTGTGCATCCATCACCACTATCCATTTCCAGAACTTTTTTGTCACTCTAAATAGAATTCCGTTTCCATTAAGCAGTAATTCCTTTACGCAATCCTTCCAGGCCCTGGTAACCTCTGTTCTCCTTTCTGTGTCTATGAATGTGCCTATTCTGGTTACCTTATGTAAGTGAAAACAGACAATATTTGTATTTTTTGTGTCTGACTTATTTTACGTAGTATAGTCTTTTCAAAGTTCATCACGTTGCAGTATGTATCAGAATTTCATTCCATATTAAAAATGAAAAGTAATCCATTATGTAAACACCACAATTCGTTCATCCACTCATCTGCTGATGGACATTTGAGCTGTTACCACCTTTTGACTATTATGAATAATGCTGCTGTGGACATTGGTGTACAAGTATCTGAGTCCCTGATTTCAATTCTTTTGGGTATTTACCTAGGACTGGGGTTTCGATTTTATGGTAATTCTTTGTCCAACGTTCTCAGGAACTCCCAAACTGTTTCCCACGGCAGTTACATCAGTTTACTTCCACCAGAAATGCATGAGGGTTCCCGTTTCTCCATATCCTCACCAATACTTGTTATTTTCTATTTATCTAATAGTCACTGTAATAGATATAAAGTAGTATTTCATTGTGGTTTTGATTTGCATTTTCTTTATGACAAGTGATGCTGAGCATTTTTGTCATGTGTTTCTTGGCCATTTGTGTATCTTCTTTGGGCAAGAAGTGGCCCTCCAGCGTGCCTGGCAAGAAGACGTGGCACTTAGACTGGGCTCAGAGGTCATGTAGGAAGTCAGAAAAGTACAATTAATGTAGACATTACTGGAATTGCTGGGGCTCACCCTCACACATGCAAGATCCAGTGTGATAGGATGAGTCCAAGAAGGATCAAGGCTGCTGATGAACTTCTGCCACGGTCAGGAAGTGAGTTAGCCAGGCCAGGTGAGGGGCACCAGCGGGTCCAGGTGGAAGGCCACTTTGTAATAAAATGACTGGAGAAGCGTCTCTTGTCTTCAACTTGTTCCATAGCCTCTGAGAGTGGTCTGCTCTTTGTTTTGCTTTTTATTTTCTAAAATGTTTGAATATGTTGAGATTTTCACCTGACTTCTAAATGTGAACCCCTCAGAACATGGCCAACGAGGAACCTTTTTTTGTTGTAGGTGTGCCCACTGCCTGGCTCCCCGCCCATCTGACCCCTTTGCCCGCTTCTGTCAAGAATGTGGCTCTCCTGTCCCGCCCATATTTGGCTGTCGTCTCCCACCCCCAGAAGGAGCTCAGGTGAGCAGCAGAATCTTTAAAAACGCCTCTTGTTGGTTTATCTGATCTTTAGTAGCGGTGGTAGCATTGTATCTGGCACATGTGATCCACAAACATAAACATTTGTTAAAAACAATGTTAATGTCTTACTATCCAGTCTCCTGCTTCGGGATGGAAAACCCAAAAACCCTAGAAGTTGCCTTAGTTTCCATTCAAGAATGGAAAACCTTATTTGCAATGCCAGTGCAGATAGCCTTGCAGAAGCACACGCTCAGAAGGAGACTGAAGTCTTATTGTTTCAATGATGCATGCATGGATAAATATGTGTTTCCTACTCACGTGATATTTCGGTTCATAACCTGGGTATAGTAAGGAAATATATTCTGGAAATAAATGGAGAGAGGTACTAGTTACAAGTCTGTATGTTTATAAGATACATCATTTTGTTCAAAGACACTGTATAAACTAAAGGTTGATCAATTAAAAAATGTTGTCTGTTATGTGTAGATAATAATTGGTATTAGCCTACTAATAAGTTTATAGTTAGTTAGAAAACATACTCAGTTCACTAACAATCAAAACCTTCACTGAAATGTGTTACTTGTTACGAACTTGATACTTTGGGGGGTTTTTTGGAGTAGGGTTTACAAAATGAAATAAAAGGATCTGTGATGTGGACTGAAAAATAACTCTTTAAGAAGATAGTCACTAAGAAAAAGCCACTAACTCAGTGAGGTCAAGTCGAATTCTGGAAGTAAGTTATGTCTTCAAGCAAAGGGTTGGAATCTAAACAGGTATCTTTTTATTATTGATTCTAATTCATTACTCAAGACTGTTGTAGAAGTTAGTTTAATTTACTATAACAAATTTTGAGCTTCATAAAGAAGATCAAACAGCAAATAAAATATGAACAGGTCCCATTGGTTGAATTTTCCTTGCTTATATTCATTCGTTGGTGCAGTGTCAAAGTTATTTTTTACTTGCCTGAAAACAAATTTTCAGAACTTTCTTTGTTTTTAGAGGGAAGAAAAGTTACCAGAGATTATAAATATTTTAAATGATGAACTGAACTTTGAAACATCTGTACTGCCCCTAAACTAATATTTGTTAATATGTTGTAATATATAAACAGCTTTGTAATTTGAACTATTTATTGGCTACTTACTGTGTCCTGCTCTCAGCTGGATTTCTGGGATTCAGAGGGGTGGAGCGTCCTCCTAGGCTCTTAGATCCAAGATACTCAGTCTCTGGAGAGACGCAGAAGTACCCCTTAGAGCTCCAGATCCACCCTTCATTGCCTCACCCTGTGGGTGCTACACCTTTATACATTTCTCCAGTGCCAGCTGGCTACATGTTCATTTCTGTTAGTAGCGGGGCATTGCTTCTGGAGGGACACTGCAGGAGAAAGGGCTTGGCTTTTCTTCTGGTTCTGGTATGCTTTTCTCTCTCTCTGCTCTGATGTACTCAGTAGCCTGCAGGAACCCAGTTTTACTGAACCTCAGTGCATTTTGGTGGCATCCCATGAACAGCTGCTCAGTGAGTTTCACTGGCACGCCAGACAGCTTGCAGATAGTCCTCAGGCATCCCAGGGGGCAGTTTGCCAGCGACCTGCAGCAACAGGCCTGCACATGGCTTCCCAGCACATTCTACCAGCTCCCCAGAGGGAGATTTCCAAACAAGTTTCATTGGACTCAGTTTTTTGCTTCTTTCCTTGCCAGTTTGGTTTCGTGTCACCCCAGTTGAACTTCTCCATCATCCAATGGGTGACACCCATACTCCTTTTCCTCCCCATTTACTTATCTTTCCTGTAACATATAATGTCCTACATATTACATCTATATATGTTATAAACTGAAAATGCAGTGTTACACAATCTTACATCATATAAAGATGAGAAAAAATGTTTATGTACTCATTTATATTTACCCACATATTTATTAAATCTGGTCTCTCGTATCTTCATTTCTTTACTGTGAACTCAGGTATTCACTAGTGTCACTTATTTTCAGCCCGGCAGACCTCTTTTTACTAACGGCATGTGTGCTAGCTGTTTCTCTTTGTCTTTGTTTATCTGAGAACATTTACTTTGCATCCTCTTTTGAAGGATAGTTTTACTGGATGTAGGATTTTTGTATAACAATTATTTTTATTTTCTGCCCTTTGAGTATATTTATTCTCCTACCTTCTGGTCTCCATGGTTTTTAATGTATGTGATAAGTCATTTTTTGTCTTGTTACTTTTAGGATTTCATCTTTGACATTCAACAATTGTACTATATATTGTGTCTAAGTATGGATCTTTTTGTGTTTATCTCTCTTGGGATTGATTTTCTTGGAGCTAATGTTTTGTTTTTTTTTTTCAAATATGGGAAGTTTTTGTCTAGTATTTCTTCAAATTCTTCTGCCTTTTTCTCTCTCTTCCTTTCTTCTAGGACTCCTTTACATGTATGTTGATAGGTTTTATATTGTCCCACAGCTTATTTCATAGTCTGTTCATTTTCTTCCATCCTTTTTCTCTCTGTTCTTCAGATTGGAAATTTTCATTGTACTATATTCACGTTCATTGATTCTTTCTTCTGTCATCTCTGACCTGCTGTTGAATCCCTCTGAAGATTTTTTTTCCATTTCAGTTATTTTAATTAACTCCAGATTTTAATATGGTTCTTTTTAAAAAATAATTTCTAGGGGCGCCTGGGTGGCTTAGTCGGTTAAGCGTCCGACTTTCGCTTAAGTCATGATCTTGCGGTTCGTGGGTTTGAGCCCCGCGTCGGGCTCTGTGCTGACTGCCAGCTCAGAGCCTGGAGCCTGTTTGAGAGTCTGTGACTCCCTCTCTCTAGGACCCTCCCCTGCTCACGCTGTCTCTCTCTCTCTCTCCTAGAAATAAATAAAACATTAAAACAATTTTAAAAAAAAATAAAATAAAATAAAAAATAATTTCTATATCTTTATTTAGATTCTCTTTTTTTCAAATCATTGTCATCATACTTTCTTTAATCTTTTAAATATGGTTTCCTTTCATTCTTTGATCATTTTTATAATAGCTGTTTTGAAATCTTTGCCAAATCCAACATCTAGGGATACTATTTCTATGGACTGTTTGGTGTTTGTTTTTTCTCTCTGTGAGTATAGGTCACACTTTCTTGTTTTTTGCGTGCCTCATATTTTTTTTTCTTGAATTCTGAACATTTTAGATTATATAATATACTGTAACAATTTTGTATTCTGATTTTCTCCTAGTGTTTTTTTTTCTTTTCTTTTTTGTTTTATTTTCTTTTCTTTTTTGTTTTATTTTGTTGTTGTTTACTGGGATTACATTTTTCACATTTGTCTCCCCTGAAATGTGTGGCCACTGATATCAGGTTTTTTATTCCTGTTTTTATTTTTAAGTCTGGGCTCACCCCTGGATCTACATAGCTTAGAGTTCAACTGAAGATGGGCCAGAAGTTGTGCTCGAATACCTTGGTCCAGTAAGGCTTTCAGTCTCTGCTGATGGATCTATGTGTGGACTGGATCATACATTCAAGCTTTAGGCTGTTTACAAGTCTGCCCCAGCTTTTACTTTATGCTGAATTCCCTTGCATCTCCGAGGCTAGCCTCCATCAGCCAGAGATGTGTTAGTGGCTTATGTTCACTCTGGTTTATGCTACACATATGCATATCCTCCAGTCAACTAAGAGTATCTGGGGAGCTTATCAAACCCCCTATATTTGACGTTACTCCTGGAACTCTCTGTTAAATCCCTGGCTGGTTGCCTCAAACAGGACCATGATTTCAGGCTAGTAGAGCCACTGGCCCTTCCTGTTTGCTTGCCGCTGAGATTGTCATCTTAGCAGTGCTCCAAATCAAGTGAGCCTTGCCTATCAGCATTTGCTGTTTTCACAGTCTGTTCTATCCCAGTGAGGCTACCACACTAACAGAGCTGGAGGAGGATGAGAACAGCCTCAAGCAGGACCACGTGGCCTTACTATGTTTTTATCTGAAATTCACCACTTTTCAGTTTCTTATGTGCCTTTGGTGACTTTTAGAGTCTGAAATGGTTGTTTTTAGTACCCAAAATGGTAGTTTCATCCAACTTTTTAAAAAGTTTTTATTTATATTGAGAGAGAGAGAAAGCATAAGCAGGGGAGGGGCAGAGAAACATGAGAGAACAAGAATCCCAAGCAGGCTCTGCACCCCGCCAGTGTTGAGCCTGATGTGGGGCTCAAATTCTCGACCCCAAGATCATGACCTGAGCCAAAGTGGATGCTTAACTGACTGAGCCGTCCGAGCACCCTGGTTTTATCCAACTCTATAATTGCCTTTTGGAGAGAAGATTTGTGGGCTTCCTTACTCCATTGTACTATAAGATATTTTTTCCTTTGGGGAGACTGGGTCACTCAGTTGGTTAAGCATTTGACTCTTGGTTTCAGTTCAGGTCATGATCTCATGATTCGTGGGTTTGAACCCTGCATCAGGCTCTGCACTGACCATGTGAAGCCTGGTTGGGATTCTCTCTCACTCTGTCTCTCTGCCCTCTCCTGCTTGCACTCTGTCTCTTTCTCAAAATAAATAAACTTAAGAAAGAAAGATATTTTTCTTTTAAAAATTGTTTTTAAGTTTGTTTCTTTTAAGAGAAAAAGAACGCATGCACGTGAGGGAGGGAGGGACAGAGAGAGAGGGAGAGACAGAATCCCAAGTAGGCTCTGCACTGTCATCACAGAGCCTGACGTGGGGCTCAAACTCATAAACCACAAGATCATGACCTGAGCCGAGATCAAGAGTCAGACACCTGTCTGACTGAGCCATTCAGGCGTCCCAAAGATATTTTTTCTTTTCTGTTTTTCACAACCTTGTTTTCCACAATAAACTTCTTTTTACTCACAAAGAAAAAAATAAGAATAAAGGTAATTATTTTAAAACATTTTTTACCAAAGCAAATTAAATCTTATATTCCAAGATCTACTTATACCTTCGGTTTTTGCATTCTAAGACAAACCTCTTTCTTTGTGCAGATGAGCTTATGTGCAGAGTGTGGAAACATGGTGCCCATGAACACTCCCATCTGTGTAGTGTGTGAGGCCTCTCTTACTCTACAGCTGCAGCCACAGGCCAGCCTGCGCTTGAAGGTAATGAAACGTGATTCTGTAAAAACATGAATAAAATGTGTAGAAAGTGATATGTAGGCAGTGAAATATCTTCAGCTGGTGGAGTTGGTGAACAGTTGATAAACTAATATCTGTGAACAAAATCCATTCTAATTGTTGAGAAGGCATGCTGACCAAGAGTTTTACCTGCTGATAGGATTTATAATGTAAGAGTGATACAAAGAAGCACATTTCCTGAACAAGGATTTGAAGGATAAAATGCATACAGCTGACTCAGACAATTTTTTTTTTTGACTCAGACAATTTTTTAAGAATTTTTTTTTACGTTTTTCTATTGATTTTGAGGTGGGGGGAGGGGCAAAGAGAGAAATTCCCAAGCAGACTCCACACTGTCAGCGTGGAGCCCAATGCAGGGTCTGAATTCAGAAACCATGAGATCATGACCTTGAGCCAAAATCAAGAGCCGGTTGCTTAACCAATGAGGCCATCCAGGCACCCTGACTTAGACAATTTTTTAGTTTATATATTTAAACTTGAACATTGCAATTAATATTGGAATTAAGCACTTTTACTCATGTCCTTAAAACTGCTTTATGCTTTTATTTGCTTTATTTGTTTATGGGTCCATGTTATATAGAAAAGAATAATTATAATCAGTCACATGGATGAAAAAATTAAGAATAAAAAAAGAAAATGTTAAATATTATCATCATATATATTCAGAAGCCTTTGCTAGACAATGTCATACCATGAAAATATTTTTGGTAGAATCACTAAATATACAACTGTATCTTTTCTCCATTTTTCAATTTACAGTCCCATTCATTCCTCCTCTTTAATCTCAAGTAAATATCACTAGAGAATAAAATAGATTTAGTAAAGAGGATTTGAGCCATAAAAATGTAAGAATTTTTAGTAATAAGGGAAATGGATAGATTTAATGTACAATTGGAACTGTAACACTCCTAAAGTCACTTTGTGAATTTTCATACGGGCAAACAAAAAAAGGCAAGTCTACTTTTTCTTCCATCTCCAAGCTCCCCTTCACTCTGAAAGGTTTTTAAGTATTCTAAGCGGTGCAAACCTTCAGAAATGAGGCATTGAAGAACTGGTTGGGCCAAGGTCGGGGAAATGAAAATTTAATAATTTTTTTGGTGAATGGAGCAGGAGTGGTAAGAGACTGGGGCATTATAGTCAGTGGATACTTGCTTTAGGGTCCCTTGAATAGGAAAGATTGAGGGTAGGGGGTCTGAGGAAGGAGTGGTCTCCAGGCTAGGCCTCCCAGGGTCACAGGCATTCGGGCCTACTCTGAGGCTTTTGGCATCCCTCACTATGGTGCAGCTGTGGAAACTTCTCAGCAATTTCTCTAAGTTCTGCCTGGCACCTCTGGTGTGAACGCTCACACACCGAGGGCATTTTTCAGAGACACCTTTGATGTGCCTTTTCCTCAGCATGCCGCTTCCTGGGCCACTCTCTGCGCCTCTGCACCCAACATTCCCTGGACTCTGATCCCTGGACCCACTGCCCCTATGCCTGCCCACACTTGCAGCCATGGAAGTGGCAGTCGTGGTGGGTGAGTGGGTGGGGACACAGAGGGAGAATTCACTAACTCTTATCAGGGGCTGGGGCCAGGGTTAGCTTTTAAGAGGGAGTGTCATCTGATGGATATGGTGGGAGGCATAAGCATTTGCCAGATGGGGAAGGGCTAAGACAAAGAAAAGTGGCTTGTGGTATATGTGTGAGGTGGGGGTGGGGGGAGGGCATTCTAGGAAGATGTCCAGAGACTGGAAACTGCAGGGTATGCTTCAAAACTCTGTGAAAGGTTTGGTTTTGCTGAGCTGCAGAAATACTGGGGGTGCTGTGGGATGTGCAAGATGGCGCCTTCATTACCGTACTTAGCAGCTCAGATTTCTTCGAGTGCACGCTAAAGGGTTGAAAACAAGAATAGGATTTAATGAGACTTGATTCTCTAGAGAGACTTTTTTCACTATAACATCTGCTCTTAAAGGGAAATTCCTGATTTTTATGGCCAATCAGTATTGCTGCCTCTACTCACAGAAGGACACCTGTTTGGAAACCCTAGGCTAAGAATCTGCATCCCAGTAGCTTTCCCAAATGTTACAAGTGCAGTAGATTTTTAGATAACATTTTCACCCAGAGAGCAACCTCTGAGGTCAGTGGAAATTCCTGTTGTTCACAGAAGCCAACAGTCTTACCTTCCCCAAGGCACCAGCAGGGCCTGTTATTTTTGTGTACTCCATCTCATTCCCCATAGTGCACAAAGCACCATCCATCCTCTTCCTGCTCGCAGTCCACTGCTATGGACTGATCTTATGTTCATTTAAAGGCCATGTCTGTGCTGAGAAATTTTGTTCTATCAGATATATATATATAGAATACCCTTCTATGTATTTTTTAGGATGCACAGGAATATATGCATATATATTTGCATATTTAGATTTTAGATTTGGTTTTGTTTTGTTATTTATTTATTTATTTATTACTTTATAGGTGGGAAGGGTCAGAGAAAGAGAGAGAGAGAGAGAGAGAGAGACTGAATCTTAAGCAGGCTCCACGCTCAGTGCAGAGCCTGGCATGGAGCTTAATCTCACGACCTTGGGATCATGACCTGAGCTGAAATCAAGAGTAAAATGCTCAACTGATTGAGCCACCAAGATGCCCCTTGTTTTGGTTTTTAAAAAAGTGTATCCCACTGGTCAGTTTCTAAACTTTAAAATTAATTTGAGGGTCTTCCATTTCACCAGAATACATGAGCTCTCCTTTACCAAGAGATCATGTTTTCTTTGGACTCTAACTAGCAGTATATAGCATACCTCCAGGTCTCCAGTCATATTGGGTTCCTAAAATCTAAGAGGCCTAGGGCAGGAATCCTCTTGAAATTATTACTGAAAAAGGTCTGATGATTCACGTGACTGGGGTAGTTACCTCCTTATAAGACCCCCACCTCTCACATAATGATTTGGGGCTGAAGCCAGTATAACCACAGCTCTGCATCAAGCAGAACTTTAACTTGGCATCTTTTACAAGATCCACTTGGAGATGAAGTTTGCCATGGCCTACTTCATTCTTCTTCACTTCATTTTGTCAAAGCCTATCATCTAGGAGATTAAAAAATTGTTCTTGTCTCCCAACTACTTTGTGAGGAAAAATTTACCCCAGTAACTAACTTGAGTCCACCAAATTGCTTAGAACCTTTCAACTAGACACATTGCAAATGCTGTGGATGACCTGGCAGATGAAGTTTGACTTTTTTTAAAAAAGACCCTCATCATAGATGTTTAGCATCTTCATTAAGGTCCTCTGATAGTGGCCTCAATCTCAGGTCACCCCTGTGGACATCTATGAGTGTAGTGATTATGATGTAAAATTATTTCTATCTGTGGGTTATGATCACTGCTCTTCAAGGAAGGGAGCCATGACATGGTGTCAAGAAGCCACTGCCAAAGCCATTAGAAACACCTATTGACCAAGAAGGCTATGTTTATTGGACCTGATACAGTAAGGTAGACTGGCACTTTGTCTTGGTAGTGTCTCAGAATGGAGAAGGCAGGGGAAGGTGTTTATGGGATTTTAGTGCTGCACTTGGGTGATTGCTTGGGATTCTCTCTCTCTTTCTCTGCTTCTCCCCTGTTCACGCGCTCTCTCTCAAAACAAAATAAGTAAATAAAAACTAAAATATTTTTTTAAAAAATTTAAAGGGAGTTTTGCAAGCCAGGGTTGGGATAGGGCAGAGTTAGTTTGGACAGGGCAAAGTTAATAACATGCTAATTTTAAAAATAGTTTATTTAAATAAAACTTTAATATATTTAAGGTGTTGATGTTTTAATTTACATATACATAGTGAAATGATTACTGCAGTCAAACTAATTAATATATCCACCTCTGTATAGTAGAAATTTTCTAAGAGAGTAGATACTGGTGTTTCCAGGACACTTGTGCACGTGCACTTGAACACACAGAAGTGTTAACAATGTGAGGATATACTAATTTTCGATTGTGTCCCCTGCAAGGTGAGGGTCTTGAGGAAAGCTGTTGGACTTGATAAGTAAGGAGTTTTACTGATTTGCAGTCTTTCCAGAAGATTTCCTGCAGCAAACAGCTATGTTATTTTTGTTTGATCTTAGTATCTTTTTAACACAGGGACAGGAAATTTGATTCACTTCTCAACAAGTGTCACCAGATCTTTTTTGAGGCAACGTCTTCAGGAAGATTACAGCCTTAAATCTCACAGAAAAGCTCTGGCAATTGTAGATTATGCCACAGAGATTTCAAGCAGCTTTGAAAAATGCTGGATCCAGGGAGTGTCAGGATCCACTGAGAGCAAGTCTGTGATCCTCTACTATTTTGAATAGCAGTTGGCCGCCCATTTGCACGTTAGGAGTTCTTTGAGTTGCAAGAACTTGGAATCTTCTACTAGAATGGAATTCGCCAGCCTTGGAAAGGCCAGGGACTTCATAGCCTTCCTAGTGGCATTGGAACTAAAACCTTGGGAGTTGGACTTTCTTTCTCTTGATGGTCTTCTTTACCTGTAGAGCTTCAGAACACATGGTATCAATTTCAGAACAGCTGGGAAATGTCAATATTGGGGTAGAAAGGAACATTTGAGTATCAATGGTCATTGATAATTGAAGGGAATAGTATCCTAATAGTGCAGAATGGTCCAGTGACTGAACAGCTGTTAGCAAACCTCTGATAGCTGAAGTCTAGTTAGACTATTTTAATCTTTCTTTTCTTTTCCTTTCTTTCCTTCTTTTCTCCCTTCTTCCTTTCTTTCTTCCTCCCTCCCTCCCTCTCTCTTTTTCTTTTTTCTCTTTCTCTATTTCTTTCTACCTTCCTTCCTTCTTTCTTTCCTTCCTTCCTTCTTTCTCTCTCTCTCTCCCTCCATCCCTTCCTTTTCCTGCATTGCAACTTATCCTCAGTTTCCTGACTCAGAAAGTTGCCCTTACCATTATTTTCTTTTTTCTTTCTTTCTTTTTTTTAACGTTTATTCATTTTTGAGAGACAGAGGGAGACAGAGCGCAAGTGGGAGAGGGGCAGAGAGAGAGGGAGACACAGAATCCGAAGCAGGCTTCAGGCTCTGAGCTGCTAGTACAAAGTTCAAGGTAGAACTTGAACCATGAGATCATGACCTGAGCCAAAGTTGGACGCTTAACCAAATGAGCCACCTAGGTGCCCCCTTGCCATTTATTTTCTAAGAGACTTTTCATTCTTCCATTTCTGAGAAAATACAGAGCAAACCTAAATTCATTAACATGAATTCCTATGGAGTAAGCCCCAGTCCAAGAACTAGAGTACATGTAATTTTTTTAAAGTTTATTTTTAGAGAGAGAAAGAGAGAGAGCATGGGAGGGGCAGAGAGAGGGAGAGAGAATCCCAAGCAGGCTCTGTGCTGTCAGTGTGGAGCTTGATGCAGGGCTTGAACCCACAAACTGTGAGATCATGATCTGAGCTGTTGTCAAGAGTCAGACACTTAACCAACTGAGCCACCTGGGTGCCCTAAGAGCTAGATTGCTGATAAACACATAGGTCAGCTTTTGCTAGTCTTGGGCTTTTCTGTTTGTTGTTCACGCCATGAGATGGAGAGCCAACAATCTCGTTTTCCACACTGGGGAAAAAAACCTCAAAAAACTGACCCATAATCAGTGCAAAATTTTGCTTTCCTAAGGCCAAATGAACACTCCTTTTCAGTTTGTTCATTTTGGGTTTTGTTTCTTTTAAAATTATTTTCAAATTTCTGACACTATTTATGTTGTCATACTTCCTAAACCAATCCTTTAGTGTCTGAGTGGTAAAAAAAAAAAGTCAGTAGTTGTCTGATTGACTGAAAAGACTGCTTAATGATTTCTTTGCATGGATGTTTTCTCAGAGGAACATGTATTTCTTATTCTTTGTTTTCAAGGAGAAAATAATCTGCCGCACCTGTGGCACAGGGAATCCAGCTCACCTGAAATACTGTGTCACCTGTGAGGGGGCCCTGCCATCATCACAGGAGGTAGGCTGACTGTATGAGCCAGTCCTATACTTAGCGGCTGCTAAATGTCCAGTGTTAAGAAAAATAAAGAAATACAATCTGTAGAGGAGGGAAGAAGTGAGAGAGGCTGGAGAGAGACACCTGAAAGCAATATGTCTAAATGTGGAGAAGACTTTATATATTCACCAAAACAAAACGTTTTTCAAAGTCTTAACTTCAGGGGGATTCAATAAAATCAACAATTTCTTACAATTTCATTTAGTAACTTTGCATGGAAGGCTGGCAGTAGCCACTTCTAAGTCATTCAAAGACAGAAGTATGTCTTTATTGACTGCACCATGCTATTTTTTGAATTGAAAACATGGTGGGTACCCATTTCTGGATTTTCTACCAGCCTATTTTGAGTATTCAAAGAGAAGGAATAGGAGTATGTACAACTTAAATACAGTGAATGGGTTCAGTTTAGGTGATTGGTTTTACGTTTCTAAAATGTTTCCTATAAAGAGGAGGCTTTAAAAATGACTTTCATGCTTTCAACAATAGTGAAATTATGGAAAGAGCCTGAGTGTCCATCAACTGATGAATGGATAAAGAAGATGTAGTTTATACATACAATGGAATACTACTTGGCAATAAGAAAGAATGAAATCATGCCATTTGCAGCAATGTGGATGGAATTGGAAGGTATTATGCTGAGTGAAATAAGTCAGTCAGAGAAGGACTGATATCGTATATTTTCACTCTAATGTGGATCTTGAGAAACTTAACAGAAGGCCGTGGGGAAAGGGTGGGGGAAAAATAGTTTCAAACAGAGAAGGAGGCAGGCAAACCATAACAGACTCTTAAATACAGAGAACAAACTGAGAGTGGATGGGGGTGTGGGGGAGAAGGGAATATGAGTGATAGGCATTGAGGAGGGCATTTGTTGGGATGAGCATTGAGTGTGGTATGTAAGTGATGAACCATGGGAATCTACCTAAAAACCAAGAGCATACGTTACACACGGTATGTTAGCCAATTTGACAATAAATTGTATTTAAAAAAAATGAGGTCAGACTGGATTAGAGGTGGGCCCTAAATCCAAAGACTGGTACTTATAAGAAGGTCATATGAAGACACTAAAAACACACAGAGAGAAGGCCATGTGAAGAGAAGGCCAAGGAAGAGATTAGAGTGAAGCAGCTGTAAGTCAAGGCATGCCAAGGAAGGTTTGCAACCACCAGAAGCTAGGAGAGGCCTGGGATGGACTCCCTCTCCCCTCCACAGTCTTCTGAGGGAGCATGACTCTACTAACACCTTAGTCTACAGAACTGTGTACAAATAAATCTATTGTTTTAAGCCAAAAAAAAACAAACAAAAAAAGACTTCCAGGTGACAGGTTACTCTTGCCCTGGCCTAACAAGTCCAAAAAGAAGCTGGCATTTACTAGCTGACTTAGAAGAAAAAACTTGCTTCTTGGGGCCATTATATATATCTTTGAGTAGGGGGTTTGTTCTCATCCCAGATTCCTTTGGAAATTGGATAGATGTGTGATGATTCTCATAGGGTTTGTAATGTATATAGATGTAGACATATATAGAACTATAACATAGGATGGAAGGAGAGGGATATGAACCAAAATGTTTTAAGATTTCTGTATTTTACCTGATGAGGTGCAGTAATAATTAGACTGTAAAAAGGTGAAGATCTATTTTTTAGAATTGTTTGAATGTTTACTTTTGGGAGAAAGAGAGCGTGAGCAGGGGGGGGCAGAGAGAGAAGGAGATGAAGAATTTGAAGCAGGCTCCAGGCTCTGAGCTGTCAGCACAGAGCCCAATGCAGGGCTCAAATCAATAAACTGTGAGATCATGACCTGAGCTGAAGTCAGATGCTTGACTGACTGAGCCACCTAGGTGCCCCATAAAGATCTATGTTTTATGGGCACCTAGGTGAATCAGTCAGTTAAGCATCCAACTTAGATCATGATCTCACGATTCATAAGTATGAACCGTACGTACATTGGGCTCTGTGCTGACAGCCCAGGACCTGCTTGAGATTCTCCCTCTCTCTCTGTCCCTCCCCTGCTTGCACTCTTGTCTCTCTCAAAAATAAATAAATACACTTAAAAATCTATACTTTAATCATTAGGACAACTACTCAAAAAGAATGCTAAGAAATACAGCTAAAAAGCAAATGGGAAAATTTAAATATAATTCTAAAAAGTATTCAAATTACCGCCCCCCCCCCAAAAGCAGGAAAGCAGGAACAAAGAAAACAAAATAAATGGGAAAAGTAGAAATCAAATAATAAAATGGTAAGTCAAAACCAAGACATATCAATACATTTTATGGACTAAACATTTCATTAGAAGATAGCGATTGTCACCATGGATTTCTAAAAAAGAAAAAACGGGCTCCTGGGTGGCTCAGTTGGTTAAGAATCTGACTGTTGACCTCTGCTCAGGTCTTCACCTCAGGGTCATGAGTTCAAGCCCTGCGTTGGGCTCCATGCCAAAAGAAAAAAAAGTAAAACAAGTCTGTGCAAGCCACAGGTAAGACCTAACTATGTAGACTAAAAGTAAATATATTGTAAAAAAAAAAAAATCCATGTAAACAGTATACACAAGAGGATTGGAACGACTCTATCAATATAGGAGAAAACAAGTTTCAAGAAAAAATATATTATGAGAGAGAAAGAGATATTTTATAACAATAAAAGTTAAACTCATCAGGAAGACATAACAATCAAAAATGTTTATGTGTCTACCAAAATATGTGATAAAAACTTGTCAGAATTAAAGACAGAAGCAAACAATTTCAGAATTTAGTTGCAGGTTTTAATTCCCCTTTCAGAGCATTTTCTAGAAGAGCTAGACACAGGTCAGCAAAGGCAGTTAAGATCTGTGCAACCATCCACTTTGACTTAATTGATGTTTCTAGAATACTGTGCCCCAAAATGATAGACAACAAACTCTTTTGGACATGGTTAGCATTGAATGGAGGTGTATTAATGGTTCCTGGGGCTGCCAAAACAAACTGCCACAAACTGAGGGGCTTAGAGCAACAGAGGTTTATTGTCTCACAGCTTTAGAGGGCAGAGGTCCCCAATCCAAGTGCTGTTGGCAGTGCTGTGCTCCCTGTGAGGCTCCAGGGAATTCTCCCATAATTCTCTCCTAGTTCCTCTCTTCCCCTTCTCCTCTCCTTCCTGGATGCCATATATTCATCTGTTGAATTGTTTGATACAATCACTGAGGTTTTGTTCATTAAAAAAATTTTTTTCTTGTGTGCTTCCAGTGGCGGGCTACAGATCTCTGTGCCAGGTAGTTGGTTTCCTGTTCTCGGAGTGGGTTTCAGGCTTCCAGTCGGGTCGCCAGTCACCTCCACTCCGGTTCTCCCCAACCCTCTGTTGTGGTACCTGTGCCAGAGTCTGAGGTATCCCTTTCCAGAGTCCCAGAAAGGAGACTGAAGGGTACCTAGAGACTCAAAGAAATCAGTCTAGAATGATAAAATAAAGACACCGTCAAAAGAGATGATGACTGAGGAGCAGAAACTGTCCTAATATCAACTCCCCAGGTCTAAGTTCAACCAGAGAGCCTCTGTGAAGACTCTGTCGAAGACCATGAGACCGTGCCCCAAAGGAATCCTCCCAACGCTGCAGCGTCTAGGCAGACATTCAGGAAATTCCACCATGAGGATGCAGCTGGGCCCAGGGATGTCTTTCAACATCTCCAGGAGCTTGCTAGACAGTGGCTGAGACCCAGTATGCACCAAAGGAGCAAATTGTGGAGATGCTAGTACAGGAGCAGTTCCAGGCTGTCCTGCTCAAGGAGCTCAGAGCTCAGGCCCAGAGATGTCAGCCTAGGGTCAGAATCACTGACTAAGTCCTGTCAGTGAGTTCTTGCTCAGCTTACATGTGAGAAATAACCAGAGGTTCTCTTTGTTGTTTCAAGAGCCAACTACGGTGATGAGGAAAAGTAAACCTCAGTTTTTTTGAGCTTGCCTTTGACTAATTGTAATAAGAGTCCATCAAAACTCATGTTTGGACATCTCTCTGCCTAAGACAGCTCTAATTCCTGGGACTGAGCTCCAGAATGAGTTTCTCTACCTTTCTGTTAGGACAATCAACCTGTTGCTTGTTTTTGCTCTGCTGAATGCCTCCTTTTTTGCACTTTCTGACATGCTTTAATTGTTATGTATCTAAAGAAGTAATTGTTCCAACTTTCAGAATTCTTGATTCTTGCTGTGGTAGCATGAATGGGAGCTATTGTACCCTCATCTAGTAAACTCATTTGAGATGTCCTTGAAATACTAAAGTTTGGTCCTGAACTTCTTTTTTCTTTTCTTTACATTGTATAATTTCTTTTTAAAACTTTTTTTAATGTTTATATTTTGAGAGAGAGAGAGAGAGAGAGAGAGATGGTGTGAGCGCCGAAAGGGCAGAGAGTGAGGGAAACACAGAATCTGAAGCTGGCTCCAGCCTCTGAGCTGTCAGCACAGAGCCCAACACGGGGCTCAAACCCACGATCCGTGATATCATGACCTGGGCCAAAGTTGGATGTTTAGCTGACTGAGCCACCCAGGTGCCCGATTTTTTTTAATATTTATTTATTTTTGGGAGAGTGCAAGCAGAGGAGGGGCAGAGAGAGGGCAACAGAGGATCCGAAGCAGGCTCTGTGCTGACAACTGACAGCAGAGAGCCCAGTGTGGGGCTCAAATTCACAAACCATGAGATCATGACCTGAGCTGAAGTCGGACACTTCACAGACTAAGCCACTCAGATGCCCCTATAATTTCTTTACTAAAAATATTTATTTTATTTATTTCTGGGAGAGAGAGAGAGCAAGCAAGAGAGAGGCAGAGAGAGAAAGGGAGAGAGAGAGTCTCAAACAGCCTCTACACGTAGCATGGAGCCCAACATGGGTCTCAGACTCATGAACTGTGAGATCATGACCTGAGCCAAAATCAAAGAGTTGGACACCTAACTGACTGAACCACCCAGGTGCCCCTACACTGCATAATTCCTACTGATCTGTCTTCAGGTTCACTTACTTTTTCCTTTACCATCTCCTTTTAGCTACTAAGTATATGCAGTAAATATTTTATTTCAAATATGGTGTTTTTCTGCTTCACAATATTCGTTTCCCTTTCCATTGTTTCTATTTTTCTCCTAAGATTTCCTAACATTTTCTTTATTATGGGAAGAATATATGTTTTAAATTCTTTTTCCTAGTTCCAATATCTGATTTACCCTAGGATTGGACTAAATTGATTTTCTTTTCTTTTGAGAGGCATTAGTTCTAGTTCATTCCAGGCAATGCATTCCCCAAACCAGATATACCCCAAACCAGATATATTATTACCTGCTAATGCAAAGCAAAGCTGAGCAGGGCAAAGCAAACAACAATCCCAGCACTCATTGGACACTAGTAACAGAATCCAGAAGTTCCACAACCTAACACGTATAATGCCAAGTTAAATCTAAAATTCCTTAGCATACCAACAACCAAGAAAACTGGGGTTTTTTAGCAGTAGGGGAGCAGAAAGTCTGGTTTCCGTTTAGATATTTGGTCTTTACCTGGCCTGCTTTGAGTATTCTGTGCCCGCATCTTTCAGGGGTCACTAAGAGATGAGTACAGAATTTGGGGATCCATTCGCTGTTTCATTTATTTATTTATTTATTTATTTTCCATTAGAAAATTATACTGAATTTTTTTTCTTAAATAGTTTATTGTCAAGTTGGTTTCCATTTAACACCTAGTGCTCATCCCCACAAGTGCCCTCCCCCATGCCCATTACCCCCTTCAACTCTCCCTCCCAATAGCCCTCAGTTTGTTCTCATCATTCAAGAGTCTCTCATGGTTGGCCTCCCTCCCTCCCCCCAACTATTTTTTGCCCTCTTTCTCCCTGATGGTCCTCTGTTACGTTCCTCCTAATCCACCTATATGTGCAAACATATGGTATCTATCCTTCTCTGCCTGACTTATTTTGCTCAGAATAACACCCTGCAATTCCATCCATGTTGCTACACATGGCCAGATTTCATTCTTTCTCATTGCCACGTAGTGTTCCATTGTATAGGTAAACCACATCTTCTTGATCTATTCGTCAGTTGGTGGACACTTAAGCTCTTTCCATGGTTTGGCTATTGTTGAGAGTGCTGCTATGAACATGGGGGTCCATGTGCCCCTATGCATCAGCACTCCTGTATCTCTTGGGTAAATTCCTAGCAGTGCTATTGCTGGGTCATAGGGGAGTTCTACTGTTAATTTTTTGAGGAACCTTCACACTGTTTTCCAGAGGGGCTGCACCAGTTTACATTCCCACCAACAGTGTAGAAGGGGGCCCATTTCTCCACATCCTCACCAGCATCTATAGTCTCATGATTTGTTCATTTTTGCCACTCTGACTGGCGTGAGGTGGTATCTCAGTGTGGTTTTGATTTGTATTTCCCTGATGAGGAGGGACACTGAGCTCGTTTCATGTGTCTGTTGGCTCTCTGGATGTCCTCTTTGGAGAAGTGTCTGTTCATTTGATCTGCCCATCTCTTTACTGGGTTGTTTGTTTTTTGGGTGTGGGGTTTGGTGAGTTCCTTATAGATTTTGGATACTAGCCCTTTATCTGATATGTCATTTGCAACTATCTTTTCCCATTCTGTTAGTTGCCTATTAGTTTTATGGATTGTTTCCTTTGCCGTACGGAAGCTTTTAATCTTGATGAGATCCCAATAGTTCATTTTTGCTCTTGATTCCCTTGCCTTTGGGGATGTGTCAAGTAAGAAATTGCTGCGGTTCAGGTCAAGGAGGTTGTTTCTTGCTTTCTCCTCTAGAGTTTTGATGGTTTCCTGTCTCACGTTCAGATCCTTTACCCATTTTGAGTTTATTTTTGTGTATGGTGTGAGAAAATGATCTAGTTTTATTCTTCTGCATGTTGTTGTCCAGTTCTCCCAGCACCATCTGTTAAAGAGGCTGTCTCTTTTCCATTGGATACTCTTTCCGGCTTTGTCAAAGATTAGTTGGCCATACATTTGTGAGTCCAATTCTGAGTTCTCTATTCTAATCCATTGGTCTATGTGTCTGTTTTTGTGCCAATACCATACTGTCTTGATGATGAAAGCTTTGTAGTAGAGGCTAAAGTCTGGGATGGTGATGTGTCCTGTTTTGGTTTTCTTCTTCAATATTACTTTATCTATTCGGGGTCTTGTATGGTTCCATACAAATTTTAGGATAGTTTGTTCTAGTTTTGAGAAGAATGCTGGTGCAATTTTGATTGGGATTGCATTGAATGTGTAGATTGCTTTGGGTAGTAATGACATTTTAACAGTATTTATTCTTCCAACCCATGAGCATAGAATGTTTTTCCATTTCTTTATGTCTTCTTCAATTTCCTTCATAAGTTTTCTATAGTTTTCATCGTACAGACCTCCTATATCTTTGGTTAGGTTTATTCCTAAGTATTTTATGGGTTGTTTTTTTGTGTGTGCAGTTGTGAATGGGATAAGTTTCTTGATTTCTCTTTCTGTTGCTTCATTATTGGTGTATAAAAATGCAACCGATTTCTGTACGTTGATTTTATATACTGCAACTTTGCTGAATTGATGGATCAGTTCTAGTAGGCTTCCGGTGGAGTCTGTCGGGTTTTCTATGTAGAGTATCATGTTGTCTGTGAAAAGTGAAAGTTGACTTCCTCTTTACCAATTCTGATGCCCTTTATTTCCTTTTGTTATCTGATTGCTGATGCTAGGACTTCCAGCACTATGTTAAACAACAGTGGTGAGAGTGGACATCCCTGTTGTGTTCCTGATCTCAGGGGGAAAGCTCTCAGTTTTTCCCCATTGAGGATGATGTTAGCTGAGGGCTTCTCACAGATGCCTTTTATGATGTTTAAGTAAGTTCCTTCTATCCCAACTTTCTCGAGAGTCTTTATTAAGAAGGGATGCTGTATTTTGTCAAATGTTTTTTCTGCATCTATCGACAGGATCTTATGGTTTTTATCTTTCCTTTTGTTCTCGTGATGTATCACCTTGATTGATTTGTGAATATTGAACCAGCCATGTGACTCAGGAATGAATCCCACTTGATCATGGTGGATAATTCTTTTTATGAGCTGTTGCATTCGATTTGCAAATATCTTGTTGAGAATTTTTGCATCCATATTCATCAAGGATATTGGCCTATAGTTTTCTTTATTTGCTGGGTCTCTGTCTGGCTTGGGAATCAAAGTAATGCTGGCTTCGTAGAATGAGTCTGGAAATTTTCTTTCCATTTCTATTTTTGGAATAGCTTGAGAAGAATGGGTATTAACTCTGTTTTAAATGTCTGGTAGAATTCCCCAGGGAATTCATCTGGCCCAGGGCTCTTATTTGTTCAGAGATTTTTGATAACTGATTCAATTTCTTCACTAGTTATGGGTCTGTTCAGATATTCTATCTCTTCCCATGTGAATATTGGTAGTGAGTGTGTGTTTAGGAATTTGTCCATTTCTTCTAAGTTGTCCAGTTCATTGGCATATAATTTTTCATAGTATTCCCTGATAGTTGCTTGTATTTCTGAGGAATTGGTTTTAGTAAGTCCATTTTCATTCATGATTTTGCCTATTTGGGTGCTCTCTCTTTTCTTTTCGAAAAGCCTGGTTAGAGGTTTGTCAATTTTGTTTATTTTTTCAGAAAACCAACTCTTGGATTCATTGATCTGTTCAACTGTTTTTTTGGATTCTATATTGTTTATTTCTGCCCTGATTTTTATTATTTCTTTTCTCCTACTGGGTTTGGGATGCTTTGTTGCTCTCCCTCTAGTTCCTTTAGGTATGTTGTTAGATTTTGCACTTGCGCTTTCTCTAATTTCTTGAAATAGGCCTGGAGTGCAATGTACTTTCCTCTTAGGACTGCTTTTGACGAATCACATTGAGTTTTGATGGTAGTATTTTCATTTTCATTTGTTTCCATATATTTTTAAATTTCTTCTCTAATTGCCTGATTGGCCCATTTATTCTTTCATAGGGTGTTATTTAACCTCCATGTTTTTTGAGGTTTTCCATACTTCTTCCTGTGATTGATTTCAAGTTTCATAGCAGTGTGATATGAAAGTGTGCATGGTATGATCTCAATTCTTTTGTATTTATTGAGGGCTGCTGTATGTCCCAGTATGTGATCTTCTTGGGGAATGTGCCATGCGCACTTGAGAAGAAAGTGAATTCCATGGCCTCAGGATGTAGACTTCTAAATATATCTGTCAAATCCACCTGGTCCAATGTGTCATTCAAGTCCATTTTTTCCTTAGTGATTTTCTTTCTAGTTGATCTATCCATTGCTGTAAGTGGAGTATTAGAGTCCCTGCTATTAGCACATTCTTATCCCTAAGATTGTTTCTGATTTTGATTGTTTTACGTATTTGGGTGCTCCGTATTTGGTGCATAGACATTTATTATTATTAGCTCTTCCTGATGGATAGACCCTGTAATTATTATATAATGCTCTTCTTCATCCCTTGTTACTGCTTTACTGTAAAATCCAGTTTGTCTGATATAAGTATAACTACTGCAGCTCTCTTTTGACTTCCAATAGCATGATATATATTTCTCCATCTCTTTGCTTTCAATCTGAAAGTGTCCTCAGGTCTAAAATGAGTTTCTTGTAGACAACAAATAGATAGATTTTGTTTTTTTATCCATTCTGCTACCCTATGTCTTTTGATTGGGGGCATTTAGCCCATTTAAATTCAGTGTTATTATTGAAAAATATGGGTTTAGAGTCATTGTGTCCTTTGTGGGATTCATGCTTGTGGTGGTGTCTCTGGTACCTTGCATTCCTTGCAACATTTCCATCAGAGAGTCCCCCCCAGGATTTCTTGTAGGGGTGGATTAGTGGTGACGAATTCTTTCAATTTTTGTTTATTTGGAATGACTTTGATACTCCTCTATTCTGAATGACAGTCTTGATGGATAGATGATTCTTAGCTGCTATTTTTTCTGTTCATTACATTGAAGATTTCCTGCTATGCCTTTCTAGCCTGCCAAGTTTCAGTAGATAGGTCTGCAACCACTCTGATAGGTTTTCCTTTTATGTTAGGACCCTTTGTCCTTCCTTATATTTTTCCAGTTTCACTCTGATATGTTGTGCAGAAGATGGATTCAAGTTACATCTAAGGGGAGTTTCTGTGCCTCTTGGATTTCAATGTTTGTTTCCTTCCCTAGATTGGGGAAGTTCTCTGCTAAAATTTGTTCAGGGATTACTTCAGTGCCTCTTTCTTCCTCTTCTGGAATTCCTATGATACAGATATTGTTTTTGTTTGATTGGATCACTGAGCTCTCAAACTCTTCCTTTCACGTTCCTGGATCAGTTTATCTCTCTTTTTCTCAGTTTCCTCTTTTTCTATAATTGTGTCCTCTAATTCACCTATTGTCCTTTCTGCCTCTTCAGTCTGTGCATTGGACACTTCCATTTTATTATGCATCCCATTTGTAGCATTTTTTAATTCATCACAACTATTTTTAAGCTCCATGGTCTCTGTAGCAGTAGTTTCTCTGATGTATTCCAAGCCTTTTTGAAGCCAGTGATTAATTTTATGACTATTGTTATAAATTCTTACTCAGTTATGTTGCTTATATCTGTTTTGAGAAGTTCTTTAGCTGTCATTTCTTCCTGGAATTTCTTTAGAGGAGAGTTCTTCCGTTTCATCATTTTGGCTAGCTTTCTGTCTCTTGTTCGTTTTTAAAAGCTTGTTATGCACTCTGCACCTGCAAGTACTGCTGTATTGAAGAAGGCTTTTTGACTGTCCAGGGCCTGACCATTCAGGAAGTGTTCTTTGAATGGTGTGTCTTGGTTTCTCTTGTTGAAACTTTGGTTATTTTAGTTCCCTACTCGTAGTGGTATTTGTGACTCTCCACCATGTGTGCTTTGGCTTGTTTTTTGAGGTAGTCCTGGTAAAGAAAACAGATAAACACACAGGGAACAAAGGCACACAAACAGACAAATCCAGCAAACACGCAAACTGAAAGGGAAAAAGAAAAAAAAGGGGAAAAAAGAAAAGAAGGAGAAAAAACAAATAATAAAAATAAAAAAATAAAAAAGAAGAAAAGAAAAGGAAAAAGAAAAACACCCCAAAGACAAAGGACAGTCTAAAAGCATAAAACCAGAATTCCCAGCTACAAATAAAGAGCAGGGTGTATGCAGTGCTGATGGAAGAGCACATACAAAAAGAAATAACAGGGTGGGGAGGAAGCGAAATTGGACAATAATGAAGCAGAAAGACTAAGAGGCTTAATTCAGATAGAGAAAGAGGAGAATATGGTAAGAGGTGAAGAGAAACAAATGAGGATAATGTTACTCAGAGATACTAGTCTGATTACTCCAAAGAGAGAGAGAGAAAGGTAGCAGTGGAAGTGTAGAATATACATCTAGAGAATGGATTAAATGTGACTGTTTAAGCAAACCAATGACCAATGTGCCCAGTCCAGCAGAGGGGAAGATACAAATGAGACAAGGGAAAATATACGTGAATAGAAAGAATTGATCTAGAATTAATCATGGCAGTGCATCCATGTTGGTCTTGCCCCAGGCTCCGGTTAAAAAAAAAAAAAACTCTCTAGCAGGGATGGGCGTGGTTTGGTGTAGGCAGGTCTTAGCCTCCACTGCATCCTGCAGGATGCTCCCTGAGGTCCCCCCTTGGTGGTTATGGGGAGAAAAATGGCGGCGGCCCAGTTCCTTCTTGAACCACACATTGCAACTCACTCTTTTGGGTCCGATCTCCCTGTGCCGCAGGTGTAGCCAAGGTGGGCCTTGCTCTATGTCCCAACCCATGCCTTGTTTCCAGATCTTAGTACGCCCGTCCCATTGATACCACCCGAAATATAAACCCGCAGGCCAAGTCCCTCTGGGCAGTTTCAAGCTGGCCGCCTCTCCACTGTGGATAGAGCCAAGCTAGAAGAGCGGCGGAGCAGCTTCAGGCGCGCTACTTCCCCTCCGGGTGGAGCTGGCGAGCAAAGGAGAGGTTTCTCCTGGAGTCACCTGGGACCATGGTGTCCAGCTGAGAGTCAGCTGCCCAGCTGGAAACTGGATCACGCTGTCCCGAGATGAGGTTTTTCTCTTCTCCAGGGACAGGGACAGTTCCTTGAGCAGTTTCAGCCTCTCTTTCTTTTCCCCTGTACTCACTGCAGCTCTCCGCAAAGGGGGCTCCCTCCCCACCCTCCGTTGTCTCCAGGTCCTGGCCTATTTTTATCTTCCCCAGTTGGCACTCATGCTATAAGGTTATTTTCTCAGAGGACTCTGTTTCCTTTTCCTCCCAAACTCCTGGATTCTGTAAGCGTTCCTATGGCTTCAGGCCTTCTCGGTTTGAGAGATGGGGGCAAGTGCAATGTATGGAGCTCCCTACTTCTCCGCCTTCGTGTCTCCCAGTCTGTTTCTTTTCTTTCTGGGATCTCCTTGCCTCTTCAGTAACCAAAGACTTCACAGTCTCAGTTTTCTCGTTCTCCTGGCCAGAATTCTGCCCTATCCTTACCATTTCACATGCAGCATTTTAGCCCCAGGCTCAAAGGAAACTAATTTTGTATAACTCCCCTCCTCCTTGTGTGCACTTGCTGCAAGAGTCTGTCTGCTTCTGTTCATTCTCCAATGCCTTCAGGAATTATGAGAAGATTTGATAGTTTTCTGGTTGGGAGTTATTTGGTATGGTCTTACTCTGTCATTACCAAAAGGAAAATCTGCATAGGTTTGGGTTTTTAAAAAGTTTTTATTTATATATTTTTAAAATATTTTTTAATGTTTATTTATTTTTGAGAGAGAAAGAGAGACAATCTGGGTAGAGGAGGGGCAGAGAGAGAGGAGACACAGAATTCAAAGTGGGCTCCAGGCTCTGCCCTGTCAACACAGAGCCTGACTCGGGGCTTGACCCCACAAACTGCGAGGTCATGACCTGAGCAAAGTTGGATGGTTAACCGACTGAGCCACCCAGGCGCCCCAGTTTGGTGTTTTGTTTTGTTTTGTTTTTTTAAGATGATTTATGTTACATAATATGTGGTGTGGCTTTTTTTTTCCTAAAAAAAATATGCTAATGAACTGGCAAATTGAATAAGAAAACCCATCTATTCTCAAATCAAATCTGATACAATTTTACTCTTTGTTGATTTAAAAAAATTTTTTTTAGTGTTTATTTATTTTTGAGAGAGAGAGAGACAGAGACAGAGTGTGAGCATGGGAGGGGCAGAAAGAGAGGGTGACACAGAATCCGAAGCAGGCTCTGGGCTCTGAATTGTCAGCATAGAGCCCGACGCAGGGCTTGAACCCAACTGCGAGATTATGACCTGAGCCGAAGTCAGACACCTAACTGACTGAGCCACCCATGCGCCCCTCTTTTGTTGATGTTTTTTTATTCCTCTAACTGAGCATGGTTCCAGATTTTATGTCATGCTGTCACCATGAAATCACACTTTGCAATTTTCCAAGGCACCAGAGAGAAAAATAGCGAGATTAAGAAAGCATAAAAAAAGAAGACAGTGGTGCTTTGGAATTCTTGGAGGGATCTTGCTGATAAATTTAAGTAAATTGTCAAGCAAAAAAATCCATCTTCTCAGATAATCCGAACTTTTTACATAAATAGTAAAATAATTTAAATTGATTTTATTACCTGTCAGTGATGTAGTTGTTTCTGGGTCTCACATCAGCAAAACTGTTCCAGGAACAATAGCAGAATTGAATTTGTTTTCAAAATTTGATTTCTATTTGAAAGATATATCAGAGTTTGGATGTCACAATGAGGGTATATGTCATTGAAATGCTATAAAAGTAATAATGTGTATTCATTCTGATAGCTTATGTCTTTTCTTTGTTAAGCAGCATTAATATGGATGGAATAAAATAATAGGAAAATATCCACCTGAACAGTAGATGCATTAAAAAATTTTTTTTTGATGTTTACTTTTGAGAGAGAGAAAGAACACAAGCAGGGAAGGGGTAGAGAGAGAGGGATACATGGAATCTGAAACGGGCTCCAGGCTATGAGCCATTAGCACAGAGCCTGATGCGGGGCTCAAACTCAGAGACCATGAGATCATGACCTGAGCCAAAGTCAAACACTTAACTTATTAAGCCACCCAGGCACCCCTAGATGCATTTTTTGGTAGATGCATTTAAATAAAAGGTCTGAAGACTTTATATTTCTTTTTTATGTTTATTTATTTGTTGAGAGAGAGAGAGAGAGAGAGGATGTGCTGGGAAGGCGCAGAGAGAGAGGAAAGGAGAGAATCACAAGCAGGCTCCATGCTGTCAGTGCAGAGCCTGACTCTGGGCTTAATCTCGTGAACTATGAGATCATGATCTGAGCCAAAATCAAGAGTCAGATGCTTATCTGACTGAACCACCCAGACACCCACTGAAGACTATATTTAGAAACCCAGGTCAATAAGTGTTATATCAAAACCCTGTTGTAGTAGTGGGATAAATTGAAATTTGAGTCTGAAGCAAAAGTGTGTAAAGGGTTTCTCTTTTGATTTGTTCCAAGGAGTCTCTTGCTAATTGCACAGAAATAGGGTAAGGGTAAGCATATGCAAAGAGAGATCTTCATTCTCAGTCTCTGTGGATACTGAGGGCTAATGAGACCTCTTTCTAGATAGATGTCTGTTTTAGCATAATAGAACAGTACCTGAAGTAAAACAGGATATAAGCGTGCAAATAAAGTTAACTGAAATATTTATCTTGGAGAAAAAACATCCTTTAGAAAATGTCTCCCCTAGTGTGCACATTCTTAATTTTGTACATGGAACAGGTGGCAGTTATCAATTGAATCAGTTGTTCATTGATTCACATTCACTCATTCAGTAACTGAATGACTTAGCTGTGCCAAGGTACAAGGTGCTGCCTTAGTGAGGAAAAAATGTGAAGTATGCCTTTCCCTTAAAGAAATTAAGATCTAGTGGAAAGCAAGAGAAGGGAGGGAAGCTGACATGGAGCCTGACCCTGTGCCAAGCATCCCTCCATACTTAATCGTCGTTAACCACCTGAACCCCACCTACAGACCCGTGAAAAAACCGCATGGAGACATGGATAAAGGTCAGGCTTTACAATCAGATGGCCTAGGATCAACTCTCACCTTCCCTGTGTCTCAGTCGCCAACCTCTGTAAAACACAGGGGACAATATAGCACCCACATGACAGATCTGTTGTGTGGTTTGATGGGAGACTACTGGGCCAGTGCTCAGCAGGGTGCCTGCACTTGGCAGGTGATCACGTAGCAGTGATGAATACTATCATCCTCATTTGTCTGATGAGAAAATCTCATACTAGTCAATAAATAAGTAGCAGGAGCAAAGATTCTCATCCAGGTCTACCTAACAAAGTTTCAGGAATTCTCATGAAACAATTCTTTCTCTCTCCTTGAAATAAAATAATTCTTTTCATGTGTCAGGGGTGGAAAATAAATTCACATTCCCAGATGGAAACCAAAGCCCTAAAAGATAGAAGATAAACCTCAATTGTGATACCTTCGGTAACATGCGTCTGCTTACATTCTTTTTTTTTTTTTTTTTGAGACAGAGACAGAGTGGGGGAGGGGCAGAGAGAGAGGGAGACACAGAAACAGAGCAGGATCCAGGCGCTGAGCCGTCAGCACAGTGCCTGACGCGGGGCTCGAACCTGCGGGCGTGAGATCATGACCTGAGCCGCAGTCGGGCCCTTAATCTCCTGAGCCACCCGGGCGCCCCTGCTTACATTCTTTTTAAAAATATTTATTTATTTAAATGTCTTGCGCACACAAGAGTGGGGGAGGGGCAGAGAGAGAGAGGGAGACAGAATTTGAAACAGGCTCCAGGCTCTGAGCTGTCAGTACAGAGCCAGATGCAGGGCTCGAACTCACAAACTGTGAGATCATGATTTGAGCTGAAGTTGGACATGTAAGTGACTGAGTCACTCAGCCACCCCACATTCTTTTTTTTTTTTTAATGCTTATTTATTTTGAGAGAGAGAGAGTGCACGTGAGTTATGGGGCAGAGAGGGAGGGAGAGAATCCCAAGGAGGCTCCCTTCTGTCAGTGCAGACCCCAATGTGGGGCTTGATCTCACAAACGGTGAGATTATGACCTGAGCTGAAATCAAGAGTTGGACTGACTGAGCCACCCAAGTGCCCCATACATTCTTTCTTTATAAATGTTGTCATAGTAAATCAGGAGTAGGCTTACCACATTTGGTATTAAAAATACTGAGGAATGTCAAGATGCACGAGCCACCAGTTTCATGTACTTGCTATGAAGGAATGTGTCCTCTTTGTACTAATTTGCTAATTAGTGAAGCTCATCATAGTTTTATTCTTTGGGACAAAAATACCTTATTTCCAGTGTTTGCATTGATCTGGGTTTTTTTTCCCCCTGGATTCAGAGGGGGAATGCAGAATCTAGTATTGATCTGCCTATTGATAAATGCCATTACGTTCAGCAGCTCATGCGCAGTGGAGATAAAGCCCCTCCTCCGCCCACTCAGAAAGGGGAGACCATTTCCTGCTCCAAGTGTGGTCGCAGGAATCGCCGGGAAGCTTGCTTCTGTGACTGGTGTGGAGCCACGGTGGGTATTTAAATCTGAGCTTCCTGGTGCGAGGCCTCACCACCACCCTGGGAAGAGGCCCAGGCTCCTCCTCTTCCCCTGCCTTACCGAAATCACTTCTTGGGATTTGAATACTAGTACTTAGTTACCTAAGACTCAGGAGACAGAGATAATTCATTCCCTTAAATTGAGAAAGCTCTGTCATTGCCGTTTTACTCTGCATTTCTTTGAGGTTAAACTTTTTCACTCATTAATTGACTATTGGTATTTCTTTTATGAATTGTCTGCTTACGTTTCTAATAAAACACTCAAGAGTCATTTCTTCAAATAAGTGTTGCATGTAAATAATACAAAAGGTTTTGTGTGAAGGGTTAGTCTCCCTTCTCATCCCACGCCTACAGAGCCTATCCCCAGAAGCAGTCACCGTTACCTAGTGTCTGAGTGTTCTTGAGCCATTCAGTGTGTTCATAAGTAAACTGGTAGTTTAATATGAACGCTGACTCAGTTCTTTTCACCCAACAACATATCTTATTTATAGCCCCTTATTCAGTGGCTCCATAATACACCACTATCTGTATGTACCATGATATATTGAGGCTATCCCCTTTTGCTGGACATTTAGATTATTTCCAGTTATTTTCCCTAAAACCACAATCCCACAGAGAATGGTCTTAAATATACTTCCTTTGTGCAATTGTTCAGCTGTAGGACAAATTCTAGAAGGCAGACTTGCAGGGTCAAGGGTATGGGCATATGTTAATTTGATGGCCAGAGATTGTGTGGTATGAGACTAATTTACATGGGAAAATTGTGACTCTAATATTTATGAAGATGTAAAAATGTTTTCTATCCTCTAGCCGGGCATTTCTGCCTGCTGCTCAATTTGCCCTAAATGTGGGGCCAGCAATCACCCATCTGCCCGATTCTGTGGCTCCTGTGGTATTTATGTGAAGTCCTCGGCAAGATTTAGCATGGACAACAGCCTGGCTCTCGCTGCTGGACAACTTGGCCCTTTTGTTGAGGTGAGGCCTTCACTGTAATAAGAGCTCGTGCCTGGGGAACAGCCCAGGACTCTGACTTTGTGTACTCTACCTTGGGGATCAACCCGGGGAAAGAGAGCTAAACATGTAGACTTTTCACGTGGGTTTTCAACTAGGTGTGTAAGTAAATTCAGTCAATTTAGGTTTTAAACACTCAAGTGATTTCTTCTGCAGTCAAAGATCTAAGTGTTTATTTGTAGTAGATTGAGCTCTAATTGCATTTGCAAGACTAATATAAATAATGTAATTTGATATAATGTCATGAGGGAGAAGTGGGTTTTTAAAATATGTGAGACAGAATGTCCTTCTCGTGAACTGCTTATGTAGCATACTAGGAACTTTGCTCCTGCTCTTTTATATTTTAGAAAACTTATATCAGGTTTATGAAATCACTTGTGACATTTAAAACAACTGCACATAGTTTAAGAAATATCTTACAGGGTTCTTTTCAGAAGAACTTAATCTCTAACCAGCTTGATATTAACCTTTTATGAATTTCTCTAAGCTATGTGAAGACTTTTCAGATTTCTTCTTAGCTCTACATTAGAAGAATTTGAAGACTAATAGTTCTTAGAATGCACATGCAGTCGGCAACTTTGCATTCCCTTTTAGGGAGTTCATGGCCTTTTTAACCCAGACTGCCACTTATGCATCCTGGGAGTGTCAGTAGCCCATATGACACCTATGAGACCAAGGGTTCTTTCTTCAAGACACTAGACTGCCATCTGCTGGAAACTGATTGTAATATACTAATTTTGTTAGACATTTTCTTCCACTTACCAGAAAAACTGTCCTAATAAATATGCAAATTTACGATGCTCACCAGGTGAATGTTAGCCTGTTAGATGCAGTGATGCTGTGCAGTACACAACCTACACAACCTTACATGATGGTCCTTGCAAGTTCCCGTGTCCAGATGCAGGAATGTCTCAGAGAAAATACTGGTGCCCAGTAGTTGCATGTGGATGAGTAGTAACTCCATTGGATTGTAGAACTGAGAGGATAGATTTGTTTCAGGCCTTGGGCAGCAAGACAGGGAATATCAGTTCAGTTGATTTGTTGAATTTGATATAGTAAATGGCCAAGCAGAAGAGGCTGGCTTTATGGATCAGGCTGGGAGTTGTTGGGAGAGACAGACCAAGGAAGGTGGGCTGAAAACCTCTTTTAGGTTCAGAGTACAGTTTCTTGGAGACATTTTTACTTATGATTAGAATTCTTTACTATAAGTAATATGAAGAATTAATGAAATTATATTCTAGTATTTTATGTTTTCTGCCTTGCTCATAGCCCCGATCTGCCTGGCAGCCCCTAAATGTTCCTTTGCTCAGACCTGAGGCTGGGACTCAGAAGGATGTGGGCACACAGACTACTGGCCTGTTCTACCCATCTGGTGCACTACTAGCCAAAAAGGAACTGGAAATGGCTTCTCAAAAGCAGAGGCATGAGAAAATGAGTGACCATAAGCCTCTCCTCACAGCCGTCAGCCCAGGAAGAGGTGAGGGAAAAGGCACACTTTCTTGTCAGGAGGGAATTCCCTCTTTCTCTGAAAGAAAAGTGCATTTTTTATTCCTCTAGATTTATTTCTGTACATAAGTAAATCCCTTTGGGGTGCCTGGGTGGCTCAGTCGGTTATGACGTCCTACTTCAGCTCAGGTCATGATCTCGTGGTTTGTGAGTTCAAGCCCCGCATCAGGCTTTCTGCTGTTTTGTTGGCACAGAGCCAGCTTCAGATCTTCTGTCTCCCTTTCTCTCTGCCCCACCCCCCAACCTCTCTCAAAAATAAATAAACATTAAAGAGAAAGAACTGGGGCACCTGGGTGGCTCAGTGTTAAGCATCCAACTTTGGCTCAGGTCACGATGGCATGGTTTGTGACTTTGAGCCCCATATCGGGCCCTCTGCTGTCAGCTCAGAGCCCACTTTGGATCCTTTGTCCCCCTCTCTCTCTGCCCTCCCCCACTGGTTCTCTCTCTGTCTTTCTCTCAAAATAAATAAATTAATTTAAAAAAAAGTAAATGGGGCACTAGGATGGCTCAGTCTGTTAAGCATCTGACTTTAGCTCAGATCATGATCTCACAGTTTGTGGGTTTGAACCCCGCATTGGGCTCTGTACTGACAGCTCAGAGCCTGCAGCCTGCTTCGAATTCTGTGTCTCCCTCTCTCTCTGCCCCTCCCCACTTGTGCTCTGTCTCTCAAATAAACATTATAAATAAGTAAGTAAGTAAATCAATCAATCAATCAATCAATCAATAAAAGTAAATCCCATTGTTTTTCTTTAGGTAATTTTCCTTTGTATTATAGCTCATCCTTAAACTTTTAATACTCTGATGTTTTCACCTATAGCTCTGTCATCTAGTCTGTAAATCAAATAGTACATATGGATTGCTACTATTATGGTAGAAATGTTGTTAGTCTGTGCCATTATTGCTATCTGCCATTATCTCTCTCTTTTTACCATTCTAAAATTCACCATTGGACCATTTTAGTGTACAATTCAGCGAGAGTACATTAGCAGCAGTATAGAAGCATTACCACTCTTTATCTCCAGAACATTTTCATCACCCTAAAAGTAGACCTGATATTCTTTTTTGCAATCACTGCTCACATCTCACCCAAGTGCCTGGCAACCACAAATCTACTTTCTGTTGTTGTTGTTTTTGTTGTTGTTTTAATGTTTATTATTTATTTTTTGAGAGAGAGAGAGTGCAAGTGAGGGAGGGGCAGAGAGAAAGGGAGACACAGAATCTGAAGCAGGCTCCAGGCTCTGAGCTGTCAGCACAGAGCCCCACATGGAGCTCTAACTCAGGAATTGCGAGATCATGACCTGAGCTGAAATCGGACGCTTAACCAACTGAGCTACCCAGGCACCCCTACTTTCTGTTTTTATAGATTAGCTTGTTCTGGACATTTCCTATAAATGCATCTCCTGTCTGCCCATAAGAAACCAGAAATCCAGACTCATGTGACATCCCCCAAGTGTTAAATTGTGACACCTAGTGAATTCAAATGTGTTTAAACCCTGTGCAGGCTGCAGAAGAGCACAAGGGAGTTTTTGGAATGATGGAAATGTCCTACATATTGATTGGGATGCATACTCTTGCTGAAATTCAAAATGTATGCTTAAAAGTTTGCTCAATAGGGTTAATTTTAAAAGAATAAAATAGGGGTTCCTGGGTGTCTCAGTCAATTGAGTGTCCAATTCTTGATTTCGGCTCAGATCATCATCTTATGGTTCATGAATTTGAATCCCATGTTGGGCTCTGTGCTGACAGTGCGGAGCCTGCTTGAGATTCTCCCTCTCTCTTTACCCCTCCACTGTTTGCACTCTGTCTCTCTCAAAAATAAATAAATACACTTTTTAAAAAAATCTATATTTTAATAATTTGGGCAACTACTCAAAAGAATGCCAAGAAATACAGTTAAAAAGCTAATGAGAAAATTTAAATACAATTCTAAAAAATATTCAAATTACCCCTCCCCCCCAAACAGGAAAGTAGTAATAAAGAAAACAAAACAAATGGGAAAAGTTGAAATCAAATAATAAAATGGTAAGTCAAAACCAAAACATATCAATAATTACATTAAATTTTATGGACTAAACATTTCATTAGAAGGTAACAATTCTCACCATGGATTTCTAAAAAAAGAAAAAATAGGGGCTCCTGGGTGGCTCTGTTGGCTAAGCATCCGACTCTTGATCTCAGCTCTGGTCTTGATCTCAGGGTCATGAGTTCAAATGCCACATTGGGCTCCATGCCAAAAGAAAAAAAAACCCTCTATGCAAGCCACAGACAATACCTAACTATGTAGACTAAAAGTAAATACATAGTAAAAAATACACTTGCTGAAATTCAGACTGTATGCTTAAAAGTTATATCTCAATATGGTTAATTTTAAAAGAATAAAATCGGGGTTCCTGGGTGGCACAGTCAGTTGAGTGTCTGACTCTTGATTTTGGCTCAGATCATGATCTCATGGTTCATGAATACAAGCATCATGCTGGGCTCTGTACTGACAGAGTGGAGCCAGCTTGGGATTCTCTGTCTCCCTCTGTCTTTCTTCAAAATATGTTCTTTTGAGATTCTGTACTATTCTATGATTAATCATGTGTAATTTTAAAAATCTGGGAACAAAAATGGAATGTATTCTAGTACGTAGTCAAGGTTCAGTAAGCAAAAACCATATAAAGTTTGGCAAACAAACAAACAAACACCTCTCTGAGAATGCATGGTATACTTGAACATTTTTCTTTCTTGGCTTCAGAAGGATTATCCACATGGATGGGTTTCTCTTTTTCTTTAGGGTACTGGAGGAAACAGTTGGATCATATCTCTGCTCACCTCAGGTCTTATGCTCAGAACAACCCTGAGTTCCGGGCCTTGATTGCAGAACCCAGAATGGGAAAGGTGGGTGAGCTCTGAATGGAATTTCCACTCTGAGCTTCGCATAGGATCAGGCTGCAGTCCCCCTCCACTGTCTTCACCTGAAATTGAACTTTGCTTGTCTCCTTTCCCTTTCCTGTCCTGCTTTCCACACTTCCTTACAAGCACTGCCATAATAAATCACTTGCGCCTGTGTCTTGTCTCAGGGTCTGCTTCTGGACACCTGACCTAAGTAAGATAAGATAGTAAATTGTGAACAGTCCATGCTTTTACATTCAATGTGCTATGGAGATTCTTGTGGTCAGAGCTAAAAGACCCAGAAGAATTTAGTCTACCCAAATTGCACACTTAAATCCATTCTGTATTAGCAGCAGTGGTAATTTAGCCATTTAATGATACACTCACTGTGTACATTATGTTCATCCATCTCTAGTGCTCATAACAAACCTACAAGGCAGGGATATTACCTTTGTGGCAGCTTTTCAAAATGGCCACCAATTCTTTGTTAGTTTTCCCTGCAAAGGGCAGAGTCCCTGTCCCTGGTAGACGAGTGGGAGGGCTTATGGCAGTTGGGCTAATAACAGAGTGTGGTGGCAGTGGTGCTATGGGACTCCCAGGGTGTGGTCCTCTTACTTGGCACACTGACCCCCAACACTCCTTCTTGGAGCCCAGCCCCCATGCCATGAGAAACCCAGGCCCCATGCCGTGGCCTCCTGTAGGTGCACTGTCTGCAGCCCTGGCTGAACCCGGGCCTGGAGTCATCCTGGCTCAGGAGCCAGGCAGACGAGTCATGAGAGCCTGGGTCATTCCAGCCTCCAAACATGCCATTTGGAGTCTTCCCTATGAGGTGTCAGACATGTCGAGCCAAGATAGTCTATCCCTTCTGTGCCCTATGGGAAGCCACCACGAACTTAATAAAGTGGTTGTTCAGTCCTGCTAAGTTTGAGGTGATGTTTTACACTGCAGTAGAGAATCAGAATAAGCCTTATTTTTGACACCCAGGAAAACTGGCTCACAGAGGTTTAGTGCCCTCCCCAGGGCTGCACTGTTGGGTCTCTTGGGGGATTCCAGATTTGAAGCCCCATGCTCTTTCTCTGGCATTACATTGCCACTATAAAGAGACAGCTGTGTGAGAGGACCTCTTCTCCTTGTCGTAACACTAGAAGGAACCTTTAAAAATCAGCCTGTTTGATCCTGTGTCACCAAATAGGCCAACATTGAAACTATTTCATTGTCAAGTAGTGTTCAGTTTCCTTTGATAATATGTTTTGGAGTTTTATTCATTGTCTCACCTAATCCAGGGGTCTGCAAACTATGGCTTGTGGGGGAAATTAGGCCTGTTTTGTAAATCCAGTTTTATTGGATCACAGCTATACTCATTCATTTACTTATTGGCCATAACAGCTTTTGTGCTGCAATGGCAATGACCCACAAAACCTAAACTTCTTACTATCTGATCCTTAAAGCATTTGTTGACCCCTGTTTGAGGGAAATTCCTCCTGCTGCTTACAAAGAAAGCTTCTCAACTATGATACTTGGCTCTTGATGGCCAAGGCCTGGTCCCTCAAGACACTCAGCTGATGACATCCAGCCAGGTGGCTTGATTAAACCTAATGTGTTTCTCTGGTAGAATATAAATGTGGGTCTTGCTTTCTTATCCAGTCTGGCAGTCTCTGCTCTTTGATGGGAACATGAATTTTGTTCATTTACAATTAGTGGAATTATAGATATAGCTAGATTTGTGTCTGCTATTTAGCTACTTGTATTTTATCTTACTTAGTTTCTGTTCTTTTGTTTCTCTTTTCTTGCCTTCTTTTGAATTCATGAAATGTTTGATTACATTTACAGTTTAACATCTCAGGATTTCTTGGCTGTTGCTCAGGACATTAAGTCCCACATGCATGGTTGTGAATTCTCTCTAACGCTTTTTTAAAAGCTTATCTCTGCTACTGTCCATGAAGATGGCTATGAAGTTAGCATCCAGCTGAATTACATTCAAGTATCAAACAAGGTGAGTAAAACTTTCAGAAACTGTTCATTTGAAAATTGACTCAACTAGTAAATTGTAGTCTATAGTCTATTGAAGTTCTTCTTTGTAACCCATGGAAGACATAAGTTCCAAATATTATAAAACTTGACAATGGTCAGTAATTTCATAGGATTAGGTAAATAATTGTGCTAAACCCCAGAGAAACCGGGTTTCAGGCACATAAAGATGTAGTAAGAACAGGAATTACTGCCGACCCTATCGGTCCTATGGTTCTCAGGCTTTTTTATACTCACAGAAGTCTGGGTGTAGATGAAAGACTGACAAAAATGTTTGCCTGTTTGTACTTTCATCTATTTGCCTATAAGAAATAAGCCAAATTTTGTGGCTGTCTCCCTTGATCTGCCTTCTTATATGGTGACCAAAACTTTGCTACAGAGCCTTGAGTGTGTGAAAAACATTAATTGATTCATACTGGCAGCTTTAGTTTCATTGGACAAGAAATCAGAATATACAAAAGAGTAATGAATGGATTGAGAAGGTGGGTGAAGAAGGCCAGGAAAAGCAGGGGAACTAGCATTTTTCAGGCCCTGGCCATGTGCCCAGTGGGGGGCTAGCGGTATCTTTAAAATGAGGACAGACACTTAGGCATTGCCTAACTCAGAGGCTGGGGGTGTGCAGTAGGCTGACACCCACAAAAGTGCTTTGAAGGGCTAAAAGCCATGTTTTCAGTTGTGTGGCCAGAGTAGAGCTTGGGTCAGGGAGGTACTTGAGGAGTAGGGGAGTGAGGGACATGAGACAGGGTAGAGGTAGGGGCTGAGTGGTTGCACATAAATTTTAGCTTTAGCGTGATATAACTCCACGAGGAGTATGAAATGTGGGTCAGACCACAAAGTTGTCCCAACTGAGGCAAGAAAAAGAGGCTGTAGCTTCTAGGGTAAGGCAGCACCTGTCTGTGGAGGCAGTTGGCCAGAGAAGGGGGTCAGCTCTGAGCTGTTAGCAGCCACTCCAGCTGCTGGGAGGGGTATGCTGATCAGTTAGGGAAAGTGTGTGGGCACCGAGAGCATCTACAACATGCTATCAAGTAGAAGTGGAGGAATTATCCTCAGGTTTAATATGTGTTTTTTCTTAGCTTGTGTGTTCTAGTGTTGAGGAAGTAGAAGGTGGTTCCCTGTGGCGGGAGAGGCAGTCAGGTGAGGGTGGGGCAGGATGCCATGCTGTGGAATCGATCCAGGTGGATACAGAATTCCAGGTCTGGACCATGTACCATCTATCCTAATTTTATAGAGCTCTGTTTTTACCTCATTTTACATTCACAACATCCCTTTGGGGTAGGCCATAATATTTCCACTTTACAGGTGAGGAAACTGAGGGTCAGAGAAATTAAGCAACCTGCTTCTTCCAAGGTCCCTAAACTAGTAAGTAATAGAACCAGGATTCAAACCCCATAGCCCAAGTCTCCCCATCATGCCACCCTAATTCCAAGATATGGAAAGGTTTTAAGCAGGGGAAAGACACTATTACTTACCCAGTTTAGAAAGATGACTGGGGCAGCCACGTGGAGAGTGGACTGGCAGAAACCTGTTGGGATGCCCTCGGGGTGATCCTGGCGTATGAAGAGGGGTTGTGGCTGTAACAACAGAGAGGAAGGGCTGCACTGTGGAGCCATTTAAGAGGCAAAATGGACCAAACATCACAGGGATGAGAGGGAGGTGTCAGGAAGGATGTCCAGGTTCAAGCTTGACTGTGTAGCTAGAGCGGTCATTAACAAAGAGAGGAACAGGTTAGCATGGAGATTGTTCCTTCTGTGGGGACACAGCAACCTTGTCATTCACAGTGACTGAGTTTTTCCATTGTCCAGAACCTTTACCTCAGCAAGTCTGTGGATTTCAGCAACCACTTCCTGAGCAATGTCACTGAGGGTGGTAATGGGCCATTTGGCAGCAGATCCAGCCTGGGTGAGTTGTACCCTTACAGTGACTTTAAAATAATTGACCAGGAACACATTGACCTGGCAAGGGTGGCAGGGAGTTGCTTATAATTTTCCAGCCCAACCACACATCTTACTGTAATGTTCCAACCATTTTATTCTTCTGGCTTCTCTGAAGTCAGGGCTGAGATTTTTCAAGGCTTTCACAGAGCTTGGGGAGATAGGTTGTGAGTGGTGTTCTTTGAGGCCTAAAAGCTGTAGCCCCTTTTATTCCTTCCTTCCCACTCACCCTTTGGATTTAGACTGGGATAAATGGCTCCAGGAGTCCTTCTTGTGAAGTTCAATCAACTAGAAATTTCTATGAAAGTCATTTTATTCTTCTGACCTCTTGAGGGGCATGATAGTAGGATAGCTTTTTATGCATGGGGAGTGGCAGCGGGGGGCATTGTTTTGGTCCTCAACTCTTTGTCATTCCAGTGAGTGACTACAGCCAGAGCACCTCTGATGTCACTGAAAAAGTCAAGAGGAAAAAGAATTTCAAGACCAAAACATTTCAAGAAAAGGAGCAGCTCACAGTACGTGTAGTCCTTTGTCCTCACAGCTGTTTTCTTGGGCCTGTCTCTTTAATGTTTTACTTTGAGATTTTTTAAATGGAGGGATACTTGTTCATTTTCTGTACCTTTTTTTTCTGTGTATTTTTTATTTCATGGATTCCTTTAAAATATGTCAAGATTATTAATTAGAATTATTTTAAAGTTCTCATCAGTTTCCTGAATCACCTCTGTTTCCTCTGGGGTCCGTTCTGCCTGTCCGTCTTTCTGTCTTGCTTTTGGTTGGTCTCAAATATGTTATGATCCTCGGTTGCCATGTCATGTTGACAAGTGAAGGGCTAGTTTGAGTAGCATCAGTGCCTGCCCTGGGTGTGTGGGCCTGAGGTGTCTGTGAAAGGGATGGGCATGCTGTCTCCCTGGAGACTGTTTGAGCGGAAGATAGGAGAATGCCTTGGGGCTCCCTAGTTGCCTTTTCCCTAGAGGTGAGGATATGCTGTGAAGGGCTCTAGAGTGTTTCATTCCTGGATGGGGCTGTCTTTCCTTCCTTGCTCTCCTTCCCTGTGTCATCATAGAGGTCTGGGCCCAGTACCCCCAGTAGAAGCCTTTTTTAGGCAAATCATGAACTCTCTGGAAAATAGTTATCAGGGGTTAAGCAGAGAGCACAGGAGAGAGAAGAAGACACCACCCAGCTCAACCAACTCAACAAAGCCCTTTCCTAGAACACTCATGAATCCAGCCTGTGCCCAATACCTGCCCTCCTTGTTGATTAATTCAGCTTCTGCAAGACTTCCTAGAGGAAACACACTCATATCTCTGGTGTCTTCGACTGCTTTTTCTTTGCTTCACTTTCCCTCTCAGTCAGATTCCACCTACTTAATTTTGGGGTGGGGGGGATTTATTTTTTATTGTTAATTTTTTAATCAAAAAAATGTTTTTAATTTACATCCAAGTTAGCTTATAGTGCAACAATGACTTCAGGAGTAGATTCTTTAATGCCCTTTACCCATTTAGCCCATCCCCACTCCCACAACCCCTCCAATAACCCTCTGTTTGTTCTCCATATTTAAGATTCTCTTATTTTTTGTCCCCCTCCCTGTTTTTATATTATTTTTGCTTCCCCTCCCTTAGGTTCATCTATTTTGTATCTTAAAGTCCTTATATGAGTAAAGTCATATGATATTGTCTCTCTCTGACTGACTAATTTTGCTTAGCATAATACCCTCTAGTTCCATCCACATAGTTGCAAATGGCAAGATTTCATTCTTTTTGATTGCTGAGTAATAGTCCATCTTCTTTATCCATTCCTCCAAATAGACATTTGGGCTCTTTCCATACTTTCACTGTTGTTGATAGTGCTGCTATAAACATTGGGATGCATGTGTCCCTTTGAAACAGCATACCTGTATCCCTTGGATAAATACCTAGGGATTTATCCAAATTGCTGGGTTGTAGGGTAGTTCTATTTTTAATTTTTTGAGGAAGCTTCATACTATTTTCCAGAGTGGCTATACCAGTTTGCCTTCCCACCAGCAGTGCAAAAGAGATCCTCTTTCTCTGTATCCTCGCCAACATCTGTTGTTGCCTGAGTTGTTAATGTTAGCTATTCTGACAGGTGTAAGGTGGTATCTCATTGTGGTTTTGATTTGTATTTCCCTGATTATGAGTGATGTTGAGCATTTTTTCATGTGTTGGTTGACCATCTGGATGTCTTCTTTGGAGAAGTGTCTATTCATGTCTTTTGCCCATTTCTTCACTGGATTGTTTGTTTTTTGGGTGTTGAGTTAGATAAGTTCTTTATATATTTTGGATACTTTATCTGATATGTCGTTTGCAAATATCTTCTCCCATTCTGTTGGTTGCCTTTTAGTTTTGCTGATTGTTTCCTTTGCTGTGCAGAAGCTTTTTATTTTGATGAGGTCCCAATAGTTCATTTTTGCTTTTGTTTCCTTTGCCTTCAGAAATGCATTGAGTAAGAGGTTGCTGCAGCCAAGGTCAAAGAGGTTTTTGCCTGCTTTCTCCTTGAGGATTTTGATAGCTTCCTGTCTTACCTTTAGGTCTTTCATCCATTTTGAGTTTATTTTTGTGCATGGTGTAAGAAAGTGGTCCAGGTTCATTTTTCTGCATGTCACTGTCCAGGTTTCACAGCACCACTTGCTGAAGAGACTGTCTTTATTCCATTTGATATTCTTTCCTTCTTTGTCAAAAATTAGTTGGCCATAAGTTTGTGGGTCCATTTCTGGGTTCTCTATTCTGTTCCATTGATCTGAGTGTTTGTTTTTGTTTTAGTACCACCTAGTTTCAATCTTTGGAATTCCTCTCAATTCCTGATCCACTAATGGCACTCTTCCAGAGTTTCCACAGCTGTTAGAGTTTTGTTTTTAAAAAATATAGACCATTAACATTTAACGGCAGCTTTAGAGAAAGAGACAGTGGGTGCCTTTGTTCAGTTCTCCACCTTGCCTTTCATTTGGTCCTCTTTGGCTGCAGTAGGGAAGACAGATGTGCTTAGCGACAAGCCCAAAGCCTGGGTCTCCACCGAGATGGAGATGGACACATGTCAGTTCTTTCCTCTTCTTTTCGTGAAGCCAGACCCTCAAGGCATCCTCCAGGGTGCACATACTGGTGCCTAGCTTGTATCATGATTTCTACAAAGGCAAGTGATTTCTCACCTCAGTTTGTTTTTTCCCACCACATGCTTTACATGTCATAAACAGGATTCAATTTGGGAAGAAGACCTTAGAATTATATTAACTTTTTTAAACAACCTATTTCTCCCTGGCCTTGATTTATTTATGTATTTTATTTATTAAAAAAAATTTTACTGTTTGTTTATTTTTGAGAGAGAGACAGAGTGTCAGCAGGAGAGGGGCAGAAAGAGAGGGAGACACAAAATTTGAAGCAGGCTCCAGGCTCTGAACTGTCAGCACAGAGCCTGATGTGGGTTCAAACTCAGACTGTGAGATTATAACCCAAGCCAAAGTTGGACACCTAACCGACTGAACCACCTAGGTGCCCCATTTATGTATTTTATTTAAATCCAAGTTAACATATAGCATAATAATGATTTCAGGAATAGAATGTGGTGATTCATCACTTACATATAACACACAGCGCTCATCCGAGTAAGTGCCTTCTTTAATTGTCCATCACCCATTTAGCCCATCCCCCCACCCCACACCCCACCAGCAGCCCTCAGTTTGTTCTCTATATTTAAGAGTCTCTTATGGTTTGTCTTGCTCTTCTGGTTATTTTTTATTCCCTTCCCCTATGTACATCTGTTGTGTTTCTTAAATTCCACATATGAGTGAAATCATATGATACTGTCTTTCTCTGACTTATTTCAGATTAGCATAATACCTTCCAGTTCCATCCATGTTGTTGCAAATGGCAAGATTTTATTCTTTTTGATTGCCGAGTAATATTCCATTATATAGATATACCACATCTTCTTTATCCATGCATCAGTCAATGGACATTTGGGCTCTTTCCACACGTTAGCTATTGTGGATAGTGCTGCTATAAACACTGGAGTGCATTTGCCCCTTCGAATCAGCATTTTTGTATCCTTTGAATAAATACCTAGTAGTGAATTGCTGGATCATAGGGTAGTTCTATTTTTACTTTTTTTTCTATTTTTAATTTTTTGAGGAAGCTCTATACTGCTTTCCAGCATGGCTGCACCAGTTTGCATTCCCACGAGCAGTGTGAGAGGGTTCATCTTTTTTTATTTTTTAAAGGGTTCCTCTTTCTTCACATACCAACATCTGTTGTTGCCTGAGTTGTTAATTTTAGCCATAAAATTATATTAACTTGTATTGCTTATGATTCCTAATACTCTTGGTCTTCTCTCAGTTTAAGTATAAAGTTCCATAAACTTTAACAATTTTTTAGACTCCACCTGCTTATCCTGTATGTGACCTGAATCCCCCATTGCTGTGTGCCTGTATTTTCTCATTTGTATTTAGGGCATAAGTATCATAAAATAATCACAGCGTTCAGTGGCCCACTCATTCAGTGGTTATTTTGAGCACACATGTATCAGGCACAGTGGGAAAAATAAATTGTGAACAAAAGATATAAAGGTCTCAGACCTCATGAGGTTGACATTCAAGTGCTTTCTAGTATCGTTTTCCATATGGAATGGAATTCAGCCAGAGCAAGTGTGCCCCCCAAGACTCCCTGGAGGTTTACTTATTAGAGTACATTGTTCCAAGCTACTCACTCTAGAATCGGGGGTAGAGGGGATATAGCCTGAACCTGGCATCTTCTTCCAAAAGGCTCAGAGGACTTGACCAATGTCCTCATCTCTGCTTCCAGAGAGCAAGGAGGGGGGGTAGATATTATTTTCACTATGCAGACAGGAAAATGGGAGTTCCAGAACCACCCCGAGTCACCCTCAGATCCAGTGACAGAAACACACTGAGAGTAATGTACTGGCCTTCTAGACTGCCTCTTCATCCTTGCAGCAACTGGCATTTGAAATCCCCATTTTAAAAACAGAAAAAAGATAGGGGTGCCTGGGTAGCTCAGTTGGTTAAGCGTCTGACTTCAGCTCAGGTCGTGATCTCACAGTTTGTGGGTTCGAGCACTGTTTCGGGCTCTGTGCTGAACGTTTGCTTGGAGCCTGGAGCCTGCTTCAGATTCTGTGTCTCCCTTTCTCTCTGCTCCTCCTCCGCTCGTGCTCTGTCTCACTCTGTCTCTCAAAAATAAATAAATGTAAAAAAAATTTTTTTTAAATAGAGAAAAGATAATAAACGCTTCAGATTTCTGATGATAAGTAAGAGCTTTTAATCCCCAAACAAGAGTTGACTTTATCAGTTCACTCATGCGTCAGGGGAGCGTGTTTTCTGAACAGTCATACTTAGGCTGATTCTCAACACTTTATATAGAATGCAGAATGAATTTTAGGATTCATCCATTTGCTTTTCCTAGGAATATCTATTTTCCTTTGTAATAAAACTAGTTGTGGGGGGGGTGTCTGGGTTTTTGTGAGGTTTCTCATTGCATCCCATTGATACCAGTGTCAGTGTGGTATCCTTCCCCAAGACAAGCTCTACATTAGCTGGATTTATTTGTGTCACCGGCTGTCAAAGACAACACACATGTACTCATGCACACACCTACATGCACATGCTACACACACCTGCCCCGGGGCTCACTTGCCTGTCCCTGGGACTCAGAACTTAACCTTGAAGAGGAAGCATTTGCCTTGAGGGTTGAGTTCATACAGGTGGGGCAGCAATATTTTGCGGTGGTAGAAATGACCATATTGTCTAATCCTGCAGCCTGAAAACAGGCTCCTGCTGAAGGAAGTTGGACCGACAGGGGAAGGAAGAGTCACTGTGATTGAACAGCTGCTTGATGAGGTGAGTACATCCCAAACAAGTCTCTCTGAGGATTTCAGCCTTGTGTTTCACCTCTGTCTCTTTCACATGGAAGTCTTGTTCAGTATTGGGATGATCACAGGGCCATTTCATTTTAAACACCTGGAAGTGGATTAAATGGCCAGTCAAGAACTTTATATTAATTATTATTGGTTACTAGTTTTTATAGCAGAGAAAATAAACCGAAAAGTCATATGAACCCAAATAATGTGCACAAAGGTGGACAGAATCCCTGTTCTGTGACCCCACATGACCTTTATGTTTCCTAAAGAAGTGAAGTTGTCCAGGTGCCTACCCTCCTGATGAGGAGAGCATGAGTTCTATGCCCCATGACTTGCAGGTAGCTCTGTTCTAGGTCACATCTTGGCTTTCCTGATGTCCTTCTCTTTCAATGTAAAGCATATTTGTTACACTTCCTAGGATGATGGGTGGGTACTGCTGAGAGCAGGGTTTTGTGGCAGGTTTGTCCCTTTCCTTATGCTGCAGGGAGCAGATCCCAATTGCAGGGACAGTGAGGAGCGACCCGTTATAACTGTGGCTGTTGTGAATCATCACCATGAAGCGATTCCGGTTCTCGTGCAGAGAGGAGCAGACACCGAGCAGCAGTGGGGACCGTAAGTAAGACACAGTAGAAGGACACCACTAGGGGCTCCTGGGTGCATCCAACTTTGGCTCAGGTCATGATCTCACAGTTCGTGGGTTTGACCCCTGCGTCGGGCTCTGTGCTGACAACGCAGAGCCTGGAGTCTGCTTCACATTCTGTGTCTCCTTATCTCTCGGCTCCTTCCTCGTTCATGCTATGTCTCTCAAAAATAAATAAGTGTTTAAAAAAATATGTTTTTAAAAAGAACAGCCCTGGCATAGTGTCACAGACAGCTGTGACCTCTCACATGCCCCCTGTTCAATTTGAACCACTCAGCAACCATTTTTTAGCTCATTTGGGCCTTAATCAGAGACTTAACTGCTTCTATTTTTCCAAATCTGGGGAAAGCAAAAATTTTTAAATGGACTATTGGATTGCCTGATTTTTTGTAGTTTTCATAAATGATAAATTTTGTTAACTCACCAATGTATACTGTTGTGGGGCTGGCAAATCCTTCGCCCTTGGGGTATTAAGTGACATTTTCATCATGATCTGAGCTGTTGAGGTGGATAAGAGAGGAGTGGACCCCGTGTATTCCCTGTGGAAATGTATCCATGAAATTACTACAGAGAGAAAACCTTATCCGGTTGTCTCTGGCTGCATCAGCACTGGGGTGAGCCTGCACATGTGAGTTCACCACACGATCTGACGTGGCAGGACAGACAGATACCAAGTCCTGTTGGGTGTTCTTGTCACTTCCCTCATCTCAGGGCTGTCCTGCCTCTTGAACTCTCCCAGTCTTGTGATTCTGTCGTTCTCATACAAATTACAGTAAAACCTGGGATGGTGAGTAACTTGTTCTGTGAGTGTTCCTCAAGACGAGCAAGCATTTCTAATAAATTTTACCTTGATAAATGAATGATGTCTTGCAATACAAGTTGTCCATGACACCGAGTGTCACATGATCACAACTGAGTTAATGGTTCTTTTTTTTTTTTAATGTTTTATTTATTTCTAGGAGAGAGAGAGAGAGAGACAGCGTGAACAGGGGAGGGTCAGAGAGAGAGGGAGACACAGACTCCGAAATAGGCTCCAGGCTCTGAGCTGGCAGTCAGCACAGAGCCCGACGCGGGGCTCGAATCCACGAACCGCGAGATCATGACCTAACCGAAAGTCAGACGCTTAACCGACTAAGCCACCCAGGCGCCCCTTGAAATTCACTTTGATATACAAGTGCTTTGAAGAACAAACATGTTTCTGGAATTAATTATGCTCATGCTCACAGACCAAGGTTTTACTGTACTTTGGAAAGGTGGGGTGGAATGTTCCTTGAGAACAGGTTCCATATGTTAACTGCTTCTATCCTGCCAAGCAAGTTGTCAAACTAGAAGTTCTCAAGGGCTTCTGCAGGAATCTGACACTGCTGCCCCCTGAGCTGTTATTGACACAAGGTTGAGGCCCCATCAGAGCACCACGCAGCCAGCACAGGGGGCCAAAATTAAATAGCTTTGCCTCTGTCTTTCTCTGTCCCAAAATTCCCTCTGGTGTTTTTATCAAAAATATATCCCTGTTAATTCTTCTGTGTGTGCTTTTATAAGTTTCTGCTGAATAGGACAGCTGTATCAAGACCTGACCCCGTTTTTACCTTTATTTTATAACAGAATGTATGGCACACTTGCTATACATATTTAGTGCCTGGAATTTACTTGCTCACCTTTTCTTAGGATTCACATTCTTCATACTTTGTCAGCTTCTTCATTTTCCCACACTTGTTATTCATAAAAATAATGCCACCTCGTTAAGGTATACTTTATATTTGGACAATTCAGATAAGCTTTTCTTAGAGCACTTACGTATAATGTATGTGGTTGATACAAAATCTCTTGAGCAGACTTTCAATTGATGCTTACGTATGAGGTGTCCTGGATTTATGAAAAGTCCAGCTGAGAGGAAGAAACTACTCTGGACATGGAAGACTTTACCTGTTTTACCTTGGTGTTCCTCAGTTTCCATTCTTGCTTCATTACTATTCTATAAATTGACATTCATCCACACGTGATCCTATTGCATCTCTACTAACTCTCTGCTCATACCGTCTGTCTGAATGGTGTGTGATAGCCTGTTGTCTCTCCCACTGCATTAGCCCAGTTAGCAGAATTTTGGTCTATGGAGTGGGGGTGGGTAGAAAAGCTAGGCCAGAGGTCCTTCCTCAAAATAGAGCACAGAGATCTCTTCTTCCAGTTTAGTTCATGCCAGTGGAATAAAGCACATTTTCCCACTGGGAGCCAACTCTACTAAGTCTGGTTTATAATTGTCAGTTCTAAGTGTTGAGACCCGGGTCAGCCTGGCTTCTGCCCCACAGTAGACCTCTGTAGATCCAGGAACATGACCTCAAGGCTCCAACCATTCTACTGCTCTTCATGCACAAGCCATGCAGAGATCTGGCTTTCCTGTAAAAGAGGCTCAGTGAATTGTTCCTTAGCAAGCAAAGATTAGAAATCTCTTCCCTGCACACCCCTCCCCCCCATCCCAAGCTTTTTGGGCTAGTGAAGAGAAGCAGCCTAGGTGGTTTCTATGCAAGATAACTCCTGGTGTTTATATTTACCGTATTTGCATCTTTCCTACCAGAATACACTTATATTTGACCCAAAAGGATGGCTAAGAAGTACACATCCTCCACCAAAGCTGATACCTCCTATTGGCAGATTTCAAAACCACAGATTCAAGGTCTCATTAGGAGAGGGGCAGAGCGAAGTGCCATTTGCTTTTGGACAACAGCAGTCCTCCTTCACTGGCAGCTTCAAACACTTCATCCCTTAGCTCTGCCTCACTAGCCAGGAGGGACAAATGTAACCATCAGTCTGCTTCTTAGAGCTTCAACTGAGGAGATTTATTCTGTTAGGCATTTCATGATTTACAAAGAAAGAATGTGCCTTCATCCACCATGATACTTAGATCTGAATAAACAGTTTGAGTTGTTTGTGCATTAATAGTAAAGTTTCTTTAAAGTAAAAATTCACGGGGGAGCATGTGGATGGCTCAGTTGGTTAAGCATCTGGCTTCAGCTCAGGTCATGATCTCATAGTTTCTGAGTTTGAGCCCTGCGTGGGGCTCTGTGCTGACAGCTCAGAGCCTGGAGACTGCTTCAGATTCTGTGTCTCCCTCTGTCTCTACCCCTCCCCTGCTTGCACTCTGTCTCTGTCTCTCTCTAAAAAAAGAAATATTAAAAAAAATTTTAAGTACAAATTCACAGAACACCACACTGTACCTGCTGTACAAAACATGTTCTAGACGGTCTGGTAATAGAGTACCCTGCTATTCAGAGGAACAAATCTATAGGTGTGACCTCTACTCTGAAGCATGGTATCCTGATAAGAGAGTATTCCATCAAGTGCCATTGCCATGTTGGAGTTACGTTGTTTGAGGGGCAGTTCATTACTTCTCCAAACCAAACTGTGGTTACACAGAAAATCTAACCACGCCACTCCCTCCCCACCTAGTAAATGGAATGCACGTTCTCTCAGTTGAGAGGGAGTTACACAGGAAGAAGATCATACATCTATTCAGGAGATGTGGCAACTCCGTGAATATATGCAGGTTCCAATGGTGAATGCCTTATAAAGACCCAGGGAACTTGGTGGTGAAGTGACCCAACAGTTGAGCCCTATGCTACCAGGTAGAAAGGAACGATGAAAGGTAAGGAGGGGGTCGGTGTCATTGGTGTGACTGAGACATCCTTTGTTCGTGTGCCCATAGCATCTGCTATGCATTGCAACTGCTTGAGCAGGAGGATTTTCTTCCCCCCAAACAGGCTTCGAAATACAGCTCTTCATGAAGCGACCCTGCTTGGCCTGGCGGGAAGGGAGTGCATTGCTGCTTTACTGCGGTATGTTCCTGGCCTCGGGGGGAGACCCCTGAGGACCACAGTTATCCCACTGCTGACTGTGATGATTGCAGAAGGCCCTAGTTCCTGAACAGTTAACAGTGAACAGGGGCCACCATCACACCGAGGTTCCCGGAACTGAGGGCTTCTAAAAGCACAATGAAAATATCCACCTCCCCCCCACATGCTTGATTGTAGGACTTTGATGCAATGGGAGCCAATGGCCAAGATTGGCAATTGAACGTGTTGAAATCACAGCCTCTCAAAAGGTCTCAGGGTAGAGCCACCCTTGAGAGTGAGGGTCATGGTGGCCTCTTGGGGACATGTTTAAGGAGGTCGGGCCGGGAGGCTCCCATACTGGCCTCTGTGTCAGGGAAGAGCCATCCTCAAGTTCAGGCACCTGAGTGCTTCTATTCATGTCCATTTCCTTGGCAGATGCAATGCAAGCATCCAAAAGAAGAACACGAATGGCCAGACGGCGTATGACCTGGCTCTGAACACTGGGGATGAGATCATCACCTCGCTCTTTGCTGCTAAGCTTGGCCTGGACAACTCTTAGACCCAAGAGCCTGCGCTGGACCTAGTTGCAAGAAACCATCCAGCTCTGGCTGTTCTTTGTTTCTTTCTGAGATGTGTATTTGCGGTTTGGGAATTGAGGTTGAGAGGAATGCAGAGATGTTTTTTTAAATATGACAGTGTAAGCCACCATGTGACCATTTCCCAGTACGTTCTGGATGGTGATGAACTTAACGTATGTTTTTTAAAGGGTCTGTTGCTGCTTATTTTGGAATTTTCTTTTAAATTTATTTTTCAATAGATAATAATTGTACATGGTTCAGAGCTAAACAGTATGAAATGTTAAGTAGTAAAAACTCTGCCACTCCTGTCCCACACAGCCACCCACGTCCCCTCCTCAGAGGCTCCAATGATACCAGTGTCATCTGTGTCTTTCCAGAAATAGTAGAGGATTACATAAGCACATGTATGTAATATATGCATATGTACATATAGGGTATATATAAAATACAAATATAGAGAACATATATTCTTTCTCTTTTGAGACAAGTACTAGCAAACTACACACCCATCTGATGTTTTACATCTTGTTCTTTTCCTTAATATCTCTTGTAGGTGGTTCCAAATTAGTACCTAAAGATTAAGTTTATTTAAAAACTTTCATTTCTGGTGTGAAGTATTCCTATTGTTGTGGCTTGTTCTTTGGTTGACAAACAAGCCTTGAATAAGCCCATGTGCAAGAATGTGCAATTTTGACTAACTTATTTTTTCAGAATGTGATTTCTGCCTTTGGGTGATAATGCTGCAATCGTGGAGTCCCTAAATAGTTTGTGTTAAAGTCTGTTAGTTTAGAATGATTAATTCAGCACAATAAATAATAGACTTGGTTGAGTGGTTGCTGTTATCACTACCTGCACTTCCTTTCCCACGACGGTGACAGTCTGTGGGAGGACAGGGGCAGAGTCGTTGGAAGCAAAGCCCCCACGTGGGTTGGGGGGCACTGGCACTGGCTCTCCCTTGTCACTCGGCCAGCCATCTGTGCTGTGGGGGCTACTGCAAGGTAACCAAGGTCCTGAGAGACCCGCGGAGTGGGATCAGGTGGTTTGACGTCAGGGCCGGTTTGCGTTGTCAGCCTAGCTGTACAATACGACCTTTCCCAGACTTCTGTGCCTTTATGGTTCGGTTCAGGGTTGGTTGCAAGAGTGACTGCACCAGCTTCCAGATTCCTGAAGTGGAAGTGAAGCCGCGGCCATCACACTAGGAGGCTGGGTTAGGGCACCAGACGCTGCCGCAGCTCACACCCTATGGGCTCCGGAATCGATACTTGGGGAGGAGTGTATGGAGTTCAAGACCATTTTCCCCAGAGCTCAGGGAGCAGTTAAGGCCTGGCACACCCATGGGTTCCAGAAACATTCCTCTTGGAGCTCTCAGGGTCACTTATATACCCTGAGTGCAGGGTCCACATCTCCACTGTTCCTTGGGCTTCCTTCCACACTTTCTGGGGGAGGGTTCTGCCCTCTACCCAAGCAGCAAAGCACAAACCTGACCTCTCATGCCTTTCACTAAAGCCCACCCACAGCACAAATTACCCTTGAGTTTCACTGCTTCAGAATCAAACCTCACTTGCAAACTGAACAGGTGGCTTAAGATGCAAGAACATAGGTTCAAATCCAGGAACTTTCTGATAAAATCCTACAGGGTTATGTAAAACATTACATAAACATTGAACTGCCTGTGTCCGGGAAAAAGAAAGTGAAACACCTGTTCAGGCAGGCTCTTTCTGATTTAAAAATTCATGTTATTTCTCGTCCTTTGTGAAGTTTTTGTGTTTTCCTCATGCCACTGTATCAGGGCCTGATCGGGAGCAGACGCACCATAGTGATGATGAGTGAGGGGTTATTAAAGGAACAGGGCCACCCGCAGTCGTGGGGGTGAGTGAGGCTGATCGTGGGGCTGGAGCCGCCGGAGGGCCTCCGTGGGGAAGGAAAGGCGGGCGCCAAGTGGGATGAGCAAGGAAAGACGAACCCGCGGGCCCAGTCCTTCCCCCAACCCCCATTCCTCCTCATGGTCACGGGCGCTTGCGGGAGCTGCTGGCGCCCTTCAGCATGGAGCTTGTACCAGGCATCCCAGCTGGGCTCTCTGGGAGCAGACACCGACATGCCGAGAGATGGGCGACAGAGGAGAACGCACGTTCATGGGGGATTGGCGTTTGTGGAAGGAAGAGGGTGGTGCAGCAGGAGTCGCCCCAGATGCAGCCCTCCCCGCCCAAAGCCAAGCCAGCTGTGGGGCGGGGTGCTGGAGAGGAGGATTGCCCGGGATCCGTCATCCCGCTGTTCCTGGACAGCTGTAGCTCAGTCGCTGGGCGACAGCTGTCCCAGGAAAGCTGTGACTTCAGGCCAGGCAGCTTTCTGAGGCAGACCCTGAAGTTGCTGATGGCTGGGGGCGGCCTGCACTCCCTACCCCAGGTGGTCAGCCCTGCCCGAGGGGCGGATAATGCATCTGTGTGTCCCATGGTCCTGAAGGTCTGACCCTGGCTGCCGGAAGGAGGTCTGGTGGGAGCTGCCCGCATCCACCAGCCAGCTCGCCCCAGGGATGTGAGGGAGGGCAGCAGTGACCCTGATCTCAGAGCCCCCACCCTGCAGGCTCAGCTCAGGCCCTGTGGTTAGTGCTCAGGGTGCGGCTGAGCCCCAGATGGGGTGAAAATCAGCTCACTGTCCATTGGCTGGTGGCTCAGGTCACTGTGACCTCCCTGCATCTGGACCCATTGCCAACAACTCCCGAGGCCCAGCCGCTCCTCTTGGAGGACCTGTCCTTGCTTCGTGGCTTCATCCCCACATCCCCACAAGGCTCCAGACGCCTGGAGTTAGCTATTCCCCTCCTTACTATTAAGGTGAATGCTTTTCCACGTGTTTATTGACCAGTTTTTCTTGTTGATTTGGAGAGGTGATTTATATCCTCTAGAATCAGTATAATTCTAGACTCTAGAGCAGCAATATCAAACGGAAATACAGTGCTGGCCACATAAATGTTTTCTATCAGCCAAATTTAGTTTCTGCTGATTCCTAACTTGCTACAATTCCTGATGGAATGAAAAGTGCGTGGGGCATGTGGGTGGCTCAGTCGGTTGAGCTTCTGACTCTTGATTTTGGCTCAGGTCATGATCCCTGGGTCTTGGGATTGAGCCCTGTATCAGGCTCCATGCTGAGTTTAAGATCCCTGGCCTCTCTCCCTCTGTCCCTCTCCCCACCTTGTGCTTTCTCTCTCTCTCTCAAAACAAACAAAACAAAAACACTGTATGTTAATGATTTTTAGCATCCATTAAAATAAAAATTTCCCCATGAGTGAGTTACATTGATAGTATATGTTTTTGAATCAAGCCTTCATTGCTGGGATAAATATAATACATTCTTACTAAATTCCACTCCTGGATTTTAGTTGCTAGCAATCTGCATGTTATTAAATGAAATTGGCCTCCATTTATTTTTGTTATTTGTTTTGTAACTAGAGTAATGCTAGACTCACAATATTACAGCCTTCTGTTCCCCTCCTCCCCACCCCCCAGCATTTTAGAGAGGATTATGAAACACAGGAGTGAATTATGTGCAGCTTTGATAGAAGGCTTTCAGTGTAACTCGGGGCTTCATGATTTTCAGTCATAAATCTTTGTCGTCTGTATCTGTCAGTTCTCACACTGAGAAGCAGAACTAGGAGGAGATGTGTATCAAGAGACTCATCACAAGGTATGGGCTTAGGTGGTTGTTGGTGCTGGCTGGGCAAGTCCAAAGCCTCAGTGTGGATGTCAGGAAGGGTGGGCTGCAGCTGTGGCCACCCATGGAATTCCTTCTCCAGGAAGGTCTTCATTTTCTACTTCAGGTCTTTCAACTGATTGAATCGGGCCAACCCAGACCTGCTAGAATGATCTCCCTTTCTTCAAGTCAGCTGACCATGAACTTTAATAGAACTACAAAATACCTTCCCAGCAACACCTAGATTCCTGTGTGAATGAGGACTGGAGCTCAGGCAATTTGACACATTAAAAAAAGACCATAGCAGCCTCTATTACAGTGTCATTGATTATTTCTTCTTTTTCCTACTCTTACTTGAATAAAATCGGTAATACACACATATGTATATCTTGGTTCCCTTTTTGTATAAGGCTATACACTTTTTTTCTGCCAGTTGCATGGATTTTGGGGTCATAAGATTTTCATTATACTTCTTTTTGTTTTTATATTTAGATTTGTTTGTTAACCTCTCATTTAGCCACCACTATTTCAATATGTGTGGAAGTGGAGCCACTAGTAGTGGCCAGAGCCTCACCTTCTGCAAATGCTGGAGTAGTGAGGGTTACATAGAGCTTCACTTTCAGGCAAGCCTGAACCCCTTTCTCCAGCCTCCACCCCATCTGATCCCCAAACGTGACCTCTGAAGGACCAGAGTGACCTAAAATTCATGTCTGCCTCGCTGTCAGATCACTGACCCACCACTGGGACCTTTCCCAGGGTAGGGGAGGGGACAGTTAATTCAAAGGAGGTGGCCTGGAAGTAGACAGAGTTCAACTCATTCATGAATCACTTTGACTTCTAACAAACATTTATCAGATATGATTTCAATACTTATTATTTATTGTAATTTTTATATAAATGGCAATTTCCAGGCCCCTGATCTGGGGTTCCCATGTTTCCAGCTGGGTGGTAATAAATGGCTCAATTTTTAGATTAATTACTCCCAATGCATTTAGAGCCTCAGAAATCCTACTTTGCCCCAAGCTCTCAACACGAGAAATTTTCTTCTTTTCTACCCCAGCCTCCTCCCCTACTTTATCCTTCATCTGCTCAGTAGAAACATCTTTTATCCCATCAAATGGAAGAAGGGAAAGGGGCGATCCTTGGGAGTAGTTCCCAAACCATTTCTGACTTTGCAGCAGAGAAAATGTTCTCAAATATAATTTTCTTTTCTTTTTTACTGTTTATTTTATTTTTGAGAGAGAGAGGAGGAGGAGGAGAAGGAGGAGAAAGGTCAGAGAGAGAGTGAGACACAGAATCTGAAGCAGGCTCCAGGCTCTGAGCTGTCAGCACAGAGCCCGATGCGGGGCTCAAACTCATGAACTGTGAGATCATGACCTGAGCCGAAGTCAGATGCTTAACCACTATTAGGCTTAACTCACATTCTCATCCCCAGCTATCGTGGGTGGTTTTCTTATTTTTTCTTGTTTCTCCTCAAATTCCCTTTCCTACTTTCCCTAAGGGTGAAAAAAGAAACTGGTAAAATCTAGTCGATTATTTCCCCTTCTGAGCAAGTAGTTGTTAAGAATGGGTTGCCCTTAGAGGGATATTCACACCTTTTCCTTTGGCAAGTGTATTCTGTTCCTCAGTTGCTTTCTTTTCAAATTTGGGGAGATATTATAGATTTTTAGCATTTGACCTGTCAACTCCTTCCCTTAGGATGCTTTGATGAGGGAGATGTTAGCTTCATGGAGTATGAGACCATAACTTCTAGGAACTTCTATCTCTGAACACCCCTTCCTCTAAAATTTGAGTAGTGTGGGTATTATTTGTGTTTTTACTTATTTGCTTGTAATTTTATTGGGTTTAGAGAGGGCTTGCTCTGAGCTAGTTTAATATTACCATCTTGCCTCAGCAGCCCTATTCACTCAGAAATTCTAGATTCTTCACCTCTGCTCCAGCCAACATTTCCACCAGAGCACCCATAGCTCACCTCAGACCCTCCATTTCTAAGATCTACCCTTGCAGGAAAGTCACCATCTACTATTTCTCTCTCTTGACCCAGGGCCTGGCAAACAAGAGATGCTTGGTAAATATTTAAGTATATTAGATTTTTATTGCTGCATAACTAATTACTTCAAAGCTTAGTTGCTTAAAAATAATAAAATCTTATTATCTGACAGTTTCTGTGGGGTAAGAATTTAGAAGCAGCTGAGCTGGGTGGTTCTGACTTGGGTTCTTTCATCTGAAAGCTGGGCTGAGGCCAGAGGATATGTTTCCGGATGGCTTGCTCACACGCTGCAGGTTTTGTGGCAAGGTTTCCATCCTTCCTGGCATGGGCTGCTCCAGGGGCTGCTTGAGTGGCCTCACAACATGGTGGCCTGCTTCCCCTCAAGTGAGCAAACCAAGAGAGAGCAAGGCAGAAGACCCTTGCCTTTTGTCCCCTATAGTCGGGATTGCACACCATCACTGCCACCACATGCTACCTAGGCCAGCTCTGTTTGGTATGAGAGTCAACCACACAGAGACATAATAACAGGAGGTAAGGATCATGAGGGGGCCATCTGAGAAGTCAGTTACTTCCATGAGTAAATAAATAGAATGAATCGATAAGAGTCACTAATAGATTTTCTAGAAAATAAGGGTTTGCATTCCATGATAGTTGTCAATAAGCTTCAAAAAACACTTTCTTACTTTTTCATAGTTGACAACCTGGAACAGAAAGTTATGAAGATAAATATAAAAATGTTTAAAAGTATGTATCAATAAAGTATTAAGAGTTAGATATTCTCACTTATTAGTTATTTTTAAGTAAGCATTTATACAATAAATATATCTGGATATGGCTCCTCACATTAAAGATATTTAATTTAGGGGTGCCTGGGTGGCTCAGTCAGTTAAGTGTCTGACTCTTGATTTTGGCTCAGGTCACGATCTCATGGTTTGTGTGTTCAAGTCCCGAGTCGGGCTCCATGATGTTAGCATGATTCTCTCTCTTTCCTTGTCTGTCTCTGTCCCTCCCTTGCACATACTTGCACATGCTCTCTCTCAAAATAAATAAGCTTTTAAGAAATTTTAATTTGGGGCACCTGGGTGGCTCACTTGGTTAAGTGTCTAACTCTTGATTTCAACTCAGGTCATGATTTCATGGTAATGTGACTGAGCCCCGCATCAGGCTCTGTGCTGGGCATGGAGACTGCTTGGGATTCTCTCCCTCCTTCTCCCTCTGCCCCTCTCCTGCTCATGCTTGCTCACTCTCTCTAAATAAATAATTTTTAAAAAGGAATTTAATTTAATTCAGTTTAACTTACCTGACTCCCCTCTTCTCGTTCCATCTTTCCATGGTCAGTGTTATCTTTATTTTTTTTTTTNTCAGTGTTATCTTTAGATGGTAATCAGAAAAAAAAATAAATCACAGTTGCCACTGAGCCTTCAAATGCTCTGCCATCTCAGAATGTCTCCCAGGACAATTTGCTTCTTACCAAGACAAGCAACCCCAGACTTTTCCTCCATCTAAGTCCCATCCCATCTCCTATCTACCCCAGTCTGTCTCGAGCACCCACTTTCATACTCCATACATGGGGTAGAGTGAGTTAGGCAGAATCTAAGACTGGCCAAGATTTTATCACTTATCGATGTGCACAGAGAAATGTAGTTTCACACATGTTTTCCTATTTTGCTCATCTTACCTCTCCCTGCACCCACTCCCAGCCACCATGCCCATCTTTGGAGAAGCTGCTTGCAATGGTTAACTTCATGTGTCAACTTGATTGATCCATGCCTGGATATTTGGTTGAACATTAATTATCTCTGGGCGTGTCTATAAGGGTGTTTCTGTGCTGGAGGCTGAGCCAGCTCCAGCAGGTCCAGGGGTCCCTGAAGGATGGACGGTGTCGGCGAGAGAGAGTGAGAGAGCCCCGAGATTCTTTCTGATCACCAGGCAGGCATCTCTGTCCTGTCAGTTTTGGTGTCTTTATTTATAGGTTAAATGATAACATGACATCAGAAAAAGGAATTTTTACAATGGATAACTCTTTGTGATAAGATGCTTTGGAAAGTGTACAGAAGCAGGTTTTACAGAAATATTCTTGCAGAACTATTCCAATTATAGTGAGGTTAAGTAAATCTTATAACTAAAGATTTAGCAGGGTATTCTTAGTAAAAGACAGGNGTAAATAAAAAAAATTAATTAATTAATTAAAAAAATAAAAAAATAATAAATTAGGCTCTTTGCCTCGGGGCCAGGCTCAATTGTAATTCTTGTGTTCTTAACCCCCTAAGTCTTGGATCTGCAAGGCCCATAGGAAGAGCCCTTTGACAATCATACATAGAGCTTTCATCTAAACTCTCTCTTGCAAAGGCAGGAATATGCTTTTCCTTATGAGGTATCTGTGTTCAGAATATTGGTCCGATATGGAATATTGTGAGGCCTGGTCAATACCAGCACAACATGAGCCAGTAGTAGCAGGAGATACCAGTTTTCATTTCTCATGGCAGGAGCTGTGCAAACACTGCCATTTCCTTGCTGTGACTGCCATCCATAGAGGCCGGTGTGGCTCCCGGCATTTCTGGATGAGACTAGCACTTGAGTTGGTGCACTGAGTAAAGGAGATGTCCCTCCCCAGTGTGGTGGGCATCACCCAAGCTCTCGAGGGCCAGATAGAACAAAAAGATGGAGGAAAGGAGAATTCACTGTCTGCCTGACTATGGGGCTAGGACATCCATCTCCTATCCTTGGATTGGGACTTACACCATTGGTGTTTCTGGTCCTCTGGCCTTTGGACTCAGACTGGAACGATGTCACTGGTTTTCCTGGATCTCCAGCTTGCAGATGGCATAGCACAAAGATTCCCAACCTTCATAATAGCATGAGCTGATTTCTTTTAATAAATCTCTCTCCCTCCCTCCCTGTACTACTGTCCCTATTTCTCTGGAGAACTCTGACTAATGAACCGCTTTATTGTTGGTTTTTCCTTTGATATTCCAGCATTATATTCCTTCTCTTCTTTTCCTTCAAGCTGGGGTTACACAGTGCTGGAGACTTAAGTATGGAAGGCAGAGTTCTAAGGCGACTCCCAGTGAGTCACATTCTTATGGAGCCCCTGCCAGGAGAGCCTGTGAATATAAGAGATGCCACTCCCATGAGTAGATTATGTGGTATGGCAAAATGGGGAGACTGTGTGATGTAATCAAATGCCATAATCAGTTAACTTTAAGTTCATCTAAATGGAGATCATTGTGGGTGGACCTGATCTAATCAGAGGGAACCCTTTAAAAAGTGTCTATAAAGGTCAGAGATTTGGAAAAGCAGAGTTTCTCCTTTGTTGATCTTGAAGAAGCAAACTGCTATGTGTGAGGCTCTAGGAGTTGAAGTTTTCAGTTCTACCACTGCTAAGAACTGAATTCTGCCAACAGCCAGTTAGCTTAGCAAAGAATCCTGAGCCTCAGATGAGATCATAGCCCCAGGTCAACATGGGTTGTTGTAAGCAGCCACTTTTGTAGTAGTAGGTTATACAACAATAGAAAATTACCATGCTCTTCAAAAGGAGGTCTGTGCAATGTTATCTGTCAATGAGCTTGACTCTGGGCCAAAAAGATAAGGATCGTGGTTCAGAATGTAGAACCCTTAAGTCACAAGCACATGGTTTTGCCTGGTTGACTTTGCAGCAAAGCTTTCCTGCTACAAGAAGCAGTGTGTTGAACTCTTTCTCGATACCTAAAGTCCCCATATGGAGAGCAGATTCTTCTAGGATCCAGTGTTTCGTGCTGCAGGTGGCATCTATCCACTTGGCCCCCCTCCTGCCTGTCAGGTCTAGAACCACTGGATGCCTTCTGCTTCCTGCCAGGTAACAATTTTGTTGCAAACATCCTCAACCAGTCATGGCTGTTCACTGCCTGCATGAACAAGACCAGTGGCTCGCGGCCAGGGTTCAGGCTGGACACAAATCTCTGCCTGCCTTGGATCCAGTTGGGAGCCACTTCCTCTGCTCAGGTTATTCCTCAGGCCTGAAGTCCTATAACTTTCAGGGTTGCATCATTCCAGAGTTACTGTGTTGTCCCGCTTACTCGTCTATGCATGGACCATCACTACGCAGTTTCTTTCCCCTTGGAGTGAGTTAGTGTACAAGTCAGTGAATTGTCATTTTCACATCTTGTTCTCTTTCTTAGAGCCTTGGACATAGAGGGCTTTCAGACACCTTTGCTTCGCTATCACTGCCCCCAAGAGGCCTGTCGTTCATGAACCTCCAGCTATACCTGTGGCTGGAACCCCCACAGTGCACCTGCTAGGATGCTGGGCTCCCGGATCCCAACCCTGTGCCTTACTCAGGCCCCCATCCACCCCCTCTGGGCTTCTTGTGGCCTCCTTCCTCCTGACCTGCCTTGTGTCCTGCCTTTCTTCAGGTGGCCCACAGTTGTCCTCATGAGAAATCCAGATGCCTTCCCCAAGTTGGCAGGTGACTCCTGAATTAGAGGGCCACAGCCATCACTCCAGCCTCTCTCCTTGCTGCTCCTCACTGAGACTGCACTTGAGCCTTAAAAAGTTACCTGGGTGCGTGCTCTCCGCCCTGGGCCTGTGCACCTGCAGCTGCCTGCCTCAACTGCTTCTGCTTCTCCCTCTGGCAGAAATGACCAGTCCATGTTGAACCTGCCTGGCCACATGCCCATTTCTCTGGGACACTGAACATATGTGGGCACTGGATCTTGTGCCTAATTCCAGTTTCTGGCATGTGCTAAGTTCTCAAAAATAGTTGTTGATGGGGGCGCCTGGGTGGCTTAGTCGGTTAAGGGTCCGACTTTCGCTTAGGTCATGATCTTGCGGTTCGTGGGTTCGAGCCCCGCATCGGGCTCTGTGCTGACTGCCAGCTCAGAGACTGGAGCCTATTTCAGAGTCTGTCTCTCCCTCTCTCTGACCGTCCCCTCCTCACGCTGTCTCTCTCTCCCTCTCTCTCCTAGAAATAAATAAAAATATTTAAAAAAAATAGTTGTTGATGTAATACATTGTGTGGCTTTTGGGTATGGAGAGAAAATTTTCTAGCCAAACTGCAGGCTTTGCGGCAGGGTGTCTTGGCTATGAAGTTTGAAACACACAATTCTTCTTCTTCTTCTTCTTCTTTTTAAATGTTTTATTTATTTCTAGGGGAGACAGAGAGAGACAGCGTGAGCAGGGGAGGNGGCGCCCCTCTTCTTCTTTTTTTATAATGTTTATTTATTTTGAGAGAGAGAGTATGAGCAGGAGAAGAGCAGAAAAAGAGAGAGAGGGAAAATCCCAAGCAGGCCCCATGATGTCAGCACAGAGTCCAACTCGGGACTTAAGCCTACGAACTGTGAGACCATGACCTGAGCTGAAATCAAGAGTTGGACACTCTAACCGAATGAGCCACCAGGGTACTTCATTTCTTCTTTTGTTGATAGTTCTGCTATAAGTTTGTAGATAAAAATAAAGGTATGCATGTCAATAGACTAGAAAATGGGTATTGTCTTTCGTAACTTAAATTTTTCAAAATAAGTATTTTATTTTATTTTTAATTTTTATTAAAATTTTTTTTAACATTTATTCATTTTTGAGAGACAGAACAGAGCGTGAGCCAGGGAGGGGCAGAGAGAGAGAGGCAGACAGAATCCAAAGCAGACCTCAGGCTCTGAGCCATTAGCACAGAGCCCGACACGGGGATCAAACTCACTGACTGTGAGATCATGACCTGAGCCGAAATCGGACACTCTACCAACAGAGCCACCCAGGTGCCCCAAAATAAATATTTTAAAATGTAAATTAATACCCAGGTTGTGTGGGGTTTATGTGTTGTTATCAGACAGTTAGTATAGTATGTTTTATCTCTTAACCACATTTATAGTCATGGTGGGTATTTAAGTCTCATCAAATGCTGGCAGTCTAAGTAATTTATTGTTTCTCTTACTGAAATAATTGCTTTTGTAAACCATTACATGTTTGTTGTAAAAAAAATTAAAACTATGCAGAAAACTCAAATAAAGAAGATTTGTTGAAATACCACCAGAGATAATTTCCTAAACATCTCTCTACACATAGACTATTTAACATAAACATTTTTGCTCAATAGTAGATTGAAATTTATTTCCTTACTAAATATCCTGGTTTTACTCCATATACCAGGAAATACCTTGTGAAATACCTCTTGTGAGGGGCGCCTGGGTGGCTCAGTCGGTTAAGTGACTGACTCTTGGTTTCTGCTCAGGTCATGATCTCAAGGATCCCTGCTTGGGATTCTCTCTTTTCCTCTCTCTCTCTCCCCTCCCCTACTTGCACTGTTTCTGTCTCTATTAAAATAAATAAACTAAAACAAACAAACAAACAAACCTGGACAGGGGTGCACACAAATGGAAGACCTCAAGGTGGAAAGCCCCTCTCTGAGGCTTAACAGGAGCTGACATTTCTTACTCAAGCCCCTTCTTCATGTTTCTTACACGTCACTTTTCAAAGTTCTGAAGAGAGCATGATGACTTCACATTTAGTTGAAGTGTGCTGGTGCCCAAGGTGGTTTTCACGTTTGTGCCCTTTCGGTGACCTGGTTGGAAAGCAGCACATCCAACCCCACATCCCCACGTTTCTCTACTCCCTACGCAATGGAGCTGACAGCACCGTAGAACTGTATGGTTTTGTTAGTGTTTTGTTTCATCTTCTCCTCCCCAGCTGTAGCCGCATGGTGAAAGCAAGGGTGTGACTTTTTCAGCCTAGGAGGAAGTCTAGAGGCGCTGGCACAGGGGGGTCCTGGGCAAGCTCCATTCCAGACCTGCTGCTGCCTCACTGCATCCTCTATGGGTCTAATGCACATACCGAAACTATATCAATGGGATGCATTTATTATGGGGAACACTATAAAGTTACATTTCTAGTTTTTTGCAGTTAAAAAAGTTAAACCAAACTATTCAGAGCCCTTGGTGAATTCTGGAGAGGTATTACCTACAATGAGGCTCACCTTGCTACACTGTCTCTGGGGTGGAGATAAAATAGGGTCGGGACTTGGGCCCCGCCCCAAACCTTAACCGACTATAGGGTAGGATGGAAAGTCCCTAAAAGAAAATTCTTGGGCAATATATCTCCCAGGAATGCAGAAAACAGGACACCACTTAAAAGACCCTCAGGTGAAAGGACAGACACACAGCTTCCTGCAAACACCAAGGGGAAACTGAAGGCAAGTGGGCAAAAAACTAGTGACATCCAGACCAACCCAGTCTTCACCAGGGTGGACCTCTGATGCTGGCCTCAGAGGATGCACTGTGCCCACCCAGAGTACCCGCCAGTTAACGTTCCCTCATTTAATTGCAAAAAGTCATGCCCAGAGGTGGGGATTTAACATGCTAATGAGGCATGCAAGGTATGGGAAGCATAATCTCTCAGTACACAAGCACCAAGAAAACCCATGTCACCCTTTTCCCACCTAAATTCTTTACTCCTCAGGGAGTCAGCCTGTGGATTTGTTCCTCTGTTCTGTCTCCCTTGTGCTGGAGCAAAAGCTCCAATAAAGCTTTGCCTAAAACTCTCATTTGCCTCTTGTCAATTTTTTTCTTTTTTAAAAAATATTTTATTATTTTTTAACTTTAATTTAAATTTCATTTGAGAGAGAGAGAGAGGGCGAGCAGGAGAGGGGCGGGGGGGGAGAGAGAGAGAGAGAGAGAGAGAATCTCAAGCAGGCTCCATGCACAGCACAGAGACAGAGACAGGGTCCCATCCCATAACCCTGGGATCAGACCTGAGCCAAAATCAAGAGTCAGACAACCCACTGAGCCACCCAGGTGCCCCTTAAAGATTTTATTTTAAAATAATCTCTATACCCAACGTGGGGCCCAAACACACATCCCAGAGATCAAGAGCTACTTGCTCTTCCGACTAGCCAGCCAGGTGCCCCCTCTTGTCAATTTCTCTCGCTTAGCGAGCTCAAGGGCCTGGTTCAGTAATGGTGAGCTCTGGTCCCAAAGCCTTGCCTGGTTGCTTATTCCCTATCTCATCTGGGAGCACTTGAGGTGCCCAAGGGTCGTCCTTGGCAGTTGGCCCCAGCTCCCTCCAACTCCCTGCCACCCATTCACATCTAGGCACCAAGCCCTGCAGACTGGGTCTACTAAACTCTTCCTGGCTTCCTTTTCTCCTCTTCCAGCAGCCATGGGCTTGGCCAAGGTCATCTCTTGCAGGCTTGATAAGATTGCCCTCTTTCAGATCCCCACCTCGGCTTTATGTTCCTCAACACCGTCCTGTCATTACAGCGAGAGTGGTCTGCACAAAGGTGGCCCCTATGGTGACCACTTAGAATCCATCACTGGTTTCCTTCCACTTGTCAGGACAGGCTCCACGCTTGGCCCCTGTGCTCCAGGGGCCATTAGCGACTCACACTCAGGCAAAAGGACAAACATGCAGCTTCCTGCAAACATCAAGTGGAACCTGAATGTGAGAGTGCAGGCTGTGGGTGTCCCCAACACTGATCAAACAGAGCCCATGACAAGTTATGGAGAAAAGAAAGCAGATACCCAGGATATGAAAGTCTTCACTCCTTAACTCTCTTAGAACTCATAGTTATTCCCTCGTGTCTAGAAACCGGGAAGTCCTTGGAGCCACTTGCTTCTTTATCCAAGCCCTGGAAGGGGGACTGAGACTGGCCCAGTATAGCTACAGCATAACAGACACTCCAGGTGTCACTAAATGACTTTCACTGGCTGGAGGAGGGAGTCCTTTATGTGTCAGATGTACTAGAAATCTGGCTTTTTCCTTCTGCTATTGAAGGCCTCTTGCTCAGTCAGCTGGGAACTGGGAATTTGCACATGGTGGGCATCCATAGCCCCGGTGGCTCCAGACTGTTGCCCCTCGGCTGGGCGGACTGCTGGGAAAGCTCTTAAACGCATTGATCATCCAGTTACAAAGGAAGCCAAGAGGGGCACCTGGGTGGCTTAGTTGGTTAAGCATCCGACTTCGCTTAGGTCATGATCTCGCGGTTCGTGGGTTCAAGCCCCGTGTCGGGCTCTGTGCTGACTGCCAGCTCAGAGCCTGGAGCCTGTTTCAGTCTGTGACTCCCTCTCTCTCTGACCCTCCCCTGCTCACGCTGTCTCTCTCCTAGAAATAAATAAAACATTAAAAAATAAAAAAAAAAAAACAAAGGAAGCCAAGAGTTGTATATATTTCTTAAAACATCCTTTTTGGGGGATGGAGGGGAAGCTTTTTATTAGGATGCAAAACCAGTATAACGGTTTCAGATTGGGCCTAGATGTCTTCATGGAATTTGCTGACTATTGCAGACCCTGCTTCCCTGCCTACTCCCCTAAATTTCCCCTCCCCTCTTACCCCAGCCCTCTGTTCTGCCCTTCATCTCCCCCTTCCCCATGTCTCCTACCCTCTCCTACCCTTCCCTTCCTCCTCTCCTCCTCCTCCTCTGCTCTTCCTTCATTTCTAACAGTTACCCCTCCCCCACCAATTCTTTTCAGATGCAGTATTTGGTACTTACCTTAATAATAACTGCCTTGGTCAGAGAAAGACAAATATATGACTTCACTCATATGAGGACTTTAAGATACAAAACAGATGAACATAAGGGAAGGGAAGCAAAAATAATATAAAAACAGAGGGGGACAAAAACACAAGAAACTCTTAAATATGGAGAACAAACAGAGGGTTACTGGAGGGGTTGTGGGAGGGGGATGGGCTAAATAGGTAAAGAGCATTAAGGAATCTACTGCTGAAATCACTGTTGCACTCACTATATGCTAACTAACTTGGATGTAAATTTAAAAAATAATAATAATAACTGCCTTAACTTGTCCATTTTTCTTTCTCAGTGAAGGCTCAAACCCATATTTCATGGAGATATCTCTTGTTTATTTAGGAAATACAAATTTGAACTAGTACAGCTCGCCTCCTATGGATATAAACTCACCAGGGTTAACAGAAAATGTATGTAAATTATGCGATTTGTTATCTCAGTTTTGTTATTCACACGGTGCAGGAATCCAGTTACTGAAAAATGTAAATGTGTCTGATGTATAGATAGTTCATCCCCAGAACTCTCATAATTGGCCATGTTTTCCCCAAGGGGACAACTAGAAAGTTTTTATTCTCTTAAACTTCATGGATATAATGAAATATATGTATACCTGGCTTCCAGATGTGGTGTTGTGCTCACTTATACATATTACATATAAATCGGTGGATTTTCTTCAGTGGCTTTTGTGGGTAGTCAGTATTAATATGTGGCTGACCAGCAGGATTGGTAGGTACGGACGCTTTCTCCTGTCCCTGGTGATGCTGGGCCCGTGGGGGTGGGGCTGAGCATGGATGGAGAGCAGGCAGGAAGGTTCTCGCTCTATTCTGGACTACTGGGTCGGTAAAGGAATCAAACTTATCCTGCCTGGCAAAGCTGATTAGCTTCCTAGCCATGTGGCCTGAGTACTCTGTCCATCTCTAGACTTCTGAGATTCTTCCATCCATACTAGTTTTTTAAAAAATTATTAATTCTATCTTTTGTTATAAATCTGTTCAGATTTTGCATTTCTTCTTGAGCCAATTTCTGTAGCTGTCTTTTTCTAGAATTTGTCCATTTCATCTGGGTTATCTAACTTGTTGAACAGCATACAATTGTTCATAATATTTCCTTTACTCCTTTTTATTTCTGTAAAGTCAGTAAAATAATGTTCCTATTTTCATTTCCAATATTATTTTCATGTCTCTCTCTTTTCTTTTTTTTTTAATGTTTACTTATTTTTGAGAGGGAGAGAGACAGAGTGAAGGGGAGGGGCAGAGAGAGAGGGAGACACAGAATCCAAAACAGGCTCCAGGCTCTGAGCTGTCAGCACAGAACCTGACATGGGGCTCAAACTCACAAACTGAGGTCATGGCTTGAGCCGAAGTTGGACGCTTAATGGACTGAGCCACCCAGGCACCCCTCATCTCTATTTTCTTAGTTTCACTAAAGGTTTGTCAATGTGGTTGATCTTTTCAAAAAACCGACTTTTTCTAGCCAAACTGCAGGCTTTGCGGCAAGGTGTCTTGGCTGTGAAGTTTGAAATACACAATTCTTCTATTTTAATGTTTAAAAATTTTTTTTAATCTTTATTTATTTTTGAGAGAGAGAGAGAGACAGACAGACACAGAGGGACAGAGAGAGACACGGAATCCAAAGCAGCTCCAGCTCTGAACTGTCAACACAGAGACCAACACGGGGCTCGATCTCATGAAGTGCGAGATCATGACCTGAGCCGAGTCAGATGTTTAACTGACAGAGCCATCCAGGTGCCCAGAGATTGATTGAATGATTGACTGATTGATTTTTTTCTTAAATAGTTTGTTGTCAAGTTGGTTTCCATATAACACCCAGTGCTCATCCCCACAAGTGCCCTCCTCCATGCCTGTCACCCCCCCTTCTCCCCCTCAATTTGTTCTCAGCATTCAAGAGTCTCTCATGGTTTGCCTCCCTCCCTCCCCCCAACTATTTTCCCTTCTTCTCCCCCATGGTCCTCCATTAAGATCTTTCTAATCCATCTATATGTGCAAACATATGGTATCTGTCCTCTGCCTGACTTATTTCGCTCAGCATAACACCCTCAAGTTCCATCCATGTTGCTACACATGGCCAGATTTCATTGTTTCTCATTGCCATGTAGTGTTCCATTGTATAGATAAACCACATCTTCTCGATCCATTTGTCAGTTGGTGGACACTTAGGCTCTTTCCATGTTTTGGCTATTGTGGAGAGTGCTGCTATGAACATTGGGGTTCATGTGCCCCTATCCATCAGCACTCCTGTATCCCTTGGACAAATTCCTGGCAATGCTGTTGCTGGGACATAGGGGAGTTCTATTGTTAACTTTTTGAGGACCTCCACACTGTTTTCCAGAGCGGCTGCACCAGTTTACATTCCCACCAACAGTGTAGGAGGGTGCCCAATTCTCCACATCCTTGCCAGCATCTAGAATCCTCTGATTTGCTCATTTTAGCCACTCTGACCAACGTGAGGTGGTATCTCAGTGTGGTTTTGATTTGTATTTCCCTGATGAGGAGGGCCACTGAGCATCATTTCATGTGTCTGTTGGCCATCTGGATGTCCTTTTTAGAGAAATGTCTGTTCATGTCTTCTGCCCATTTCTTTCCTGGGTTGTTTGTTTTTTGGGTGTGGGGTTTGGTGAGTCCTTTATAGATTTTGGATACTAGCCCTTTATCTGATATGTCATTTGCAACTATCTTTTCCCATTCCATTGGTTGCCTATTGGTTTTATGGATTGTTGCCTTTGCCGTGCAGAAGCTTTTAATCTTGATGAGGTCCCAAGAGTTCATTTTTGCTCTTGATTCCCTTGCCTTTGGGGATGTGTCAAGTAAGAAATTGCTGCGGTGGAGGT
>NW_027551566.1:4004390-4108549 GCF_008692635.1 Crocuta crocuta
TGGATCTCTGTCTGGCTTGGGAATCAGAGTGATGCTGGCTTCATAAAATGAGTCTGGAAGTTTTCCTTCGATTTCTATTTTTTGGAATAGCTTGAGAAGAATGGGTATTAACTCTGTTTTAAATGTCTGGTAGAATTCCCCAGGGAACCCATCTGGTTCAGGACTCTTATTTGTTGGGAGATATTTGATAACTGTTTCAATTCAGCCCATTTACATTCAGCGTTATTATTGAAATATATGGGTTCAGAGTCATTGTGTTGTTTGTGGGATTCATGCTTGTGGTGGTGTCTCTAGCATCTTGCATTCCTTGCGACATTTCCCTCAGAGAGTCCTCCTCAGGATTTCTTGTAGGGCTGGTTTAGTGGTGACAAATTCTTTCCATTTTTGTTTATTTGGAAAGACTTTGATCTCTCCTTCTATTCTGAACGACAGATTTGTTGGATAAAGGATTCTTGGCTGCATATTTTTACTGTTCATCACATTGAAGATCTCCTGCCATTCCTTTCTGGCCTGCCAAGTTTCAGTATATAGGTCTGTCACCACTCTGATAGGTTTCCCTTTGTATGTTAGGGCCCTTTTCTCCCTGCTGCTTTCAAAATTCTCTTTGTCCTTATATTTTGCCAGTTTAACTATGATATGCCATGCAGAAGATCGATTCACGTTACGTCTGAGGGGAGTTCTCTGTGTCTCTTGAGTTTCAACATCTACTTGCCTCCCCAAGTTGGGGAAATTCTCTGCTATAATTTGTTCCAGGACTCCTTTAGCACCTTTCCCTCTCTCTTCCTCTTCTGGGATTCCTATGATATGGATATTGTTCCATTTGATTGTATCGCTGAACTCTTGAACTCTTCTTTCACGTTCCTGGATCAGTTTATCTCTCTTTCAGTTTCTTCTTTTTCTATAATTGTGTCTTCTAAATCACTCATTTTCCTTTCTGCCTCTTCAATCCGTGCATTTGATGCCTCCAGTTTATTATGTATCTCATTTATCACGTTTTAAAATTCATCATAACTATTTTTAAGCTACATAGTGTTTGTAGCCATAGTTTCTCTGATGTCCTCCATGCTTTTTTCAAGCCCAACAATTAATTTTATGATTATTGTTCTAAATTCTTGTTCAGTTATGTTGCTTATATCTGTTTTGAGCAGTTCTTTAGCTGTCATTTCTTCCTGGAATTTCTTTGGAGGAGAGTTTTTCCGTTTCATCTTTTTGGTTAGCTTTCTATCTCTTGTTAATTTTAAAAGCTTGTTATGCACTCTGCCCCTGCGGGTGCTGCTGTATTAAAGAGGGCTCTTTGACTGTCCAGGGCCTGTCCATTCAGGAAGCGTTCTTTGAATGGTGTGTCTTGGTTTCTTTTGTTGAGAGTTTGGTTATTTTATTTCCCTACTCATAGTGGTATTTGGGACTCACCACCATGTGTAGTTTGGCTTGTTTCTTGAGTCAACCTCAGAAAGCATCCTTTCTGGACTTCCAGAAGGAGAGGCTTGTCATTTATTGCAGAGGCAATCCCTGTGTTGACTTCAAAGGTCCAGCATGTGAAGATAGAAGGGAAGGATTTCAAACAGGGGATGAGCTCAAAATCCTGGGGAGCCTTTGTTTGGAAACTGGCTTCAGTACACCGAGTGGATGGAGAGCTGGGATCAGCTTGTAGGTCAACCAGAGGTCATGTCCTCTCCATCCCAGAGATCTTTTTAAATGTAGACATTTATAACTATGAATTTTGCTTTGAGCACTGGCTTCACTGCATCCCATACATTTTGGTGTGTGGTGTTTTCATTTCATCTCAAAGAACTTTCTAATTTCATTTGTGATGTCTTCTTTGACCCATTCATTATACAGTAGTTCCACACATCTGTGAATTTTCCAGTCTTCCTTCTGTTATTGATTGCCAGTTGTATTCCACTGTGGCTGGAGAACCAGCTTGGTATGGTTTCAATCCTTTGAAATCTCTCTTGACTTGTTATAACCTAATATATGTTCTGTCTGGAGAGCGTTCCATGTGGACTTGAGAAGAGCGTGGATTCTGCTTTGTTGTGGGGTGTGCTCTAGAGGGTTGTCCAGTCTGGTTAGATGACAATGTTTAGTTTCTAGTTTCTTTGCTCATCTGTTGTTTTATCTATTATTGAAGGGGGAGTACTGAAGTCTTAGTAAATATTGGTGAATGATTTCTCCCTTTAATCCTGCCAGTTTTACCTCATGTATTTTGAGGCCCTGTCGTTAGGGACATGTTATGCTTTTTTCTTTTTTTTCTTAAGAGAGAGAGGGCACAAGTGAGCAAGGGGCAGAGAGAGACAGAAAGAGGAGAGAGAGAGAGAGAGAGAGAGAGAGAGAGAGAGAGAGAGAGAGAGAAGGAAGTGGAGCTCACAGGGGGCTCGTGCTCACCTGAAGCCTGATGTGGGACTCAAACAGCTCATGACCGAGCCGAACTCAGAGGCTCAATGACTGAGCCACCCAGGTGCCCAGAGTGGTATGTTATGAAAGAGCTGTTTGGGGCAAGTTAGTCAATCCCTTTATCTTCATTTTCTGTAAAAGCTCTTTATTGAAGATGCCAACGATGATATAAATTAAAAACTCGGGATTATTTGTGGAAACAAATCCTTAACAGTGCCAGTCCCAACTGAGCTACTCTGGATCATTGGTCAGTGAGACTGTCTCTTCTTAAGAATGGTATCCGTTGTGGTAAGTTGCCACAGCAACCCAGAGATACCTCCTTACTGCCTTACTAATGGTGTTCCAGAATGGCCTTTGATGAGGTTCATGCATTCTGCGTATCAGGTTTCTTGCACCCAAGAGCACAAAGACCTCAAAATGAAGGCCACTTCTGGAGACGGTGGTGGGAGTTTTTCCAGCTATGAGTCAATACGGGTGATTCCTTCAACCTGCAACAAGTGTTCTATCCATTGTCAAGTGTGTTGTCACCCTTCCTGTGATGGTCAAGGCCTATCCTTTTAGGGTAAATGGCTGGAGGCATTACTCAGTTACTCCTGAATGTAAAATTTAGCTCTAGAATTTCTATTAGGTTTTGTCTTCTAATTTCTAAATCTTTATAGATATTCTCTATTTGGTGACACACCATTTTCCTGGTTTCCTTGGACTCTTTGAGCCTATCTTAAGACAGATGATTTACAGTCTTGGTCTAGTGGGTCACCTGGGTTGCTCAGTCAGTTAGGCGACCAACTTAGGTTCAGGTCATGACCTCAAACCCTCAGGTCGAGGGTTTGAGCCCCACATCAGGCTGTATGCTGACAGCTCGGAGCCTGGAGCCTCCTTCAGTTTCTGTGTCTCCCTCACTCTCTACCTCTTCCCCTCTTGCACTCTCTTTCTCTCTCAAAACTAAATAAACATTAAAAAAAATTTTTTTTAAGTCTTGGTCTAGTAAGTCCAATGTCTAGGCTTCCTCATAGGTGGTTATCATTATTTTCTAATGTCCCTGTGAATGGTTCATAATTTCTTATTTGTGTTTTTTCTGCCATGCCTCATAATTTTTGGTTGAAAGCTAGAGATTTTGAATAATATAATATGGCAGTTCTAAAAATTAGGTTCTGCCCCGTCCCAGGGGTTGTTATTGCTGCTTGTTATGGATTATTGTTTATTCAGTTACTTTTCTAAACCGTTTTTGTAAAGATTGTATTCTGTGTCATGTATAGCCATTGAAGTCTCTGTTCTCTTAGCTTACTGGCCAGCAAATGATTTGATAGAGATTTCCTTAAACATCTAGAGCCAAAAATTCAAAATACCCTCCCAGTTTTGCAGGTTGGCTCTGTGTAAAACACTTATTTAATACTTAGCCAATCTGTTTAAAACTCTGCCTTAGCCTTTACTTTCTCCTTTTATGGAGATGAAAAGTTAGCCAGAGGTGATAGATTAGGGTCTTCTGTGGTATTCTTCTGATCACATGTCCAGCCTGTGAGTGCATGTGGCCTTCTAGATTTCCTGGTATTTGTGTAGGTTTTTTAAAGTACTCGTTCCCACAAGTATCTCCTTGCTTAACCTCTTCCTTCTCAGACTTTCTGGCTATCTATTGCCTCCCTATCTGTTGTCTTGTGCTCTGATGACTGAGACCAATATATTAGTCTTTAAATGCTTTCAATAAATGTATCTGAGAAACTGTTTCTATCTGGGGAAAGTCCAAGTCGGATGCAGCAAAGGCAAACCCTCGAGGCAACCCTTCAGGGAGCCACCAGACTCCTCAAAACACACAACCATGATTCCTTGGGAATAGGGTCCATATTGCTCCCTCTGGTAACAACCTGCACCCAAATGCAGGCTACTGTCTTCATGGCTGCTGCTGAGCTGGCGGTGGGAGATGTTCAGCAAGTAAGATAGGAAGCCACAACACTCTCAGAAAAGTGCTCCTGTCTTCATTTATCATTCCCCTGGTTGTTGTAAGGTTTTTTTTTTTTTTTAATAGATTTCAGAGTTCTGAAAAAGTTGATTCTGGCAGTTTCTGCCAATGTATTCTTTGCTTTTGTGGAGGAGAAGAATTTTGGAGTGCTGTACTCTGCCATTTTCAGTAACGTCGCTCCAGTATGGCTGGGCTGTTTTATCCTGTTTACAGCAATGAGAAGTGTATCATTTCCTTAAAATCAAAGATCAGAAAAATTATAGGAGTTTTGGGACCAGAAATATTCTTGGGAAATTTTTATTACATTAATCTTTTCATGAACTACTTGTTCAGCACTGTTGAAGAATGTGAGAATACAAGAAACAACACCAGGGCGCCTGGGTGGCTCAGTCAGTTAAGCATCTGACTTCATCTCAGATCATGATCTCATGGTTTGTAAGTTCAAGTCCCACACTGGGCTCTGTGCTAACAGCTCAGAGCCTGGAGCCTGCTTCAAATTTTGTGTCTCCCTCGCTCTCTGCCCCTCCCCCACTCATGCGCGCGCTCTCTCTCGCTCTCTCTCTCTCTCAGCAATAAATAAACATAAAAATTTTTAAAATAATAAATAAAAAAAGAAAAAGAAACACCAGTCTCTAAAAAATTAAAAACAAACACCTAGCCTCCAGCCAAAGAACAGATACGTGTAAGTAGCATATAAAGAACTCTCACTGGAATAGAAGATGCACAGTTTTTCACATATTGAGAGATATTAATTCCTTTAGTAAAGACATTTCAGATACTGATCATGATTGAAATTGGGATATATGGTATAAGCTTGTGTGTTACACTTTTTGTGTCCACTGGTTGTTATCCTGATTGAAACAGTAATTCACTATGTTAGGACTTGAAAACTATCAAAGAGTAAGAAAAAAACCCAGAAATTTATGATTTATAAAAATGTTGATAAATCATCTTTCTAGGTCATTTTAAAAGAATAATCTGGCATAGTGTTTATATCCAAATAATCTAGAGTTGGAGATGATCTGAATTAGACAATCATATTTCTGGATGACTTTGAAGAAAAATTGCCTTGAGATTTATGTCCAAAAACTCCACAATTTGAATATGGATTCACAAACTCCCATTTCTGTGCCATTCTTGGGAAAAATTATGGTGAACAATTCATGTCCAAAATCTCCCAAGATTTAGCATATTTGGATAAAATATTTTGGTTTTGCATCATTTTGGAAGAAAAATATGGCATAGGGTTATGTCCAAAAATATATTTTAGGAAAATTTAGATAAGGAGCTATCTTTCTGAACCATGTTGGAAGAAAAAAATTGTATGGCACATCTATCTAAAGAACCCACTTCTTGGAAGAAAATGCTAGCATAGAACTTATGTCAAGAAACTGCATTTTGGAGTGAATTTGGGTTTAAGAAATATGTTTGGGGATCCACTTTGAAAGAAAATATGCCACAGGACTTGTATCTAATGAACCTCACTAGTAAATTTAAATAAAAACAATACTTCATGGCCATTTACAAAGAACAGTCTGGCACCTGGATTACCAAAAAATCTTGCAATTTGAGGACATTTGGATGAAATATCACAATTTTAGGCCACTCTGGAAGAATATCTGGCATAGAAATTATGTTCAAAAAATGCCAAAATACTATTTGAGCCAATTTGAAAAATCACACTTGTAGGCTTTTTGAAGAAAAGTCTTGCATAGGACTTATGTCCAAAAGATACCAAGATTTGACGAATTTGGATCAGAAGTCACATTTTTTGCATACTTAAAAAAATCTGGTTTAGGTCCTAGTTCCAATAAGTCCCCAAATTTGAGCAGACTTGGGTGAAAACATTACATTTCTAGGGCATCTGGAGACAAATATCTAACATATGACTTATTTCCCAAAACTCCACTGCATATATGAAATTGGATTTTAAAAAATCATGCTTCTTGTCCATCTGGGAGGAAAATTTGATGAAGGATTTGTGTTCTCCCCTCTGCCCCGCCCCCGCCCAATCAATGATTTGAATGAGTTTGGATGAAAAAGTGTATTTCTAGGCAACTTTGTAAAATAATGTAGCATAGAACAATTTGAACATATTTAGATGGAAGGTCATTTTTGAGTCATTTAAAAAGTCTGGGATAAGAATTATTTCCAAAAACCCACAAGACTTCATGAATTTGGATGAAAAATTATATTTTCAAGAATATAGTTCATTACAGACAGAAAATCCCAATTATTGTGGTAATTTGGATGAAAAATGTCTTTCTAGGCCAATTTAGAAGAAAAACCAAGTGTGCGAGTTTAGGTGCAAAACTATTTGAGTGAATTTGTATGAAAAGCTGCATTTCTTGGGCTGTTTGGGAAGAAAATTCTGCTGTAGAGCCTATGTTCAAGCAAATCCACTAATTATTGCTGTAGCTTTAGTAAGTTTAGAAATTGGGCAGTGTAAGTCCTTCAATTTAGTTCTTATTTTCTAAAAATATGTTCTTCTATTGCTTTTTAATGTAAAACATAGCATACTGGCTGTAGTGTTCTCAGATTGTTTTCCCTAGCCCTTCCCCCATTGATTAATCTTGGAGATCTTCCCATGTAAATACATAGAGATGTTTCTCATTCTTTGACAGTATACAGCATATTGTTCTATTTATGCATGGTTGACTTTAATTAGACCCTCTACTGGTGAACATTTTTTTCTTTACTAAAATTTGAAGTTACCACTAAACTGAAAAACTTATATAAATAATTTTGCATAAGAACATGTACAGCTATTGGATAAATTCTATAGAGATTATGTGCTCATAAGGGGAATATGAATTTTTAATTTTGGTACATAATTAAACACCAAGTTGTCTACCATAAAACTTGTGCCAATTTATATTTCCAAGACTAACATGTCTGTACCTGTTTCCACAGACCTCAAGAGTGTTTTCAAATTTTATAATTTTTGCCAGTCTGACAGTTTGTACATATCTCTGTGTGATTTCAAATGAAAAAAAAAAAGNAAAAAAAAAAAAAGACTTCCTAAACTGTGATTTGAGTCTGATCAGTCAGTTTATTTTTTGATGCATTGTTGATTTTAAAAACTCCACTTCTTGGGGCACCTGTGTGGCTCAGTCAGTTAAGCGTCCAACTTTGGCTCAGGTCATGATCTCACAGGTCATGAGTTCAAGCCCTGCCTGGGGCTCTCCATTCTCAGTGTGGAGCCTGGTTTGGATCCTTTGTCTCCCTCTCTCTGCCTCTGCCCTGCTTGCGTGCTCTCTCTCAAAAATAAATATTTTTTAAAAGAGGTGATTTATCTAAAAAAATAAAAAATTAAAACTCCATTTCTAGAGATATTTTGTAGCTCTTTATAATATGGACATCAGTATCTCTCTCCAGTTTGTCTTTTGTTTTGGCTGAAGGTGTGAGTTGTAGAATTTACCTCTGTGTATCCAAACTCAATCTATTTTCATTATAGCTTTAAGGTTTTGAGTCATAGTTAGAATAAGTCAGTCCTATGTTAGAAAGGCATTACAATTACCTATTGCTATGTAACAGACAATACTAAAATTTAGGGCTTAAGACAATTTTATTATCATCATTCCTCACAGTTGTGTGGGTGGACTGAGCTCAGCTGAATACTTCTCTCTCGAAGTGTGAACGCTCGGTGATGGCTCATGCATGTAACCACAGTTGATGTTTGTTGTTGACTAGTTCCGCTAGGGCTATTGACCAGAATACCTCCACGAGGCCTCTCAATGTGGCTTTGAGGTTTTTGCAGGATGGAAGTAGGATTCAAATAGTAGAAACTGTATGGCTTTTCATGAACTAACATCAGAAGTCCTATAATATCACTTCTCCTATATTCTCTTGATCAAGCAAATCACTAAGGCCAATCCAGATCCATGTGGAGGGTAATTAGACCACACACACACACACACACACACGTGAAGGAACCGATGATGTCCATCTTGGGAGACTATCTCCACAGTCCACCCCCTCAACAGCAAACTTCATGTCCATCCCATATGAAACATACATTCATCCCTAAGACTCTCTCAAAGTCTTATCCTATTAGTGCATTAGCTAAAAGTTCAGAATCTTGTTATGTAAACCATGTCAAAGTATAGATGATTGATTTTTCATCTGAAGACTTGAGAGCTAACGACATGTTATCTAACACTCAATGTTGATTTAGGGATAAAATAAAATAACCATAATAAAGGCTTCTATTAAGAAAAGTAGAGCAATAACAGGTACACAGCAGGCACCAGTTCATATAAATTTCGAAATTTGGCTGGGCACATGCCAACAGTTCCCTAATTAGTGTCTGGTACTGCTTCCTGGCAGTGATTCTCCATTGCTTTTACGTCTACACGGAATCATTCTTCCTTTTGTCTAAGAAATGGCCTATACTTGCAGCGTAGATTTCTATGGGCTGTGTTCCTGCCCACAGAAAAGTAGGGATTTTTCTCTGTCCTTTTCAGATTAGGCTGGTGTTTGTTACAAAATCATAGGTTTCCCATGTTTCTTACAGACGTTCACTCCGTTAGACAAAACCACATCTACAAGCTCTTCAAGTGAAGGCTTTCTCTGGTTTGGGTTGCCAGGGTGCTGTGGAATATCTTTAAAATTCATAGGAACCATTTTGTGTAGTTGAGAGTCTAGGAGCTACACACTAATTCTTACGTCTTAAAAAAAGGGGGGTTATAGCTACATCCTTAAGATGACCTTTACCTTAAAGGTCATTTGTTTTAGTGTGGAGATTCCTCAAAAAATTAAAAATAGAACTACCCTACAACCCAGCAATAGTACTACTAGGAATTTATCCAAAGGATACAGGAGTACTGATTCATAGGGGCACATGTACCCCAGTGTTTGTAGAGCACTTTCAATAGCCAAATCATGGAAAGAGCCCAAATGTCCATCAATTGATGTATGGATAAAAATATGGTTTACGTATCCAATGGAATACTACTTGGCAATAAGAATGAAATCCAGCCATTTGTAACAACGTGGATGGAACTGGACGTTATTATGCTAAGTGAAGTAAATCACTTATATATATATATAATACATATAATCACTTATATACGATTTATATATATATAAATCACTTATATACATATATAAGTAAATATATATGTATATAAGTAAATATATATGTGTATATATATTATATATATATATAAAGTGAAGTAAGTCACATATATATGTATTTATATATATATAAAGATCATTTGTTTTGAGCAAAACCACTTTGGACTGGAACACAGTGGAAGTATGGTTAAGAATCTTCATATATGGCTGAATATCTTTAACCTTGTTATTGGAGAGCTACTGAAGGTGTGTGGCTAAGGGACCCTGGACCAGTTCCTGTCTGGCTGGCATAGGGCCTGGGCCTAGGATGCTGGGCTGAAGAGAGCATGCGGTTAACAGGCATTATACTACTGGAGCGAGCTGATGAGGTGGTGTGGCTGGGGGTGGCTGGAGATCATCCACGTTCTTGGTGGTCTGATAGGAATGTGACTTGAGATCCCAGGCTATGAACTGGTTGTTCATGGCTGGAAGACCAGGCCTGGGGCCTGGAGTGCTGGCAAAAATGTACTGGTGAAGGGGCTCCACAGTGGGAGAACCAGGGCTAAATAATGCCTGAGAAAAAGCATTTAAGGTGGTTAGGGGATGATTTAGCAATGGCAATAATATGGACATTTGAGAGCTAAGAGGAGAGAAGCAGAAAGGGAGCTGTCACAGAAGCCAAAGGAAGAGGGTAGTTGCAGATAAAAGTGGACTGCTAAAGGAAGCCATGTGTTTTTGGAAGACACCTGGAAGACTCCCTCCCCTCACCTGAAATCCCTAAATACACTTCCTAGGCTTTCTCCCTATACAAAGGACTGGGCATTCTAGTAAATATTCTAGTGATTGTCTTCCAGGGAATTGAAATCTTGTGGAGATTGGACTTTGGAGTCCAAGGTGTCTGCACCACTCCTTATTCACTATCTGTACAGATGAATGAATGAGGTGCAGTCAAGGTCACAGATTTGAAAAGAAGCAATCTTTATTAGAACAAAAGGCCACAGAACATGAAGACTTAGGGTGGAGAAAGTGAACTAAGTCAAATGTCCGCTGACCACTTACGGAATGCATTTCTCTACTCCAATTCAAGGAAGTATAACAATTTGATTACTTAGTCCTCCTCACCACCTTCACTTTCAAAGGGAGTGTAAGAGGTCAGGAGATTGGCCAGAACAGACTTCAGAGTCAGGCTGGAGGGGTGGTTTGTAATGGCCAGATTTCGTCCTCCTGTGTCTGCTGAGGTGGGACTTCTGGCTGCAGCCTTGGCCGCACGTCTTGCACACATAAGACTTCTCCCCCTGGTGTGTCATCTGATGTAAGACGAGATGTGACTTCTGGAGAAAGCCCTGGCCACATTCCCTGCACACACAAGGTTTCTCTTCTGAATGTACCCGTTTATGTGTGATTAAAGCTGACTTGTTGCCAAAGCCTAGTCCACACTGCCTGCACGTGTAAGGCTTCTCCCTCGAGTGTTTCCTCTTGTGCCTGATGAGACCAGCCTGGTGACTGAAGCCTCGCCCACACTCCCGGCACACGTACGGCTTTTCCCCTGAGTGCGTCCTCTGGTGTGCCACGAGGTTTGACTTCTGGCTGAAGCCTCGCCCGCACTCCGCACACACCATGGGCTTTTCCCCTGAGTGTGTCCTCTGGTGTCTGATGAGGTTTGACTGCTGGCTGAAGCCTCGCCCACAATCCTTGCACACGATAGGCTTATCCCCTGAGTGTATGTTCTGGTGTCTGTTGAGGTGGGACTTCAGACTAAAGCCACGCCCACACACCCCACACACGTAGGGTTTCTCCCCTGTGTGTGTCCGCCGGTGGGAGATGAGGGTTGAATTCTGGCTAAAGCTGTGTCCACACACTCCACAAACGTAAGGCTTCTCTTTGGAGTGTGTCCTCTGGTGGTTGACAAGGGTCGTCCTCTGCCTAAAGCAGCGCCCGCACTCTTTGCAGGCATACGGCTTCTCCCCCGAGTGTGTCCTCTGGTGCGAGATGAGGTTCGACCGGTCGCTGAAGCCCAGTCCACAGTCACTGCACACGATGGTCTTCTCCTCTAAGTGTGTCCTCTGGTGTCTCACGACGGCCGACTTCTGACTAAAGCCTTTCCCACACTCCCGGCACACATAGGGCTTCTCCCCCGAGTGTGTCCTCCGGTGTATGATGAGGTTTGACTTCTGACTGAAGCCTCGCCCGCACTCACTGCACATATAAGGCTTTTCGCCTGAGTGTGTCCTCTCGTGTATGATAAGCGTTGACTTCCGGTTAAATCCGCGGCCGCACTCCCTGCACACGATAGGTTTCTCCCCCGAGTGGGCCTTCTGGTGCCTGGCAAGGCTCTTCTTCAGACTGAAGCCCTTCTCACACACCCCACACACGTACGGCTTCTCACCGGAGTGAATCCTCTGGTGACTGAGCAGGTTCGTCATCTTGCTGAAGCCCAGTCCACACTCTCTACAGTTGACCGTCCCGAATCCTAAGACTTCTATCCTCTTCAACAGTCTGTCCTCTTCCTCAGGGTTCCCCGATGGAGCGGGGCTGGACTCGATTTCCACCCCTTTGATGCTGCTCCTGGAGCTAACTGGTTGCCTTTGGGGTGGCCTGGAGAACGCTCCTGAAGTCCTTTTCTTTGTCTTGCCAAACAAAGGCTTGGCGCCTTCTCTCACTTGACCCTCTGCTTTATCACTCCAGGAATCTAGATCAGAGGCTGGCTGCCGCTGCTTCTGGTCCCCTGGGCTGGGGTCCCCTGGCTCCACATGAGTTTCTGCACACAAGCACGTGAAGACCCAAGGGGGATGGTTGCACAGCATGTGCTGCATGTGGAATTTCTGACTGGGAAAATCCGAAGGGCAGAAAGGACACAGGTGGAGTTCTGGCTTTCGTTCTGCTACAGAGAGAGAAGTCAGAGTCAGAACTGAGACTCAGTTGGACAGCCTGAGCAATTCTGCCTAGTCTGACGGGGAGACCTAATTCCCTGTTCTTCAAAATGCTTACAATTGGAGTGCTACCTGGTCAAGACTTCCTTTAAACGACGTACTTTTCCAGGCTCGTAAAACCCATTCCCGGGGCACCTGGGTGGCTCAATCAGTTAAGTGTCTGACTTTGGCTCTGGTCATGATCTCACGGTTCATGAGTTTGAGCCCTATATCGGATCTTCTGTCTCCCTCTCTCTCTGCCCCTCCCCCCCCACATGTGTTCTTTCTCTCTCTCAAAAAGAGAGAGAGAGAGAGAACCCACTCCTAAGCCTCTTCTATGTAGCCAGCTATAAATATCACAGGTGGTTCTGGCTCTTTATTTTATTATTTAAAAAATTTTTCTTTTTAGGTTTATTTTTTTGTAATCTCCACACTCAACATGAGGCTTAAACTCACAATCCCGAGATCAAGAGTTATTTATTCCTCTGACTGAGCCAGCCAGGTACTCCTCAGCTCTTTAAATAGGGCCAATATGCAACAGTCTTCCCTACTTACAATTAATTTCAAACAACCACCCATGTGATATAAATCGTGTCCACAAGTATTTTCTCTGACAGAAAGAGATCTAACCAGAGGACCCATATGTAAATGTCATGTCTTTCCTTATTTCCCCATGAGGACAAAGGGACAGATGGAGAGAGTGGTCATTCAGGTTGGAGAGCCCCTACTGTAGGAAGCAACATAAAATGGTTCAAGAAATTGTGCGTGAGATGCCTGAAGTTGCCCCACTCACTAACAAATATTTATTAGAGGATGATGGCTTTGTGCCAGAATTTCTACAAGGCCATAGAACACAATCTAGTCCCCCACTGACTTAAAGATGTTCCCTCCTGGTGCCCCTGATCAGTTTAAGCCTGGTTAATTTTCAGAATGAATCTAAATAAAAATTTTTCCCAGAAATCAATATAGATTTCTTCTTACAGCACCTCATGTATAGATGTCAACATTGAATGTAATTGCTTCCTCAACACTGGTTCTAGTCATCTGAATGCAACAACTAACCAATTTGAGAAACCAGGTATTATTGTACTAAACCAACTTGAACACAATTTTCTTGATCAATGAACCAAACTTTAAAAACTAACTGCATATACATTTATATTCCAGTATTCTATCCTATACAGGATGTTACTGTTTTTGGAAATGGGGTCTTTATTTTTCTCTAAAATTTTTAAAAAAGTTTATTTATCTATTTTGAGAGAGAGAGAGAGAGAGTGCATGCATGCACACAAGTGGGGGAGGGGCAGAGAGAAGGAGGGACAAAATCCCAAGCAGGCTCCACACCAACAACATGGGGCTCGAACTCACAAACTGTGAGATCATAACCTGAGCTGAGATCAAGTGTCGGATGCTTAACCAACTCACCACCCAGGTGCCCTGGAAATGGGGCCTCTAAAGAGGTAATTAAGGTTAAAAGGGATCATAAGGATAGAGGCCTTGTCCAATGTGTCCTTACCAGAGGAGGAAGACACAGCCTTACACTCAGGTGAGGATGAAGGTGTGGAAGGGAGGCCATGCCAGGCAACGCAAACACCGCTTCAGGAGTTAGGAGAACAGCCGCCTCCTTTCTCTCCTTGCCCGGAGCTGCCTGAAGCCCCGTGCTCCATTTGCCCAGCCTTCCCCACTCACCTGGACAGGTGCCTGGTGGGCATTTTGCATCCTCTCTCCAGGTTTCCTTCCCTTGCTCCAGCTGGGTGATAAGTTTTGGTTTAGAAAATGGAATTCCTGTTCACAGGAAAAGAAAACAAGGTGGCTGGAGGTTATCGGCTCAAGAGCCAACTGAGAAAGCAAGATGGCTACGTTACAAACAGCCTAAAACGGCCAGCAGCAAGAATGTGAGTCCCCAGAGATTCCAGGGCTTACCCAGTGAGACCAGGTTGCTGTAGTTTTCCAGCATCACCTCCCTGTACAGGGATCTCTGAGCAGGGCTCAGCAGCATCCACTCCTCCTGGCTGAAATCCACAGCCACATCCCTGAATGCCATGTGTGCCTGTAACAGAAAACACAGTCCTGCTCACTGAGGAGACAGCCTTGCCATGACTCAGTGAGGGGAATGCAGAGGGCTGCCCTGTAGGAAATAGGTGAGCTATTAAGATTCTGCCTTTGATGGTGACCCTGATGCCGTGTGTTAAACATCTGTTGCTATCCAGCCAACAACACTTGTGAATCTACTATGTTCAAGATCTTGGGTGAGCTGTTTGGATAATAAATGCAAAAAAGATTACCTAACTTTTAAGAACTTTAAATTTAGGCAGAAAGAATAAATAACATATAAAAATTAAACAAAAGTAAAGCCTATCAGAATTTAAATGATTAAATAATATTACCAATCATGTTAATATTGAAGCATCTGAATGACTACAGTTCATACAACTCAATAATGGCACAGACTAAACTATAACTCAGTCCTTTCCCTAAACCCCATGGTCCCAGGCGTCCTTGGGTCTGAGAGGCACAAATGGGTCATGGTGAAGTGCATGGACTTGAACGTACTGCCTGGGTTTGGGGTTCACCTCTGAGGTCAACAAGTGAAATGTAGATAATACTACATTAAATTTATGGCCCCACACTGTGTATGCTCAGGGTGGACCTTCTTGGCCACTCAACCTACAAATTCATCTCTACATTTTTTCTCATTCCCCTGCCCAGTTTTACTCATCCCCTTAACACTATTTAAAAATGGAGGACACAGACATCAAGAAAGGTGTCCTGAGGCAGCCCCAGGAACTTATCTTAAAGGATGGGTAGGAGTCAAGGGGAGAGGGAAGTGCTAAGTATTCCAGGTTGAAGCATGCTGGGAGCAAAGAAGACACTGTGAGCAAAGGAAGGAAGAAAGCCACAATGTGGACAGGGAAGACAACCCAGGAGGAATAAAAGGTAGAAATACAGAATAGGTAGAGTGTAGCAGCCTGTAGAATTTTTAATTTTTATTGTAAAATACACATAACAATATTTTACTCTAGCTACCATGTTAAATATACATTTTAGTAGCATTAAGTGTACAATCGTCACCACTCTCCGTCTCCAGAACTTGTTCATCATCCCCTGCTGAAACTGTAACCATGAACGAATAACTCCTTCCAAACCCTGGTAACCACGATTTTAGTTCCCATCTCTATGTATGTGGTTATTCTCCATACTACAAATAAGTGGAATTACACAACATTTGTCCTTTTGTGGCTGGCTAAATTCAAGGTTCATTTATGTAGAGGCACGAACTCAGAATTTCCTCCCCTTTCAAGACTGAAAAATACTCTATTTTATGTATATACCGTTCATCTACTGATGGACAGTTGGTTTGTATTCACCTTTTAACTACTGTCAATAATTCTACCTCACAAATTGGTGTATAATGATTAGTTTGGGTCCCTGCCTTCAATTCTCTGGGGTATATACCCAGAAGAGAAGTTGCAAGAGCCAATAGTAATGTCATGTTCACTTTTTTCAGGAACCCCTGTTTTCAATAGCAACTGCATCATATTACATCCCCACCAGCAATGCAGAAGTGTTCTAATTTCTCCACATCCTCACCAACACCTGTTGCTTGTGTTTTGCTTTTGTTTTTTTGTTTTGTTTTGATGACAGCCATCTAATGAGTGCAACGTGATATCTCATTGTGGACTCAATTTGCATCTCCCTAATGATTGGTGATGATAAGCATCTTTTCATGTGCTTATTTGCCATCTGTATAAATTCTTTGCAAAAATATCTTCAAGTTCTTGGCCCATGCTTGAATTGGGGTGTTTGTATTTTTGGTGTTGCTGGGTTACAGTTCTTTATATATTATGAATATTAATCCCTTATCAGGTCACTTATTAGATAAGTGATTTGCAAATTTATTTGCACAAAAGTTTTAAATTTTGATGATCAATTTATCTGTTTTATTTCTTTTGTTGCCTGCGTTTTTTGGTGTAATATCCAAGAAATCATCACTAAATCCAATTTCATGAAGTTTTCCCCTTGTTTTTTCCTAAGTTTTATAGTTTTAGTTCCTATCTGTTTAGGATTTTGATCCATTTTGAGTTCATCTTTGTATATGGTGTGAGGTAAGGGTCCAACTACACTCTTTCACATGTAGGTATACTGTTTCCCCATAATACTGTCCTTTCCACATTCAATGGTCTGGTACTCTTGTCCAAAATCATTTGACATAAGGATTTATTTCTGGGCTCTGTTCTGTTCCATTAGTCCATAATTCTGCTTTTATTCCAGTACCACACAGCTTGGATGACTGAAGCTTTGTAGTAAATTTTGAAATCAAGAACTGTAAGCCTTCCATGTTTGTTCTTTTCCAAGACTGTTTTGGCTTTACAGAGTCCCTTGAGATTTCATATGAATTTTAAGATGCACTTTTCTATTTCTGGAAAAAAAAAGTCACTGGGATTTTGGTAGGGATTGCACTGAATCGACTTGGGTACTATTGTCATCTTAAAAATATTAAAGTTTCCATCCATTAACTTGGTGTCTTTTCACTTCTTTAATTCTTTCAGCAAGGTTTTGTACTTTTCAATGTACAAGTCTTTCACCTCCTTACTTAAGTTAGTTTTTAAGTATTTTATTCTTTTTGATGCTATTGGAGGTAGAAGAGTTTTCTTAATTTCCTTATTGGATTCTTCATTGTTACTGTGTAGAAATGTAGCTGATTTTTGTGTGTTAATTTTGTATCCTGCTATTTTGTTGAATTTGTATATCAGTTCTACAGGTTTTTGTATGTCATCTGCAAACATATAATTTTACTTCTTCCTTTCTGATTTATCTGTCTGGCTGCCTTCCTTCCTTCCTTCCTTCCTCCCTCCCTCCCTTAACTATTCTTGCCTACTTGCTCTGGCTAGAACTTCCAATACTGTGTTCAACAGAAATGGCAGAAGTGAGCATATTTGTCATATGTAATCTTACAGAAAAAGCTTTTAGTCTTCCACCATGGAGTATATTACATGAGTTTTCCACATGTGGCCTTTATTATGTTGAGGTAGTTTCCTTCTATTCCTAGTTTATTGAGTGTTTTTTTCATAAAAGAGTGCTGAATTTTGTCAAATACTTTCTGCATTAGTTTAGATGATCTTAAGGTTTTTGTCTTTCATCTGTTAATATGATATATTCACTGATGTTTATATGTTGAAGCATCCTAGCATTCTAGGACTAAATCCCACTTGGTCAGCAGGATTCTTTTAATATGCTGTATAGTTCTATATAGCACATAGAATTCTTTTACTGCCATAGAAAAGCATATAACTCTTTTAATATGCTGAATTTGGTTTGCTGGAATTATGTTGAGAATTTTGGCACCCGCACTCTTAAGGGATATTGGCCTGTAGTTTTCTTATGGTCTTTGTCTGGCTTTGGTATCAGGGTGATGCTACCCTCACAGAATTAGCTAGGTAGTGTTCCTTCTTTGTTTTGGGGGAGAAATGCTTGAGAATTAGTGTTTTTCTTTAAACGTATGGTAGAATTCACCCACGAAGGCATCATGTCCAGGGCTGTTCTTTGTTGGGAGCTTTTGATTACTGATTCAATCTCCTTACTAGTCTATTAAGGATTCCTATTTTTTAATGATTCTTTCTTGAGGTTTTCTTGTTTCTAAGAAGCTGTCCATTTCATCTAGGCCATCCATTTTGTTGGGGTACAATCATTCATAACAGTCTTGTGTAATCCTCATTTCTGTAGAATCAGTAGTAATGCCCCACTTTCATTTCTGATTTTAGTAATCTGAGCCCTCTTGTTTTCTCAATTGAGCTAGTTAAAAGTTTTGTCAGTTTTGGTAAACTTCTTGAAGAATCAATTTTTTGTCTTAGTGATTTTCTCTATTATTTTTCTCTTCTCTATTTAATTCTGTTCTAATCTTGATTATTTCCTTACTTCTGCTACCTTGAGGTTAGTTTGTTCTTCTTCTGGACTCTTAAGATGTAAAACTACATTGTTTCCTGGCAATCTTTTCCTTTTCAATATATGTATTATAGCTATAAATTTCTCTCTTAGCATTTGTTTTGCTCTATCCCATAAGTTTCAGTATGGGATATTGTATTTTGTTTTGATTTGTTTATATTTTTTAAAAAATATTTGTTTCTTTTGAGAGAGGGAGAGGAATGCAAGAGCAGGGGAGGGAGGAGGAGGAGGAGGAGGAGGAGGAGAGAGAGAGAGAGAGAGAGAGAGAGAGAAAGAGAGAGAGAGAGAGAGAGAATGAATCCCAAGCAGGATCCACGCTGCCAGCATAGAGTCCAACATGGGCCTCGATTCCATGACCTGAGCTGAAATCAAGAGTCAGATGCTCAACCAACTGAGCTACCCAGGCACCCCTGTTTATAAGTATTTTCTAATTTCCACTGTGATTTCTTCTTTGGTCCACTGGTTGTTCAAGAGTGTGTTTGTTTAATTTCCACATATATGTGAATTGTCCATTTTCTTTCTGTTATTGGTTTCTAACTTCATCCCACTGTGAGAGAAGACACTTTGCATATCTTTTAAATAAGTCTATTGAGACTTAATTTGTTGTCTAACAAATCGTCAGTCCTGGAGAATGTCCCATGTGTATTTTGTTGTCAAGCAGAGTGTTCTGTATAGGCCTATTCTAGTTGGCTTATTGTGTTCTTTAAGTCCTCTATTTTCCTTACCTATCTTCTGTCTGGTTCTTCTATTCATTGTTGAATTGCTTCATGTATTTTGAGAGTCTGTTATGAGGTATGTAAGTATGTATAATTTTTATATTCTCTTACTGCACTGAACTTTTTATTAACATATAATGTCTTACCTTTTGTAATCTTGTTCGGCTGAAAAACTATTTTTCTCATATTGATATAGCTGCCTCTATTCTCTTTGGGTCATTATTTGCCTGGAATATCATTTGCCACCCTTTTGCTTTCATTGTATTAATGTCTTTGAATCTAAAGTGAGTCTCTTATAGACATTGTATAGTTGGATCATAAGTTTGTTGTTGTTGTTATACATTGTGCAAAATCCTCTTTTTTGGCTGGAGGGTTTAGTCCATTTACATACCATGTAACTTCTGATAAGAATGGACTTCTGCCATTTTGCTATTTGTTTTCAACATGCCTGGTAGCTTTCCTGAACATCATTTCCTGCATTACTGTCTTGTTATTCAGTTGATTTTAGTACATTAAATTCCCCTCTCATTTCCTTTAGTGTACATCCTGTATCTATTTTTATTATAGTTATCACAGTGATTGAATTTAACATCCTAAAGTTATAAGACCCTAATTTGAACTGATATCAGCTTAACTTCAATACACAATTCTTCTCCCATAGAGCTCCATCTTCACCTATTGTCAATATTAAAGTCATAAAATTACACCTGTATGCATTGTGTGTCCAAAAATATAGACTCATAATTGTGTTTTTCATTAAGACATTAGTCTCTTAAATTGTGCTGAGAAGAAAAAGTGTAGTAAGCCAAAATGACAATAACACTACCTTATTTAAGTGCAGATTTATTTATTTTTACTGTAGAACTTTATTTCATCTAGCATCAAGTAACTGTCTAGTATCCTCTCTCTACTACCTGAAAGACTCCCATTTGCATTTCTTTTTTTTTACATTAAAAAAATGTTTTAATGTTTTATTTATTTTTGAGAGAGGGAGAGACAGCATGAGCAGGCAAGGGTCAGAAGCAGACGGAAGTACAGAATCTGAAACAGGCTCCAGGCTCTGAGCTACCTGTCAGCACAGAGCCCAATGAGGGGCTCAAACCCACGAACCGTGAGATAATGGCCTGAGCCGAAGTCGGACACTTAACCAACTGAGCCACCCAGGCGCCCCTCCCATTTGCATTTCTTGCAAGGCAAGTCTAGTGGCTGCAAACTGTATCACCTCTTAGTTTTCTGGGAATGTCTTGACTTCTCCTTTACTTCTGAAGGACAGTTTTGCTGGATATAGAATTCCTGCTTGGCAGTTTTTTCTTTCAGAGCCGAATATATCAACCCGTTGTCTTCTGGCTTCCAAAGTTACTGATTAGAAATCTGCTGTTAATTTTAGAAGACACTTTGTATGTGACATGCTGCTTCTCTATTGCTGCTTTCAGGATTCTCTGTTGCCTTGGACTTTCAAGGGTTTGATTATGATTAGCTTGTATTGTGGTGTGGGTCTCTTTGATAGTTTATCCAACCTGTAGTTTGTTGAGTTTCTTAGTTCCTTTTTATGTTTTCTCTTTATTGATATTTCCATTTTGTCCTAACATATTTTTCTTGACTTGTTCACGGCTTAGAGAATCTTTAAGACAGCTTTTTAAAAGTCTTTGTCTAGTTAAGTCCACCATCCAGCCTTTATCAGGGATAGTTTCTATTGATTTATTTTTTTCCTTTGAATGGACTGTACTGTCCTGTTTCTTTGTATGCCTCATGATTTTTTTGTGTGTGTGGAAAACTGGATATCTGAATCTTATAATATGGCAACTCAGATTCTCCAGTATCTTCTGGATTTTAAAACTGCCATATAGCATATGCATGGAGATTCAGCCTAAGCTGTAAGCTAAGGGTTTTCTCAAGTCTTTCTTATGCTTTTCTGATCCTGTGCTTTTCATAGGCATGCATGGTAACTTTCTAAATACCCTGAATGTGCAGTTGTTTTGGATGTTCTAGTCTTGAAATGTCTGGCTCCAAAAGGGGAAATAGGGCAAAAATAAAGGCCGGGGGGGGGGGGGGGNTCCAGGCTCTGAGCTAGCCGTAAGCACAGAGCCCGACGTGGGGCTTGAGCCCATGAACTGCAAGATCATGACCTGAGCCGAAGTTGGACACCTAACCAACTGAGCCACCCAGGGGCCCCATGATATGGTTCTTTAAATCCCCTACTTCAGCCAGTAGAGGTTGTACCAATGGTGCCCATTTCTATAATCAGAAGCAGCATTCAGAACACAGATCCTGAATATTTGAAGGAAAAGGTCCCTGCTGCCCACCCTGGTTTCCACAAGTTGTCAAACTGCTCCAGAGTCACATGCATGGATATCTGCCATGGGGCTGGGGTGGGTGATGGCTACTGAACTAAGATCTGAAACTGACTCTCCCAAGCCTTCCTTTGGAAGCTACAAGCATTCAACTAGGTTCCAGAGTTCCAACATAGTTACATCAGACAGATTCTGCCAGTACAACTAACTGTTGTCTAGGTGGGGACTCAGATTCTGGGTGCTTCCCGCTTCATCATTTCCCCTGACATCACTCTCAGCGTGGTAAAGTTTTAAAGCTGAAAAAAGCCTGCCCTATAGAACTGTGTGTGGTTCAGAGTTAGCCACTTGGTGAATGACTTAAGTCATGGGTAGAACAGGCTTCAGGTAAGGTAAGTCATGCCTCTAGGAATAATGCTTGATTCTGCCAGGTGCCATCAAGGCAGTCAGGATAAGAGAATGTGTCCATCCTGAGACAGCCAGTATGGAAATACAGAAAACACTCACCATTACCCTGGCTTTCCGGGACCCTGTGGCCATTTTTCCTGGTATCCCTAAAGAAGGATGATATCTCAGAAGGCAGATCTGGGTAAGGAAAACAGAAATGAAAGGGTGTCAGGTGGAAATGCGCTCCCCATGAGTGAGGCAGGGCCTCACTTGGGGGAGGGGGGAAGAGTGGCATGATAGGGAATGTAACAGCCTGATTCTCTACCAGGGCCCCGGAAAAAGGTCCTGAGACCTAGGCCTTCAGCAGAGTCAGTTCCAAACTCTCCTGATCAAAACAAATTAAATGTAAAAGGACATTTCTGAGGCCATTTTTTGGCAGTAGGTGACGTTAAATGCAGCATTATGAATTTGAAGGGTTGAGAAAATGGTATCCTGGTTGTTTTTCATTTATGGATGAAAATGATTGAAAACATTTCAGAAAAAATGAGACAAAAACAAGAACCAAGATTGCAACATGGTGATGGCTGCTAAAGCTGAGGCTTTATTATAATATTCTTGCTTCGTTTGAACATGTTTGAAATTCTTCCATTAATAAAAATTATTTTAAAATTCTTAAACACCACCAAAAAAGTTTCTGCAATATGTAAAGCATTAAGAAGTGTTAAATCAAGATGATGTACGTAAGAATGGTCATTATGCTATTGTTTCCTTTATTTTTGAGCTTTCCCATTAAAAAAGCAAAAAGTATACAATTTTTCATTGGATAGCCAGGATAGAAAACAAAACAAAACAAAGCACTTTGTTGACAACAAAATCCAAAGCAATACCTGGGACAGAAACTGGCAAGAATGAATTATCAGTTCTAAAAGAATTAAGTATGACAACTCAGATTAAACTAATAAATATTATGACTTGGATGAAGTGGTCAGGAAGGAAATGAAATAAAACTGCAAATTGCTCATAAGGGAAGTCAGAAGACATTTTTCAAGAAATGTATTTTTGTGGTTTAATTTCATTCTATTTAATATGCATGCAATTAACATCTGTGTTAGTGTTCAAAAGAACCCAGAGTAGTCTGAAGATTATAAAGAAAAAGTTCAGTTCTCTTTCTGGACTCTGCCCCAGGCCCACATCCAGGTAACTACTGTTAAGTATTTCATGAGTACTCTTTGATTTATAATTTTGTCTCTTCATTTTCATTCATATTTTGGTACATGTGCAAATAATGTCACTTTCCTATAAATAAAAACCATCTGTATTATTCTTTGACTTATGTGCATTTAATACGTTAGGGCTATGTGTACACCAGTACTCACAGACCTAACTCAATTCTTTTATTATTATTATTATTATTAAAACATTTATTTTTGAGAGAGAGAATGTGCAAGCAGGAGAGGGGCAGAGAGAGAGGGGAACAAGGATCCAAATTGGGGTCTGTACCGACAGCAGAGAGGTGAGGCTCAAACTCGTGAACTGCAAGATCATGAGCTAGCCAAAGTTGGAGGCTCAGTCGACTTAGCCACCAGGGACCCCTTATTTTTTATTTGAGAGAGAGAGAGACAGTGCACAAGTGGGGGAGAGGAGGGAGAGGAAGAGAGAGAGAGAAACTTAAGCAGGCTCCACACTCAGCACAACGGCCAACCTGGGGCTCGATCTGATGACCCTGGAATCACGACCTGAGCTGAAACCAAGAGTCAGACACTCATCTAGCTGAACCATCCAGGTGTCCCTACTCCACTCTAATTGATAACTGCCATACTATGTCCATCAGCAGACCACATTTTCTTTAACATAGTACTCCTCGGTCAATGGACAGACTGTAGTGTTTATCAATGGAAACCTAAAAGCAATACCTTTTTGCAAACATGTCAGTATTTCTGTATGAGTGCTAAAGGACTGGAATTACTGAACTCAACACTGAACATATGCTTACACTGCCAAATTGCCCTACAAAGGCCAACCAATTTACAGTCCCAATGACCACACAGTAAGTGTGCCCCTTTCCCCTTGATTTGTCCAAGGGATTCTTCAGGTAAGACAACTATAGGGAAACAGCTGTACACATACAAGAGCTTAAGGAATTCTATAGCTATGAGCTCTTTGTGAGGAATCTATTGAGAGATGAATGTTGTTAGACATAATAGGACAGTACATGGGAAGCCATGTACAGAACTGATGGTGAGCATTTAACGTACATAATTATAGATCTAGCACTAAATGGTGGGTAAGGGCAGGGCATAAAAAATATATACTAATGATATATTATTGCCTATGTGTCCAGATAAAGCAGAAATGCCACTAAAATGGGAGAAGAGAAAAGGGAAGGGGGAAGTAGGAAAAGTTTACTGAATGTTGCATGAAGTAGGTAGGAGTTAAAGAGAAAACAAATGAAACCACAGAATTTCTAAAAAACAATGAAAACACTATGGATGTGTGGGATTCATTTAAAAGAGTGAGGTGAGGGAAATGGATAGCTTTAGATATTTTAATAAAGACAAGAACACAAATTAATGAGGAGAAAAAAGTGTGAAGAGTGAAATCTTAATTTCTTAAAAATTAGTGAAATAAACACAGCTATTTTAGGAAATGAGAAAGCATAAATACTCAAAATAAGAAACCACAAAGGGGAAATACTTGACTCAGTGTTTTGAATTGTCAATGTACTGGGTTTAAAAAAACCCCAAGTAATTGTTTTCACTTGCTTTCTACTCCAGAAAGTAGGAGAAAAACAAAACCAAAAGTAATTTTTTTTTAATAGAAAGAACCAGTAGCATTAGATTCTGATACTGAGAAGAGCTTGTATCAAACTAACCCTCTTACTAATAACTATAAACTCTAATCAAAATATAAAAAACAACTATTTGAAGACACTACAACCAAAAGCAGTCAGGAAGCAGAGGGGATATAACCTTTGAAAGAAAGGATTCACATGGGGTAAGACCTGCATTAACTGTCTTTTCATCTGAGGGACTCCCCAGTACACGTGGCGGATCGGGAACCGATCAAGAGTCTATGGCTTCCAGACTTCCTCCGCAAACTGTATGGCAAAATCCTAGAAAAGTGGGAGCAACAAAGGATGGAGCTTCAAATCTACACACAAGCCCCTCCTACAGTTGGCTGAACACAGACGACAACAAAAAGCTCAAGTGAATAACAATGGAAGGAAGGTTAAATGAGGTGTGCAGGTGTTGCCTATCGTTTACAGGTGAAACTGAGTTTTGAGCTTGAGCCCAGTCAAGTAAAAGATGGCCAAATACCTTAGATAAGCTTCCACTGAAACACAGGTAATTTGCACAAAATACACATGCTTTCAGCATACCTAGACAGAGAAATCCTAGCTTCAAATTGCCTGTAATAAAAATAAATAAGGCATAAAACACTAACCCAGTGAGCTAACTCTTATACCCTACACGCAGCTATTGGGGACCAGAAGAGCAGCTAAGGGGGAAACTACACGAAAGAGAGAAAAGAGGCACTGCATGACTTAATTGATAGAAACAACCACCAGAAAAGAAAAGCTACCATATATGAGAAAATACTGATAGGTCAGAGTACTTATAAAAGGGAAGGGACTTAAAAGGGTAAGTAGAATGAGCATAGGAAGTCTTGGAAAGGTAAAGCTCCAGGGCAAAAGGGGATCATGAGCAAGGAAAAGGCACCTCTCAGAAATGCCAAGATAAAGGGAAAAATAAGCAAGAAGGAAAATACAGGGTCTCTGCAAAACAGAAAGAATTAAAAAGAAGGAGAAGAACACAGTCTCTCATCCTCCTGCAATCCAATAAAGAAACCATACTAGCTAGCTACACCGATAGAAGAATTTTCCGGAACTAGAAAATTTCAAAAACACTAGATCTGACAGTTGACTACAGAAATGCAGATGTGCAGTTCTTCCGTATAGAAAACCAAAACAGAAAATAAGAATCCAAAGTTCAGCTAAAGAAAATTCTACCCTCCCCGCCCCCAAAAAAAGTAACACAGAAATAGCTGTAACAAAATACTCCAAGCTGAATTCAATATCCTCAAACATTTGGGCTTATGAGAAAACATCCTGAATCAAAAATTCAAATTTGTAACTATGCTATCAAAATGAACAGAATTACACTTATCGTGATACATTTCCCAATATATACCTGTATCAAATCATTATGTTGAACACCTTAAACTAATACATGTTATATGTCATTATGTTTCAACAAAACTGAAAGCAAAATTTGAAAGTGAAGAACAAAAATGGGCCAAAAAGAAAAGAAACAAACAAAATGAGAGCTGACTGAACTTCAGAAAGAAATGAAACTAAGTTACAGGACACTGAAGAATAGATTGAAATGAAAACAGGATGGGCACTGAAGTGTAGCAGGAAAACCACTTAAGAGAATAAAAATGAAATAAAGAACGGGTTAGAGAGAAAGTGGTTGAAATGGAAAACAGACCAAAAAAAGGAATATCACCCATATAACTGTAGTTCCTGAAAAAGAAAGCAACAACAACAAAAAGGAAACAATATTTAAAACTATAGTCCAAGGGGTGCCTGGGTGGCTCAGTAGATTAAGTGTCCGACTTTGGCTCAGGTCATGATCTCATGGTTCATGGGTTTGAGCCCAGTGTCGGGCTCTGTGTTGACAGCTCAGAGCCTGGAGCCTGCCTGAGATTCTATCTCCCTCTCTCTCTCTCTGCCCCTCCCTAACTCAAGCTCTGTCTTTGTCTCAAAAATAAATAAAACATGAAAAAAAATTTAAGCTATCATTCAAGAAAACTTCAAGAATAGAAGACCTGAATCTAAATATCTAAAGGGCCTAACTCTGAATACCAGGGAAGTTTACTCACAACCACCAACTTCAAGGCACCTACTAGAAAAATGGTCAGGCCTTTAAGAACAACAAGAATCCTAAGTAATTCCAAGCAAAAAATATACCAGACTTCCATCATAATGATCAAAATCATCATTCAACCATTGGGCAGTGCTCAGAATGTACAATGGTGCAGCCACTATAGAGAAGAGTACAGTGGTTGCTCTAAAATTAAAAATAGAATTATCATATAATCTACCAATTCCACTTCTGGGAATATTTTAAAAGAACTGAAAGTAGGGACGCAAACAGATATTTGTACAGTTATGTTTTGTCTTGTTTTGTTTTTTGAGAGAGAAAGCGTATGTACATGCACCAGCACCAGCATGAGCAGGGGAGGGACAGAGAGAGAGAGAGAGAGAGAGAGGGAGAGGTAGAATCTTAAGCAGGCTCCATGCCCTGTTAAGGAATGTGAGGCAGGGCTCAATCTCACAACCATAAAATCATGGCGTGAGCTGAAATCAAGAGTTGACATGAGCTAGAATCAAGAGTTGATACTTAACCAACTGAGCCACCCAGGCGCCCTATACACTTAGGTTTATAGCAGTATTCATAATAGCTAAAAACATGGAAACAACCCAGTGTCCATCAACAGATGAATGGATTAACAAAATATGACAGGCGCGCGCACACGCACAACACGGATGTTAAAGGGAAATTTTTTTTTAAATATTTTTTTATTTATTTCTAGGAGACAGAGAGAGAGACAGCATGAGCAGGGGAGGGTCAGAGAGAGAGGGAGACACAGACTCTGAAACAGGCTCCAGGCTCTGAGCTGGCAGTCAGCACAGAGCTCAATGCGGGGCTCGAACCCACGAACCGTGAGATCATGACCCAAGCAAAAGTCGGACACTTAACCGACTAAGCCACCCAGGAGCCCCAAAGGGAAATTCTCATAAAGGAAGTTTTGACACATATTACAACATGGACTAAACTTGAATACATTAGGCTAAGCGAAATAAACTTAGAAACAAAAAGACAAATATTGTATGATTCCACTGATATGAGGTACCTAGAGTAATCAAATTCACGTGGACAGAAAGTAGAAGGGTGGTTGAGAGGAGCTCGGGGGAAGGGTAAATAGGGAGTTATTGTTTAATGGGTATAAAGTTCCAGTTTGGAAAGATGGGAACAGTGAGGTGAGGGAAATGTATAGCTGGAGATTTTAAACGCAGCTAACTTAACCAAAGAAAGGAGAAAGCATAAATATTCCAAACAAGAAACAACAAAGGGGAAATAACTATTGAATCAGCAAAACACATTTTTTAAAAGTCGTTTAAGAATATTTTTCAGACTTCCATAAAAAAATGTGTACACCTAGATCAAGTGCATAACTTCTAAGGAAATACAATTGACCCTAAATGGTCACAAGGAAATTCTACCAAACTTTCAAACCAAAGAGTCCCAATGTTCTAAATACCGTCCCGAGCACTGAAAAATCAAGGGAACTTCCTTATTCTTCTTATAAAACCACTATAATGTTGACACCTAAACTTGATGGAAGTTCAAAAAATTAAAGATTAGGCACCTGGGTGGCTCAGTTGGTTGATTATCTGACTTCGGTTCAGGTCATGATCTCACAGTTTGTGAGTTCAAGCCCCACATCAGACTCACTGCTGTCAATGATCCTCTGCTCCCATCTCTCTGCCCCTACCCCACTTGTGATCTCTCAAAAATAAAATAGACATTAAAATATTTTATGAAAAAAATTAAAAATTAAAGGCCATTATCACTTATGAATTTGGAGCAAAATTCTAGAAATGTCAGCTAAGAGACTCCAACACAACAATAAGAAAATATTTCACCAAGACAAAGTGGTATTCCCAGAAATTTAAAATTGGTTCAATACTAGGAAATTCATTACTATAAAACACCATATTAATCAACAGATCTAAGGAGAAAAACCAAGTGTTTTTATGCATACTGAAAAATTAACAAAACTTATCACCCATTCCTTACTTTAAAAAAAAGGGTATAAGATTGATGGATTTTTAAAACTTTTTATTTTGAACTAATTTCAGACTTACAGAGAAGTTGCAAAAATATCAATTCTTATATAACCTTCATCCAGCTTTCTCTAATGTTNGTGCATAACTTCTAAGGAAATACAATTGACCCTAAATGGTCACAAGGAAATTCTACCAAACTTTCAAACCAAAGAGTCCCAATGTTCTAAATACCGTCCCGAGCACTGAAAAATCAAGGGAACTTCCTTATTCTTCTTATAAAACCACTATAATGTTGACACCTAAACTTGATGGAAGTTCAAAAAATTAAAGATTAGGCACCTGGGTGGCTCAGTTGGTTGATTATCTGACTTCGGTTCAGGTCATGATCCCACAGTTTGTGAGTTCAAGCCCCACATCAGACTCGCTGCTGTCAATGATCCTCTGCTCCCATCTCTCTGCCTCTACCCCACTTGTGATCTCTCAAAAATAAAATAGACATTAAAATATTTTATGAAAAAAATTAAAAATTAAAGGCCATTATCACTTATGAATTTGGAGCAAAATTCTAGAAATGTCAGCTAAGAGACTCCAACACAACAATAAGAAAATATTTCACCAAGACAAAGTGGTATTCCCAGAAATTTAAAATTGGTTCAATACTAGGAAATTCATTACTATAAAACACCATATTAATCAACAGATCTAAGGAGAAAAACCAAGTGTTTTTATGCATACTGAAAAATTAACAAAACTTATCACCCATTCCTTACTTTAAAAAAAAGGGTATAAGATTGATGGATTTTTAAAACTTTTTATTTTGAACTAATTTCAGACTTACAGAGAAGTTGCAAAAATATCAATTCTTATATAACCTTCATCCAGCTTTCTCTAATGTTCACATCTTAGAAAACCACAGTACAATGATCAAAACCAAAAAAATTAGCATTGACACAATACTATTAATGAAACCACAGTTCTTAATCAAATTTTGTCAGTTTTCCACTAATGTCCTTTTTCTGGTCTAGGATTCAAATGAAGTTCCCACATTGTATTTAGTTGCCGCGTACGTTTAATTTCCTCCAATTTGTGACGGTTCCTGTCCTTCCTTGTTTTTCATGACTTGACACTTTTGAAGAATATCCCTCAGTTTCGGATTTGTCAGATGTTTTTTCATGATCAGAAGGAGGTTAGTTCATTTTTGGCTACATTACTTCAGAGTGATGTCATGTCCTTTTCAGTGCACTGCACCAAGGGGTTGATGGTACTCATATGTCCCATTACTGATGATATTAACCTTGATCTTGATCACTTGGTTAAGGCAATGTCTGCTGGGTTTTTATAATTAATAAATATCTTGGGAGAGATACTTTGAGATTATAAAAATATCCTGTTTCTCTTCAAACTTCCACTCACTAATGTCAGCATGCATCTGTGGGGCATGTCCGCAACAGGTATTACTGTGGTATTTACCAAATGACGATGTTCCATTTCCCTTTTTAATTCTAAATGCATTAATTGCTCTGTAAGCAAGCGCTGTCCCTTCTCCCTTATTTTTAAATGTATTCAATTATTTATATCAGTATGGATTCATATCTTATGAGTTATAATAGAATATCATCACTATTTTCTTGCTCAAATTATTCCAGCTTCAAACACTGGGAGCTCCTGCATGTTGGCCTTGTTCCTGCTTTAACCAATAAATGTGGCACAAGTGACACTGTGCCAGTTACTGATTTAGGTCTTAAGAAGGCTAGAGAGCTTATTTATGTTCTAGGGAGGCCCAAGATACCATGTAAGAAGTTCAACTCCTCTGCCAGAGAGACCATGCAGAGGCCCTGACACTACATGGAGAGAATGAGGCCTCGTTGTCCCAGCTGATCCCAGTCTATAAAGGGCCAAATATGTGAGGGGATGATCTCTGAGGTTCCAATCCACACAAGTCCTTGAGAGACTGTGGCCACAGCCAGATCTATAACTCACACAGAGCAGAAGAACCACAAAGCTGATCCCAGTAAATCCAAAGACCTGTGAGAAATTATAACATGCTGATTCTTCCAGGCCACTAAGTTTTGGGGTGGTTTGTTTTGCAGCAATCAATCCTCAGAACCCTTCCAGGCACGCTATGGCTTCTCCCTCTTCAACTTACTTAATGACAGTAGCACCTTCCCTCTGGCCCATGTGCCTGCTCAGGCATCAGCACTAATTCCCCACTTACAACATGAAGTCCATTATCCCGGCCACTGGCTCTGTCTCCGAGAACTCTCTCAATTCCTCCCCATTCCCATACCAGCTGGAGGAAAAGGACAATGGCCACAGTCCCTCCTGAGCGGGTCTGCAGACCCTCTCCCAACATCCCAGTCAGCCTCATCCATTCCTCCCAGAATTAGCTCTGTATACATATGGTTGGACCATTCATTCATTCAGCAAAATGTTTATTAAGCTCCCACTGTACAATAGGCACTATTTAGATACTGGGGATACAAAAGTGAACAAAGAAAAAAAACCTGCCTTCGTTGACATGGAAGTCCAGAGGAGGAAGATGGGCATACTAAATTCATGGAACCAAACACACACGACGGCAGGGAGTGATGAGTGAGGTGAAGACCAGTAATGCAGGGAAGGAGACAAGTAACAGAAAACAGGGTGGGGTTTTGGAATTATGGTGGTTGGGCATGGCCTCTCTGGAAAGGTGATATGAGTAACAATCTGAAGGAGGTGAAGGAGTGAACCAAGTGGGTAGCTCTGAAAAATACAGTGCACTGTGGTGGGTGTGCTGAGCACTGCAGCAAGAGCCAGTGCACAGTCAAGGTACAGAGTTCACTGTGGCAGGGGTGCTGTGCTTGAGACTGAGGAGGGGAAATAAAGTTCAAGTGTAAATGTGGGGGGAGATCATACTCAGCTTTGTAATAGACTGGTTTTGACTTTGACTGGGATAAGAAGCCATTGGAGGGTTTTGAGCAAATGCATGACATGATCTCACTGACATTTTATTTTTTTAATAATTTTATTTTTTTTTAATTTAAATGTCTATTTCTGAAAGACAGACAGAGAGAGAGAGAGAGAAAGAGATTGATTGTGTGCAGGGGAGGGGCAGAGAGAGAGGGTGACAGGGGCTCTGAAGCAGGCTCTATGCTGACCGGAGAGAATCCACTGTGGGGCTTGAACTCACAAATCATGAGATCATGACCTGAGACAAAGTCAGATGCTTAAATGACTGAACCACCCAGGTGCCCCTGATTGACATTTTAAAAGATCCCTCTGGCTGCTGTACTGACTAATATACTTTAGGAGGACAAGGGAAGATGCAAGGAGATCAATCAAGGGCTCCAGTCATCCAGGTGAGCCACGTGAAATGGTGGTCTGGGCCCCAGGGGAAACAGTGGAGGTTGGAGATAGAGTCCAGATTTGCTTAGTCGGGATGGAGTATAAGAGCAAGAAAGAGTCAAGGATGACTCTAAGGTTTTGAGCCCAAGCAATCTGAAGGAAGGAGATGCCATGTCTCTGCTCCTTATTAGAGCTTATGAAACTCCCTGAAAGAGTGGTCTATACTCCACTTGGGTGGAGCCTGTTTGGGGGAGATGATCAGAGTTTGTTGTTGGACACATTAAGTTTGAGATGCCTAAGAGATACGCAGGAGGAAATTAAAAGTAGACAGCAGGAAACTGGAATTTGGAGAGGAAGGCATGGGTCTAGGCTAAACCTCAGAGATGGCATTTAAGGCCTGAAGAGTAGATGGGGCCACAAGGGAGACCGTATGGCAGGAGAAGACGAAAAGTCCAAGCACCGAACCAGGGCCTTCCACAGTGGGGGTCTGGGAGAAGGGAAGCTGGCAAGATAGAGGAGGGGTGACCTAAGAGATAGGGGGAAAACCTGGAAACCAGGAGCAACCATGTGAAAGGATATTTTAAGGACGAGGACGTATGCATCTATGTAAAATGTTGCTGAGAACTGGCTATGGCTTTAGCCACAGGGAGAGCATGGGAGACCTTGACGAGAATGTGTTTCAGTGGGTAGGGCCGAAAAGGCCTTATAGAAATATTTAAGAGATGAAGGAAGGATAGACATGGAGACAGCAAGCAGAGGCACTTCTTTCAAGCTTAGCTCTGATGGGGAGGAAAGACACAGAGCAAGAGCTGGAGGGGGAAACCACGTCACTGCTCTGCTCCCTCCTGCCCTCAGATCAAGGCCACACTCACTAACTTGTCATTGAGCTCATTCCAATAATGCCCAACCCACACCTTTCCAATCAGATCTCCCCTGTGAACTTCCTTCCCAGCCAGCAAGGATGACACCTCTGTGCCTTCATACTGCCGTCACCCACTTAGTCTAACTGGGTGCCTGATCCTCAAAGAACTACACCACGATCCAGTGGGACAGCTGGACAGTCACAGTGCAGCCTGGGAGCCTAGGAGTCTGGATGGAGTGTTCTGCTGCTGTCAAGGACACTGGAAGTACTGCCTGGGGAAATGCGGGAAAGTTCTACAGTGGGATCGCACCTGAGCTCAGTCAACACAGCTTCTACTGAAGCAGACAGGCATGGAGAAATCAAAGGGTCATGAATGAGGGTGCAAGGTCTGAAAAACAGTCCCTGTGGAAACTGTCACCCTGACAACGGGCCTTGTTTCCTGAGGATGAGACACTGTAGGGCACAAGATGTCAAAGCTGAACAAAGGAAACTCGCTGTGGTTCGGCGTGCAAAAGGTGAAGGGGCCCCACCTGAAGCTGGACTGTGAGGAGCCGGGGAGTCCTCTTTGCCCACCAGGCCGTCCTCTCTGGGCAGGCAAAGGCTGCAGGGGGCAGAGCAAGAACAAAAAAAAAGGTTCAGAAGAGTTACAGGAAACTCCCATGCTCCAGGAGGGTAGGGCCTCTTCCTCCTTAAAGGAATGGACCTACACAGAAGAAAAGACTGTGCACAGCTTGCTGGGAATGCAGCCTGCCCTGACATGCTGCTGACACAGAAAAGGAACAGATCCTCCCTCAGCTTTGTTCTTAATAAGAATTGTACTTATTGGGCCCTGAGTATATACCAGAGACGGTTCCAGGCACTGTGAGTTTTACCTCATTCTCCTCACCCAGTGAAGTACAATTTATTATTTTCATTTAACAGATGAGAGAATGGAGGCACAGCGAGGTCAGTCTCTCACCGGAGGTGGCACAGCTATAAAATGACTGAGCCTGGATGAAATCTGGCTGTAGAGGCCATATTCTTAACCAGTAAGGGTGGTGGTGGCGAATCTCCGTGGGCTGTAAGGATTCTCAGTGTATCCATTAGAAGAATCAAGAATGGTCTAGGGTGATAAGCACTGAATTTGAGCAATGGGTCTATGGAGTTCTATCTACTTCTGTTTGAAATTTCTCCATAATAATAAGTTAAAATGGAACTTAAAATTCCTGAGTCCGTTCACACCAGAGACGGGGGAATCTGTGATTCCTGTAGACAATGACGATCCTCGGGACCTTTGAAAAACTTGCCCAGTGGACCCTGGCCCGACCTCTTCCTCCAAGGCCGGAACCCAAGGGCGACCAGCCAAATTGAGAGCCTAGGATCGCGCCAAAATGGCCACTCCACACCCAGTGCAACTCGGGCACGTCTGGCCAAGCCAGCCTGCCCATCGTCCCGCCTCAGCAAAGCTGAGGGGGTAGCGGACCCGAAAAAAGACGATCAACACCCACCTACCCAAACCCCAGACACCTGGCCCCAGGGACGGCTCCCACAACACCACACCTGGAAAATATCAGACCCCAAAAGCCTACTTACAAAACTCCCCGCAAACCTGGGGAGTTGTGACACCAGCGACCCCCTCTCCCAACATCGTGATTTCGGCCAAGGCCAAACCTGTCCCCACCCACAAGAATCCCTGGACGAAAGGCCCAAGCCCAGCACCCACCACCACTGGACTTCGCCGCTGCGCTTCACCCACGTTCCTCGGAGATGCGCGCCCACACCCCCCAAAATAAAACATCCGGGAGAGCACGGCCTGAGCCACGACAGCGTGTCCCCACACTACCTTCTCTCCGCGCCATCTGCACCGTCCCCAGCCTCAGCCCATAAGACCAGCCTTTCAGGACCTACCTTTCCGCGCCGGGAAGGGCACAGTTGCGGCAAGTGTACCACGGGAGCCTCACTCACCAGCACCATCCAAGAACAAGGGGTCACTCCAGCCACCAGCTGGGGACCTACTTCTGTAGGGCGCCGGGACTACACTACCCAGCATCCTCGGCGTGGGGCCGGGACCACACCTCCCAAGATGCTCCGCGCAAGCAGACGCGCAAAGACATCCCACAGCTTCCATTGGCCTCCCAGGTAGCCGTTTCTGGGTAACGTGCCCGGTGACTGTGGAGAATGATCACTGTGACACCTGGATCTCCGGTATTTTTTTTTCTTAAAACCGCGTTCAGAAAACATGTAGATGGTTCCGGATGAAGCTTCTCGCCCTGCCGTGACCCCTTCTCCAACGCCTCGGGCTCAAAAGACTACACTCCCCAGGGGGCTCTGCTGGGACTTCCTCAACCTGTGCGGACCCGCCTCCCGGTGGGCGGAAATGACGTGTCAAGGGAGGCTTGGTTTGGCTTCTGCGATTGGCTAAAGTCGGCGGCAGTTGTGGGGTGAAGTCGCCCTTCTCCGGCTGTGAGGTTGCACACCACCGTCCGGGGTGTTCAGAGAGGGCACATCAGGCGTGGTCTCATTCAGCTCACGTGCTCATTTAACTCCGTTGAAGTCCATGGAGGGTGGAAGCTGAGAGGCAGAAAAGTCTTCCCATCCCGTGCGAGGTAGACCCGGATTCTGACCACAGCCCTTAGCTGAACAACCCATTTTGGGTGCCCCGAGACCTTTTTCCTCCGCTGGAGTCCCCAGAGTTTTGGGCAAAGTCTCATTTGTCTCCTGGAGAACAGGAACCTCACTTTTAGACCGTAGTTTGGAGTAGAGACCGCTGTCGGCTTAGCTCTTTAGGTCTTTGTTCCGGGCCCTGGTTGAGAACAAGGTTTTTTGGAAAATGAATCCATTTTCTTCTTTTGCCCCGCTACCTTGTTCATAGTGAATTCAGTTCATCCCTGACTCTGGAGAAGTGCCCAGTCTTACCTGGAACCGTCTTTTGACAGTCCCTCTCTGCCCCACCCATGACTCATTCACCAAGAAATTAACATCCATAAAGGTTCAAAGTAGCAATGCAGAGACATCCATGTGGTAAGTGTCCGGTGGTGCTTGCTGTATGCCAACGGCAGAGATGGCTGGAATCCCAGGAGCCTTGAAGAAGAGAGACCAAGGAAGACTCCCAGGATGAGAGACTGCTTGAGCTCCTAGAGGGAGTAGATGAGATGAAGAGTTGGAGAAAGGCCGGTGAGAAGAGAGCAGGAAGTGAGGTCAGAGTCTTAGGTGCTTGGTCACTGGGTGAACTGCTTTGGCCTCAGTAAGGGAAGTTTTCAAAAGAAAAACGGTCTTGTATCAGGCTGATTTTCCATGCATATAGGCAAAGATGCTATCTAGCTGTTCACATGTGGCATACAGGTTAGTTTGACCAGCCTCATGGTTCATAGTTGAAAGAGTTCTGAGCATTTAATCATGAGGAGTTTCCATCTAAAAATCTGGATTGCCTGCTTCCTAAAAGACTCCTTGCCTCTTTTCTCCATTTCCTTTTTCCCTGTGGTACTTCCCACCCACTCTATCACACCCCCTACCTTATCTGGAATACCTTGCCTCCTCTTCTTCCTTGACTTCTAAATCCTGCCCATCCTTCAAGACCAGATTCCCAATTCTCTTTCCTGAAACCTTCCCTGATCTATCCTATGACATCTTGAGATTCCTCTGACCCAGGCTGTACCTGGGAGTTTTGAAAAATACAATGCCTGAACACCACCCCAAGAAAGAAGTTTAGGGTGGGGCCCTGGCATCCATTATTTGTAATAAAGCCACTGTCAGTCAAAGAAGGGGAAGTCTCATTCGATAATGTAAGAGGACAGATTTGTTTTGGAAAGTAAGTTTCATTCTTGGTTTGTTGCTATTACTGAACCACATACCTGGTTAGATCATTTAACCCAGTGCTTCTCAGTAGTGAATATGCATCCGTATCACCTGGGATCTTGTAAACACGCAGGTTGTGAATCAGCATGCCTAGGGTGGAACTCAAACATCAGCATTTTTAACAAACTTCCAGATGATGTTGACACTGTCCTCAGACCACAAGGATTTAATCCAGGGGCTCAGATCCTTAAATATAATGCAGTTAGATCAGATAATCTTCAAATGCCTAAAACTCAGATCTCACTATGATTCTGTATTTGTGTTTTATTTTCATGTGTAATTTTCCTAAGTTTAAAGCACTTCAAGGTTAGGAATTCTATTTTTGCTTTACTGTAAATCCCATAATAGCCAGACTAGGACCTAGACAGTAGACAAATGATGCTGGCTTGATAGAGACCAATCCATGTACCACGGTTATAGTCAAAAACAGGATCAAGACATTTTCCCTGCCTTCCTTGGGGCAGTTTTCTTCTTAACTTTGTTATTTAAATTTATTTTGAGAGAGAGTGGGGGTAGAGACAGAGATAGAGGAAGAGAGAGAATCCCAAGCAGGCTCCATGCTGTCAGTGCAGAGCCCCACGCGGGGCTCAGTCTCATGAACCATGAGATCATGATCTGGGCCCGAATCCAGAATCAGTCACTTAACCAACTGAGCCACCCAGGCACCTCTCCTGCTTCTTCAATTTGAATCATAGGCAGGTCTGGCAACAGAGTGAGGAGGACTATTTTGTATAACAGGCTTTCATAGTGTCCAGGGGTGTGGCTAGGACTTTCACCTAAGAGGTGTGGAGGCCATGGAATCCTGCACAGGTCCTATATATATAGGCCATGCTGGGGAACAATAGTAACCTCGTCTCAATGGGTAATGATGGCTTCCCTTCCAACTTCAAATCTGACCTAGTTTAGGGGTGCCTGGGTGGCTCAGTCAGTTAAGCATCTGACTTGATTTCAGCCCAGGTCATGATCATAGTTTGTGTGATTGAGGCCTGTGTCCAGCTCTGCACTGACAGCGTGGAGCCTCCCTTGGATTCTCTCTCTCCCTCCCTCTCTGCCCCTTCCTCCATGCTTGTTCTGGAGGAACAAAAAGAAATAAACTTAAAAAAAAAATCTGACCTAGTTTAAACTTCTCATGCAGCTGCCAGGCATAGCCGACCTTTGCCTTAATATTGGACTTGACTACAAAGATGTGCTTTTCCAACATCCCCCCAAGGAAAATGTGGGCTCTTTGTACAGTTGAGGATAGGTAAATGGTGGGGGTGGGGAGGGGGCAGCAGCAGTGATTACTACCCTTCAGGGCTTTTCCCACAACCTGGATTCTCTTCGTAGATATTCTTGCTTCAGGCAGGGAAGATTTTTCATTTACCCAGCAAGAAGTTGATTGAATGTGCTGCCTTGCTGATCTAAGGTTCCTTTCCCTTACTCATCCCCTTCAGAGAGGTCCTCTTCAGAAATCACTCTTCAGAGGTCCTCTATGCCACACTCTGGGCTTCCCCACCTGGTTTAGCTCTGAGTTGTGAAATGGTGCCTTAAGCCTGTATTTTAGTTACATCTGCTGGGCCCCTGTCTAGCTCAGAGAGTGCTGAGTGCAGGTGACAGTCAGCAGGTCAGGAATTAGGAGACATCATTGAGGTGTTAGGGAGGAAGCTGTTCTCCTGGCTTTCTAGGCTGCTGTTTAGACTGCGTGGCCTTACCTTCCTTCCAGACTTTCATCTTTACCCCAGAGAGGGGTTTCTAGCACACTTGTCTTCTTCCTCTGCTGGGAAGCCACCCTTTTTCTCACTGGGCTTGCCTTTTCTGACTTACACAGTATCTCTGTTCATGCACTTCTTTCAGTTGGCCCAATCTGAAATGAGCATCAAACTGTATCCCCAGGGCTGCCCAAGAAATTGTGCATGGAGGGTCAGAGGGATCCGCTAAATACCTTTTCTCTGCCCCACCTGCGCTCTGGTATTCTGAGCCAATAGCTTCAGTAGCTTGGGCCATTTGGTCCCAGTTGGCTATCTGATCCTGGGCAAGTGACTCGCCCTCTTAAGGTTGGTCAAGATCATGGTTTTCAGTGCATGAAACATAAAAAAATGGAACTTTACTAATGTGCCCTGTGAGGAGAATAGAAGCCTCATTTTCTTGGCATGTGGCATAGCTTTAACTTTTATATACATCACGAATCCCCATCTTACAACAGTACATTCAAAGAGTCAATTGTATCATCAAGGAATTAGGAAAAGGAAAAATAAGTCATATATTTGCCATTTCTAGTGCTCTTTATTCTTTTCTGTAGATCTGAGTTTCCATCAGCTATAGGAACTTTCTTTAGCATGCTTAGTGTGGTTTTGCAGGCAACAAACTGTATTGGTTTATTTGGAAGTATCTTCATTTTGCCTTCATTTGTGAGGATTATTTTTGCTGGATATTGAATTGAGTTCACAAATTTTCCTTTAGCACTTTAAAAGTTGTGCTGCCCAGAGCCTGCTTCATCAGATCCTCTGAACCCTCCCGTCCCTCCCCCACTTATTTTCTCTCTCTCTCTCTCTCTCTCTCTCTCTCTCCTCCTTCTCCTCCTCCTCCTCCACCCTTCCCTCCCTCTTTCACACACACACACACACACACACACACACACACGCAATAAATACACTTAAAAAAAAAGTTGTGCTTCCATTTTATTTTAGCCTCCATTATTTCAATGAGAAGTCAGCTTTAATGTAGACTGTTGTCCCCTGTATATAATGCTTCTTTGTTCTCTCACTGCTCTAGAGATTTTGCTTTCTCTTCAGTATTCAGCAATTTGACATTGATGAGTCTAAATAGTTTGTTATTTCATTGTTACTGTTGTTTGATATTTATGCAATTTGAGGTTTGCTGAGATTCTCTAATCTATAAGCCAATATTTTTCATTAAATTTGGGAACTTTGGCTATCATATCTTTCAATACTTTTCAGCCCCTTTCTCCATTTCTTCTCTCTTTGGGTCTCTCTTCTACACTTTAGACCATTTGACTATCTCACAGTTCCCTAAAGCTCTGTCTAGTTTTTTTCAGTATTTTTTTGTTTGTTTTTCAGACTGGTTAATCTCCATTATCTGTTTTCAAGTTCACTGTCAATACCTTTTGTCATCTTCAATCTTTTAAGCCCCTCTAGTAAATTTTAAAATTTTATTTATTATGCTTTTCAGTTCTAGAATCCCCACTTGGTTCTTTTTTCATAATTTCCACTTTTCAGATGAGGTTTCCCCCATCTGTTCACTCATTGTGCACATATGTTCCTTCATTTTCTTTATTTACCTGTTGTAAAGTCTTTGCTAAAACCTCTGAGCCATCTCAAGATCAATTTCTGTTGACTACTTTTTTTCTCTTGACTGTGTTTCTCTGCATGTCCAGTAATTTTTCAACTTTATACTGGGCATTTTTGTTAGCAAGACTAAATTCTCTTCAGTTCCTCTCTTCTGAGTGTGTGCTTTTTTTTTTTTTTTTTAATTTATTCTTGTGGAGGGGCGCCTGGGTGGCTTAGTCGGTTAAGCGTCCGGCTTTCGCTTAGGTCATGATCTCGCGGTTCGTGGGTTCGAGCCCCGCGTCGGGCTCTGTGCTGACTGCCAGCTCAGAGCCCGGAGCCTGTTTCAGTCTGTGACTCCCTCTCTCTCTGACTCTCCCCTGCTCACGCTGTCTCTCTCTCTCTCCTAGAAATAAATAAAACATTAAAAAAAAAAATTTATTCTTGTGGATAGTTTATTTTTTTGCTGGTCATTTTGAACTTGTGTATGCTCTTTTATGCTTTGTTAGGGTAGATCTTAGAGCATTCAAGGTATTTATCAAGCCTCTCTAACTTGGCAGCACTCAAATTCAAAGTTCTTTCACCCATACAAATATTATGTCTTTAATATAGTTTCTGTTATATCACATCTAGAGAAGATTTTACTTTAAGATGTGGTTTTTCTCAGCGGTGTATTAAATGTTACATTAGATAGTTGAGGGAGAATTAGTCAACTGGAAGCTAAAGGCTACAAACTTACACAAAATGTAGCACAGAAAGACAAAGAGGGAAAATTTTTAAGGAGCAGTTAAGAGATATGGAAGATAAAATAAGAAGGAGACAATAGAGGTAATGGAGGAGAGGCAATAGATAAAGGAATAATGGATGAAATTTTTTCCAAAATTAATTTTTAATCCCTAGCAGCATAAAGGGAAATTAATCAAAAACAAAAATAAAAACTAGGAAATAAGAGGAAAGGAAAGCCATGCCTGCACACATCAGCACTCAAAGATAAAAATTATATCTCAACAGCAGCAAGAAAGAAAGGAATGATTGGCTACAAAGAAACAGCAATTAGACTGAGAGCAGATATTTCAACAGCAACAATGAAGAGTAAAACCCTTAGTAATGTCTTCAGAATATGAGGAACAGTAACTCTCAACTTTGAATCATATGCTTCTAAATTATTATTCAAGAGTAATGTGTTAAAAAAGACGTTTTCATCTAACCTAAAATTTAGAAATTTGGGATCATTATAGTTACAGATTATAAGATATTAGGTGAATGCTGTGAAAAGAGATGTGGTTTGACTCTGTGGCATGGCCTCTCTGGTTTCTCAGCTTGAAGGACTCAAGAGTCTGTGAGCTCTCCCCACTCTGACAGAATCAGAACTCCTGCAGTTGCTAGTCCCCCTCAATTTTCAATATTTCTGTCCTCTCAGGGCACAGCAACTTGTGTGGTTAATCCTTGTGTAGTTCACACCACTTAGGCACGGCCCACCCTCAGCAGGGACGGGTGCTCCCCCTTCTGCATAGCTGCTTCCTCTTGAGGTCGGCCCGACACGTTTTGCCTGCTTCACCAAACCTGAAGTCCTTTTTGCCTCCTCACATTAGTGGGACCAGGATGCTCTGGACTCCCCGCCCACATATCCCCAAGCCTGGCAGTTAGCCTGGGAAATGCGAGACTCCCTGTATAAGTTTCCTCTCCCTCAGGGATCACAGTCTTTTGCTACCTGTGGTCCAGTACCTAAGAGCAGTTACCTCATACTTTCTCCACTGTTACGATTATTTATCATGGAAATGATGCTTGGTACCAGCTACTCTGTCATAGCCAACAGAGCACGTTCATCTGGTAGCTATTTTTTTTTTTTTTAATTTTAGAGTGCACATGCACATGAACAGGAGAAGGCCAGAGAAAGAGAGAGAGAATCTTAAGCATGCTTCATGCTCAGCGTGGCATGCGACATGGGGCTCGATCCCATGACCCTGGGACCATGACCTCAGCCGAAATCAAGAATTGGACGCCCCTCACCTGGTAATTACTGTTAACAACAAAATTTATATTTATTTTTCCAACCATTCTAATTCTCGGACTAATCCTTTATATAGGCAACTAATTTGTTAGCATCAATAAGGCTGCTCATCCTTCAGAAGGAAACCCTACCATTTGTGACAACACAGATGGACCTGGAAGACATCGCTAAGTGAAATAAGTCAGATATGGAAGGAGAAATACTACATGATTTCTATATGATGCAGTTAAAATAGTTAAAAAGGTACAGAAATAGACAATAGGATGATGGTTACCAGAAGATTGGGGAAAGGAGATATGGGGAATTGTTCAGTGGGTATAAAGTTATAATTTTACAAGATAAGTAAGTTCCAGAGACCTGGTAGATAACATAGGAACTATAGTTAATAGCGAGATATTGTGCACTTTAAGATTTAAGAGAATAGATCTAATGTTAAGTGTTCTCTCTCTCTCTCTTTCTCTCTCTCTCTCTCTCTCTCTCTCACACACACACACACACACACACGGTCACAAGGAAACTTAGAGATGATGGATATGTTTATTACCTGGATTGTGGAGATAGTAACATGAGTGTATACACATGTCCAAACTCACTAAATTGTATACATTAATCATGAGCCGTGTTCTTTATTATACCTCAATAAAGGATTAGTAAGGCTGTGTCTGTACAAGGAATTTTAATTAAATGTTAAGTTTGTCATTCTTTCTCTGGGAATACTTGTAAGGTACATTTTATTAGGGCACCTTAAAAAATGTTCAGCAGCAATTGTGATAAAGTTCAGCCATAAACAAAGTTAATTATGTTTCTCTTTAACTCACAAAAAAGATCTCACCGGTTAATGATATTCAGAGGAACCGGTTTTAAGGTAAAATAAGTTTAATGGATTGAACATTTTAAAGGTATGTGACTGGTGTTACTATTATCCTCAGCTCTGTGATAGTTTAGCTTTTTTGTAAAACCTTGTAATATTTAATTGTGCTGATGTTAGATTATAGGACATAGCTAATAATACTGCATTGAACGGTTCATCGTGTCCTTGTTCTGGTTGAATTTATTACACCTTTAAATCATAACCTTATGCATATTTTTTTATATTCCTGATATCTGAGAAATACAGTTACAAATGTATCAAATTCACTCAGGTTGTACCCCCTCCAGGCTTGATGTATTCATGCCAATGTATGATCAGCACATAAAGTCACTTTTGGAAAGAGGAAGGAGTCTGCCCAGGAGGAATGGTTTTATATTGTTATTTAGTTTAATATGTCTACATTCCTTGCCCAGATGTCAAATGACTTAATCTTCCCTCATCAGTGTGCCTGTTGAAGTTCAGACTTCCCAGGAGGAAGTGCAGTCTTCCCAGGAGATTACTGGTTTCTATTGCTTTGTGTCCTGCTTTCTCCCTTGGTCTTGAGCGCTTGAACTTAGTAGGACACATGTGGAACCTGTCCCTTGTGGTGCCGGCCACAGCCCATGTGCTCTGTGTCTGCTATACAAACTCAAGAGAAAAGCCTTAAATCACTTGCTGCAAAGATGCTGGACAAAGGAATTGCTTTGGGATACTTATGTGCCAAACAAATTGGCATTTGTGTGATGGCCGTCATTTTTGGTTGTATTTGCGTATGTTTCTGAATAATAATATGCAAGATCCAGCCAACTGGTTATCCCATGTAGGACAAACTCGACCATCAAATTTTCCTTTACCTGACTTGGTTTGGCCAAATAGGAAATTGGTCGAAGGATTCTCTACAGGTGTTACTTAGGCTATTGTTGTACTTATTCCCAATTGTTGCTTCTTCCAAGCGTACTGTTAAGAAGGTATTAAGTACTTTGGCAGAGCTACCAACCCATCAGTACAAGCCACAGATGATTTAATAGGAAAAGGAAATTGAAGCAGGTCTGATAAAAGTGAAGACATTCTGTGAGATGACGGTGAAAACAGTATGGAGGTGTAGAACTGAAAACGTGATCATTTGGCTGTGTTCTATTTGCGTGGCCATCCCATCATTTTAGGAAAAGAAAGGACCAAAAGGAGGGACAGTAAAAGGGAAACATTTTATTCAGAGCAGAGCAGCACTTACGTGGAAGATAATTACACACTGTCTCCTTCCAGCTAAATCTATTAAGAACCATGAACTTTGAATGACCCTCATTAGGCCAAAAACTTTCTGGACTTAACTCAAGAATTTTTCCTGACCTCTGAAAAGTGGAACCTCTTTTAACCAATCATGTAGCCATTATATGGATTCATTCCAACCTGTCCAGAGTGCTAGCTTTCAGTCCTTGATGAACACGGCCCCAGTGAAGCACACTTTCTACTTTCAAACATTCTGCGACGTGACATTTCCCTATTAATGAACAGTTGAGGAAACTTTTTCAGTGGTGCATATAATAGACTCAGGCTTTCTCTTTTCTTAAGCCCTAGTCATTTTTTGTTTTACATTAGAAACAAAACAATACTATATATGAAAACCAGAATTCTGATCGTAGAAAATTCACTATTAAATGATTATGTTATCAAAAGAAAAAATTAAAAAGGTAAGAAAACAAAGCCTTCAACCCAAGTTAGAAAAAAATAGCGAGAAGAAACAGAAAGGCATAAATGGAAGAATTAGAAAACAGACATGCAAGGAGGTTAGAGCCCCTAGCAGAGAACAAGAGCTCAGTACCTGTTAGCTAGGATTCACCACCGCTGTTTCTTTTTTTTTTTTTANCCACCGCTGTTTCTGCATTCTCCCCCACCCCGCTGCCAAACTGGCTTCTACTCACCATCCACCAGCTGTTTTTCACAAACCTAACTGTACTTTTGTTCCTGATACTGTATGGTGTACTTTTGCTTAGAGAAACGTCATGGAGTACATTTTTTTTTAATTTGGAAAGAAAAAGTTTGAAAAAAAAATTTTTTTTAATGTTTATTATTTTTGAGAGAAAGAGATAGAGAAACAGAGCATGAGCAGGGGAGGGGTAGAGACAGAGGGAGATACAGGATCTGAAACAGGCTCCAGGCTCTGAGCTGTCAGCACTGAGCCCACTGTGAGACTCGAACCCATGAACTGTGAGATCATGACCTGAGCTGAAGTTGGATGCTTAACTGACTGAGCCACCCACCTGGGTGCCCTAAGAAATAGTTTTTTTTTAACTTTAGGCTTTTTATTTGGAAATAACTTAAAGTTTGTAGAACATTGCAAAAGTAGTACACAGAACATCACTATACTTTTTATCCAAATGTACCAATAGATGAATTTTGCCCAAGGTGCTCTTATTTGCCCAAGTGAGCAAGTTTTTTCTCCCTTCTCTCCCTCTCTCTCTGCCGGTAACACACACACACACATCCCCCTTTCCCTGAATCATTTGTGGGTAAGTTGCATACTCCATAGACCTTTAGATATGTCAGCCCACATTCCCCAGGAATTAGGGCATCCATGATGACAGAAGTTATCAGGTGCAGTAAATTGAACACTGATGTGATACTTTTAGTTAATCTACCATCCCTATCCCCATTTGACAATTAACCCAGTAATGTGCTTTATACATTCCCCCACTTTAGTACAGAATCCAGTTGAGGACTTTACTTTAGTAGTCATGTCCCTTCTTTCCTTTAATCTGGGATATTTCTCAGTTTTGTTTTTGTTTTTGTCTTTTTTGACAATCACATCTTGCAGAACAAGGGACTTCTTTTCGGCAGGTGAATGTTTCTTGCATTCCCACATATTACAGTCGGTTGTGCAATCCAACTCAAAGCACTGCCACGTGTGGGCTGTGCCCTTCATGTTAGGTGGTGCCTTCCTACAGTTACTACTCTCTCCCTCCTACCTCTACCTAAGACCATCCCTGGGGAGACACCTTAAGACTGTACACCCATTAATGGTTCTTCCCTAAGCCAGTCTTCACTGTGACGGTTACAAAGTTACTATTTTCTAATTCAGGCATTCCTTCCATATTGTCCAGTCCGCACTAGGCATTGGAATGGACTGCTATTTAAAAGAGCAGTGTTTCCAGGTAGCAGTGAGAGATGGATGCGCAAAGCCCTCATCCCAGGGTCACCAGGGCTCTTTGGAGGTCCAGAGAGATGTGAGGAGCTAGGGAGTGGAGCGGTGGTGGGGTTAACAGGAAGCAAGGCTAGTGAGGGAGGCCGGGGGGTTCCATGCACTTGGCTGAGATGTTCAGACTTGATCCTGAACATTGGTGAGCTTATCAGATCATAACAATATAAAACCTAATATTGGAAAAAATAATTTTATCGGTAATTTTTAATGCTTTTTAAAAGTTTATTTGTTTATTTCAAGAGAGAGTGAGAGAGCAAGCAAGGGAGTGACAGAGAGAGAGGGAGAGAGAGAGAATCCCAAGCAGGCTCTGCACCATCAGCATGGAGTCCAACATGGGGCCCAAATTCCTAAACCAAGAGTCAGGCACTTAACTGACTGAGCTACCCAGGTGCCCTGTATCAATGTAATTTTTTTATTTAAATAATGCACGCATGTACCAACATATTTAATATTTGCAGAAAAGCCAAGTGTCCCTTAATTTAATTTTTTACCATGTTCAGAGTTAAACAAGACTGAGCATCATGATCAGATTTTTATAAAGAATGAATATAACCACAGGAGTGAAGAGGAGGTTCTGAGGAATGAAGAGATTAGAGGCCATAAGAAGTGAGATAAAGAGAATAAAGGACTGGTCAAGCTTTGCTAAAGGCAAATGAGGCTAATCAACGATGGGCAACTGTGAGTTTTCGGAAATCCCATCTAATGTCGACTTAGAGCTTCTCAAGGATGAATATGCTGGGGGTTCATATAAGATGCAGATCGTGACCCAGGGACCTGAGCTCCCCAGTGAGTGAGATGCTCCTGGTCGGGGCCCACACTCTGGGCTGTCAGCCCCCAGGAGGCACGTTGTAAATGACAGGAGAGGTGTGAATAAGGCAAGCTACAGAAGGAACATTTGAATGACAAGATATCTCAGTCTTGATGAGAATGAACAGTCACCTCCACCACCACCCAACCATTTGGGATTGTGGTCCTCAGTAGTTCCTTGAGGGCTCGATGACCCAGGTGTGGCTCAATCTTGGGTGTTGGCCACTTTTGAAACCCATTCTCAGGAGTCAGATACTGTGCTTTATCTACGTTATCTCACTGAAGGCTCAGAACAGCCAAACGGATATTACTCCCTTTTTAAGGATGGGGACACAGAGGCTCAGAGCTGGTGGCAGCATGTAGGATGTGGAACCCAAATCTGAACCCCTCTGGCTCCAAAACCCTGCTCTTATCACACATTAATAAAGTGCCCACCACACACCATTCATGGGGTTCATTAAATGAAGTGGCACTCCTTGCCCTCCAGCACAGACTGAGAGGAAGAAGGACATATTTCAGGTAGTTCCCATTCAGCCATGTGAATAAATAGTACCACCGAGGTATTAGTTTTCTGCTCTGCAGACCTCTTTGGCTAGAATTGTAATAAACGCCCTTTTACAAAGTAGAATCTTGAGAATTAAATATGCTGGAGTAACATTATATTTAAAGATAATAAATGATTGAGCCTACCTTAATTCTTTCCCTCCTAATATTTGACTATGAAGATTTTTCTAACATAAAAGTTGGGACAATTGTGCAATGAATTCCCAGATGCCACTGAGGTTAACATTTTACTGTGGATCTTTGTCACACATCTCTATGTCATCCATCAGTCCCTCAATTTTTTTTAAGAGAAAGAAGGGGAGAACACAAGTGGGGGAGAAGGGCGGAGCGAGGGAGAGAGAGAAATTTAGGCAAGCTCCATGCTCAGCATGTACCCTGATGTAGGGCTTGATCACACAACCCTGGGATCATGACCTGAGCTGAAACCAAGAGTCAGACACTTAACTGACTGAGCCACCCAAACATCCTGGTCCCTCTAATTTTTTAATGCATTACAAAGTTCCAGGTATCAGTCACTTTACTTCTAAAAATGTCTGCATGTGTATCATTAACTAGAGTTCAATATTTGTTTACAGTCCTTTAAGTGAAATTTACTTACAATGAAATGCACAAATCTTAGGTGTATTTTGACAAATTTTGACAAACACAGATGCCCATGAAACTCAAGCCCTTCTCCAGAGGTAGAATGTTCCCATCACTCCAGAAAGTTCCCTTGTGTCCCCTCCTAGTCAATTTTCATCCCCACAGCCTCAAAATCAAATGCTAGATTAGTGATTGTTGTCCTAGATCACACAAATGGAATTAGCCTTTTTTTGAGAAGCCTGGGGTCTTAGCAAACATTTGCACATTAAGTAGACTCCAGACAGGGTCGCCTGGGTGGCTCAGTTGGTTGGGCAGATGACTTCGGCTCAGGTCATGATCTCACAGTTCATAGGTTTGAGCCCCGCGTCGGGCTCTGTGCTGACAGCTCAGAGCATGGAGCCTGCTTCACATTCTGTGTCTCCCTCTCTCTCTGACCCTCCCCTTCTTACGCTGTCTCTCGCTCTCAGAAATAAATAAAACATTAAAAATTTTTTTTTAAAAAGTAGTTTCCCATCTGTAAAAGTTAGTTTATAGGAAACATTTGTTTTGGGGCGCCTGGGTGGCTTAGTCATTTAAGTGTCCAACTTTCGCTTAGGTCATGATCTTGCAGTTCGTGGGTTTGAGCCCCGCATTGGGCTCTGTGCTGACTGCCAGCTCAGAGCCTGGAGGCTGTTTCAGTCTGTGACTCCCTCTCTCTCTGACCCTCCCNTGCTCTCAGAAATAAATAAAACATTAAAAATTTTTTTTAAAAAAGTAGACTCCAGACACCCATCTGTAAAAGTTAGTTTATAGGAAGGAAACATTTGTTTTGGGGCGCCTGGGTGGCTTAGTCATTTAAGTGTCCAACTTTCGCTTAGGTCATGATCTTNGAAACATTTGTTTTAGTTGAGTGGTAAGAAAGCTTGGAGGGCTGGACGGGGCCTTCACACCAAGGTACATACATTAACACTCTTGGTCAAGGAGCATGATAGTCCATGTCAGAGCAGAGTACCTCCCTCTCCCCCAAAGTAGGAGATTCAATGGCTCACAGCAGTTGGCCCCAGCCTGGGGCTCCTAGGTCTACAGGTATCCTCAGAGTCACCTTTGAACACTTATTATTTTTAATATTTCAAAATGTCAAGTAGAAATGATACATTAACTTTCCACAAGGCAGCACAGATTGACAAAAAAAGTTTTCAGCCCCCTTAGTTTTTGGCTGTTATCATGTAATCATAATAGCTAATGTTTCCAGAATGTGTACTCTGTCTCAGTCACTGTTTTAAGTGTTTTACACATCTAATTTCATATGATAATATCAGTCAGTAGCATAGCATTTTGTACACATATAACTTTATTTTTTAAGGGACAGCTTTATGTAATTCATTATAAAAAAGTGAAAAAACACCCAAACACCAAGCAGTACAGAACTGCATGAGAAAAAAAAAGAAATCAGCCGAAATCCCATCATCCAGAAACAAATATCATTAACATTTGGTGAATACCCTTACAGATATGAATAACATCTTTATGAATAACAGAGATGGAAGGAGAGAGTGTTACAGCGAACATTTGAACCCTGTACTAAGAGCTTTACCTGGATTACCTGTAAGCCACAAACTTGGGACTATTAATTTCATTTTACAGATGAACTCGGACACAGAGCAGTGAGTAACCTTTGCAGGTTCCATGAGCAATCTGACTCAAGAATGCAGACTCTTAACCACTTGGCTATCATTTTACAAAATTGGGATTATATTAGTTATGCTGTTTTCATCATTTATTTAAGTTAAACATAGTAAATTAGATTTACTTGAATTTAGAGAAGAAAGGGGAAATTAAAAGAATCTAAATTCTGAACATCAGCTCAACATTTATAATATGACCCTTCCCCTCTAAGTGACCCTTCTAAAGGTAAGGAAAAGAAAATCACAAGAGACATAAAGCAACTAGAATATATTTTTAAACCACATATTTCGGTTTTAGGCAGTACCTATTGATGTGCTGTGAGAGATGTGAAAATCAGCATATGTATAAATAAACTCCCCCAATACTCAGTTTTTGTGAACGATTTTTATTCTTTCAAAATTGACATAGTTTACATTCTATCCATTACCCTGTAATTCTCACCACGGTTCCATCCTGGGTCTGTATTAAACTGGATTCTGTGCTCGGTAATAGTCCAGTTACTGCAGCTCCTCTAAACGTGAGTTCTTCATTAATGTCACATTTTGGTTGGCTGGATTTCAGCAAGTTATTTACATGACGATCTAAATTTTTTTAAAGGCAGAGGAGATGAGTTTCAAGTTCAATTTCCTGTGTTTGGGAGGCACAGACCAGGGAATCCAGCTTCTTCCCCTTTAAAAGACGTAACCACTATGTTAATGAAGATGAGACATTTGACTTCTTTGGGCCTCAGTTTACCCACCTGTAATAGGTTTTGAACTAATCACCTCTGAGGTCCCTTTCAGAAATGAAAAAGTGGTTCTCCGACCTTTCACCCAAGCTCCTCATCCTCCAAAAGCCCGCCCCGTTCTCCCTGCGGCACCGCTGAACAGCAGGGGGCGCCCTAAACACAGCGATCCATTCCCTTCTCTGCAGGCACTCCTGGGGATATAGGGGAAGAGAAGGAACCGGGCAAGTTCTCAAAATTCAGGATTCTATTGTTCAGAGGCTAGCCTCCTCCCTGAACAATACTGGTAGCCAAAGCTTCAGAGGAATCTGTTGGTTTTTGTATCTTTCAAAATATTTGTGAGACTGAAACATTTCATTGTACTTTAAGTAGGAATATTACTGAAGAAGATGAAAATAAGGACTCATATTCTTATAGTTCTATGGTAATTTACTGCTTTAAAATTAAACACAAATAAGTAATAGAGCTATTCTTTTTGGAGGGTGGGGTGGGAGTGGACATAATGTCCCAGGTTCTCAGAACATGAATTCATTCATTCATTCATTCATTCATTCATTCATTCATTGATGGTCTACTATGTGCCAACCATTGTTTGTTTATAGCATTAAGGAAACAAAGCCCTTGCTCCCATTAAAACCTATACTGTGTGAGCATTTTGAGGTGATGGGCTGAAATAGGGTCTCAGGTTCAAAAGGCATATGCGGAGCCATATTTGAGCTAACTATGTAACCCTTACAAACACCGTAGAGTATTCAGCTTAACGATAACCCACAACCCTCAGACCAACTGAAACACCATAGAGTATTCAAAAGAAACTGCTCATGGGGTAGAAAGTCTGCTTATCTACTTAGGAATTTTACTACCAGAAAAAGGAGGTAATTGAAAAAATTACTGTTGGATGAGTTAAATGCAGAGATACAACATTCTGGAAAGAGACAGAAAGCCAGCTCAGTTTGTATTTATCGGTCTCAAGGGTAGTACTGCAGATGGAAGAATGTTACATTCAAACTAACCATGGCAGCTAATGCACCTATTACAGTAAACAACATAGGTTCTGGAATTAGGCTGCCCAAGTTTGAATACCAGCTCTGCCACTCACCAACTGGCTGACTTTGGGGGGAATTTCTCACTCTACCTTCAGTGAGTCAGGTAAGGATTCAGTGGGTCCATATATTTGAGCCATTAGAACAAGGGCCTGGCACATAGTCATCAGTCAATAAATATTCGCCATAGTCATCAACACAATTATCATTGTAGTTTTAAATTGGCCTGATTTCTTCTCATCCTGACTGGATTTTCAGACCTTAGTTTCAATATGCTTAGTCAGCACCAAAAAAAAAGAAAAAAAAAGATTTCTTGAGCACCTACTATGTGTCTGGCACTGTTCTAGGCACTAAGGAAGGATTTGGCAATACACAAGATACTGTCTACCTTGTCATGAGCTTACAATTCCCAGGGGAATGCCGGGCAATAAGTTTATTTTTTCAAGTAAATATACAAGTAAGGAGGGTGTAATAGATGGAAGTTGTGTTTCTTTCTTTGGAATTAATTTTAACAACCTCAAAATACTATTTATGGTATCCTTTTTTTTAAATTACAATTAAAACATTTTATTTATTTGTTTATTTATTTAATATAATTAATTGTCAAATTGGCTTACACACAACACCCAGTGCTCATATTTATGGTTTTCTTGATGATATGCTGCTATAGACTGAATGTTTATGTCTGCTCAAAATTCATCTGTTGAAACCTAAGCTGCAGTGTGATCCTGCTTGGAGGTGTGGCCTTTGGGAGGTGGTTAGGTCATGCAGGCAGAGCCTTCATAAAAGGGATTTGTGCCCTTATAAAAGAGATTCCCCCACCCTTTCCACCATGTGAGGACCCATGGAGAAGACTGTTGCTTGTGAGCCAGGAAGTGGGCTCTCACCAGCCATGGAATCTGCTGGTGACTTGATCTTGGACTTACAGCATCCAGAACTGTGAGAAATCAATGTTCATTGCTTAAGCCTCCTAGACTGTGGTATTTTTGTTACAGCAGCCAGAATGGACTAAGACATGTGTTTGTGTAAGAACACATCTTCCACTTAAAGTATGGATACATAAATCCTAGCAAAGAACTTAGGTCAAGATATCCTCTGGTTTCCTTCTTCACTTCCACAGCATGTAAGCAGGAAGTGTAAATGCTAGACCTCTTTTGATAAAAGAACATTGCATTCGACTGTAACAAGATTTTAGACCTGATTAAATCTTGAATTGTGTTTGCTCTGGCTGAAGACTGAATTTCCGGCTGATACCTGCAGTGTGACTCCAGCAATGAGAGATTGAGTGGATCATGTTTCCTTAGCCTTCAAATAATCTGGGTGAAATGAGTATATGTTACTGCTCTTACATTTCTCACCAGTGAAACATCTACAACAGGAAAGGAGAGTTTCTACTAAGCCAACACAGCATCTTTGGGCAAACTAGAAAAAGATGCCCCCTTCCTTAAGGCATATTACTTCCACCTTCATGAAATTTTTCATGCTTGATGCCCTTTTCTACAAGGTCTGAGATGTAACTTGCACTCCCTAGTTTTGTTCAGTGCACACCCTGTGTAATGATATTAAACAGCTCCCCTGATGGGTCTCATCAAGTCCTGTGAAGAGTGAAGCAGGAGAGCAACTTATTTCATAATCTTATTTTGTAATTGCCTTCTTTCTACTCCTGCCTCTCATCACTAGCTCTTCTCATCTGCAGGCAAACATAAATTTTTATGCCAGTGGTTAATAAGTCTACACTAGATACTAGCAATTAAGTACATTCTTGGGAGAAGACCGTCAGTTCATATCTAGATGACCACAACAAACAAGTAAGCAAATAAAATTACACACACACACCCTCAACAAAACTAAACAAAATTTTAAAACCTACGAGACATCCCTATCTGGTCTGGCATCAGGCCATCATTTTCAGCTGCTACATTAGCTTTCATGCTCTTATCCCATCTTCTGAATGAGTACTGCTCCATCATTTCAGGATCATGAGAGGCCTGCAATCTCTTGAATCAAAAGCAAACTCTGAGGTGCCTCGGTGGCTCAGTCAGTTGAGCCTCTGACTCTTGATTTCGGCTCAGGTCATGATCCCAGAATCGTGGAATGGAGTCCCATGCTGGGCTCTACACTGAACACGGAATCTGCTTAAGATTCTCTTTCTCCCTCTGACCTTCTGCTTGCATGCATTCTCTCTCTCTCTCTCTCTCTCTCTCTCTCTCTGTCTCAAGTAAACAACTATATAGTGACTCAGTTGGTTAAGCATCGAACTCTTGATTTTGGCTCAGGTCATGATCTCATGGTTTGGGTTTAAGCCCCTCATCATGCCCCTTGCTGACAGTTTGGAGCCTGCTGAGATTCTCTCTCTCTCTCAAAATAAAAAATAAACTTAAATATATATATGAAAAAACCAAACTCTTCCTGTATCATATAAGATGCAGCCCTTCTCGGCGTTTTGGAGCTCCAGACCTAGTCTCCAGTGCCAGGTGCACGTCTCTGCATGTCTCCGACTCACCCCAGTGCCCTCCTTCCCAGCCCTTCTCCTTTGTCCTCAGTCTCCATCATGTTCATTGCTCTCCTCTCAGCTTCTCCGGTGATTAACCATCTTCTTAGGGTCTTTCTCCATATCTCCCTTTCCCTTCAGCCCGACACCACATCAGTCACCTAGCACCCATTGCCTGTTCTGGATTCTGTGGTCTGTCAGGTTCTCTTTGTGGCACTGCCCCCCGCAGGAGGAATGCAGCATTTTGGAGCCAGGGCTCTGGCATTTGGAAGACCCCTCACCTCCTTTCAATGTCTTCTCTCCTGTTGTCCAAATACAGCTCTGCCCATTTAACTGGGCTACTCTTAAACCTCCAGACATTCCTTACTGCCTTCAGGATAAAAGCTCAACTCTGTTCCAGTCTACCCCACTCGCCCCTAGTTTTAGCTGCTATTCATGGCCCTCTTCTCTGCTCCCCCTCCTCATCTCATGGTTGCTTTCTGCCACTTCAAACTGCTTGTAATTTCCTCAAAATGTTGTGCTTAAGCCCCTCGCCTTCCAGTATCGCATGGGTTGAACATCACCTTCTTCCCCTAGCAAACTCTTATCCTTCAAGGCCTCACTCAAGTGTCACCTCTTCTCTGAAGCCTCCCGACCCACTCCCCACTTTATGTGGATTTCCTGGCACATGTGACAAGCCTCTGTCTTGATGCTTCTTATGGTGGTGCCATGTGGCATGTTTCTCCTGGCTTTTTCTCTCATCAGGAATGAGCTCCCCCAGGAGAGGTGCCAGATCTCATTTTATACCTAACGCCCTCAGAGCTGACACTCAGCAAGTACTCAGGAGTTGGTTGGAACCTTGACATGGAAAGATAAGAACAAAGAGATAGGCAGGTGACTCCAGGGACAGTTGAGTAACTTCTGATGAGCTGCAGAGATAGAAGGGAGGAGACTGCTGTTGCCTGGCAGCCCCTGGTTGTCCAGACATCTAGAAAACTCGGAGTACTAAGAATCAGAACTCTCCCCAGAATGTTTTCCTGTTTTGTGCAGTTTGACGTTCTGGGGTCCTGTTGGCCTAGGGCTTTACAAAGTGAAATAAAAGGATCTGTGCCGTCAACTATAAAGTAATCGTCTTTTGAAAGACAGACACTAAGGGAAAAAAAATCACTAATTTCACTAATTCAGAGTTCTGGAGTTGATTCATGGACTCCAGCAAGAGGGCAGATATTAAATGGTTATTTTTGTATCTTCTTCCAGTTCATTGTTCAAATATGTTCCAAAAGCTAAATCAGTCTTGTTTATATGATACATTTTGAATTCCTTGGAGTTCAAGATTTGACTGAAAATAAAATATGAAAGGGTCTCATTATCTTTCCTGCTTAAATTTCATTGATGAAATGTCACATTCACTTTCCTTTTGCCTGGAAACAGGTCTTTTGGAAACTTTTTTTAAGAAACAAAAATGTCAGATTATCATTATTGAAGTAAATTAAGTTTTTAAAAAATGTATCTCCCACAAATATATCCATATAATATAATTATATTAATTTGATATATTACTTATCTATTTATATTGGTTTGATAAATGCTCTAACATACAGACAACTAACAGCTGTGTACTGAGTACTTACTGTGCCCTACTCAGCTGGGTTGCTGGGATTCAAAGAGGAATCCTGTCCCTACGCTCAAGACACTCAGTCTCGGGGCGCCTGGGCAGCTCGCTTGGTCAAGTGTCGGACTCTGATTTATGCTCAGGTCATGATCTCACTGTTCGTTGGTTTGAATCTCGCATCGGGCCCCACACTGACAGTGTGGAGCCTGGTTGGGATTCTCTCTCTCTCTCTCTCTCTCTGCCCTCTCCCCCGCTCGTTCTCTCTCTCTCTCTCTCAAAATAAATAAATTTAAAAAAGAAGTCACTGAATTTACTTTAAAAAGTGGGGGGAGGGGGCGCCTGGGTGGCTCAGTCAGTTAAGCACCCGACTTTGGCTCAAGTTATGATCTCATGGTTCATGAATTTGAACCATGCATCAGATTCTCTGCTGTCAGTGCAGAATCCACTTTGGATTCTCTGTCCCCTTTCTCTCTCCCCCTCCCCCACTCATGCNTCAAAATAAATAAATTAAAAAAAGAAGTCACTGAATTTACTTTAAAAAGTTGGGGGAGGGGGCGCCTGGGTGGCTCAGTCAGTTAAGCCCCCGACTTTGGCTCAAGTTATGATCTCATGGTTCATGAATTTGAACCATGCATCAGATTCTCTGCTGTCAGTGCAGAATCCACTTTGGATCCTCTGTCCCCTTTCTCTCTCCCCCTCCCCCACTCATGCTCTCTCTCTCTCAAAAGTAAACAAACATTAAAAAAATTAGTTAATAATAAAATAAAGACAGTCTCGTTAGGGAGCTGATGAAGTAAAGAAATATTCGCGTCAATGTAGTGATACAGAAAGGTCTGTAACATTGGGTTGGCACACAAAGTTCAATCAGATAATTACCTGGCAATGGTGGGGTACACATCACAAAGGGGGACAAAGCTACCTCCAAGTGTGGCCAAAAAAGCATGCAGTCTAATCAAGCAGAGTCATGTATAAGCAGGTGGGAGCTCTCTCTGGTTTTGGCCCTATTCCTTTATGATGAAGTATCCAGGCACAGGAGCTGTGGTGTGTGCAAGGTCACCCAGGGCTGGTGCCTCATCCTACTTCACAAGATGCTCTACAGTCTGGATGAGCATGCTAGAAAAGCTCTGTGTTACCAGGCCAGGTGGAAACCAAACTCTAAACGTAAAACATTAGAGAGATGCTTTCAAATTTATTTCTATACTATATTCTACTATAGTTTTAGTTAGGTTTTCTGATTTAGGAAATAAACTTCAGATTAACAATAGGCTAGGATATTTTCAGCTCCAGGGTTGACATTAATGTCAACCACACAGGGTCATGAGTGCATCACGTGTGCTTGAGGGCATATGCGTTAACTGAGAATTCCCTGAGTTGCATCAGATTCTTGGTTGTCACTGAAGGATACGCCAAAAAGGAAGAAGATTCCAGTGAATTGGAGATGAAAATTAGATGTTTTAAAAAGGCAAATTCTCTCTCTCCTTTTCTTGGATTTTCTCTCCTGTGTGAGTATTGCAATGCCTCTAGTAGCCAAGGGCTCCAAAAGGGATCTATCTCCCTGTTACCTGCACTGTTTTGATAAAAGGAATGTCTCTTGATTTTATTTCTTTATTTTTATTCATATTTCTTTCTTTCCTTCTTTCTTTTTCTTTCTTTCCTTCTTTCCTTCTTTCTTTCTTTCTTTCTATCTTTCTCTCTCTCTCTCTCTCTCTCCTTCCTTCCTTCCTCCCTCCCTCTCTCCCTTCCTTCCTTCCTTTTTTCCTTCCTTCTTTTTTTCTTTCTTTCTTTCTTTCTTTCTTTCTTTCTTTCTTTCTTTCTTTCTTTCTTTCTTTCTTTCTTTCTTTCTTTCTTTCTTTCTTTCTTTCTTTCTTTCTTTTTCTTCCCTCCTTCCCTTCCCTTCCCTTCCCTTCCCCTATTATTTTCATGGTGTGACACTGAGAAGACCCAAGTGCTTTTGGCAGGAGTGTTAGCCAGAGATATTCTACAGTTTCTTTTGGTGATATGTTAGAATCTTTTTTGTTTCCTCTTTTGGAGAGCATTTCAAACATCTAGGCTTTGATATTGCTGTTTTCACATTTGGATGGCAACGTGCATATGCATTTTCCCAGGTGTCTCACATGCCTTGCAGCCAGTGGCCACAAGCTCTAACAGGTCCAGAATGAAAATGAAAATTACAATACTGCTTCCAGCCTCGTCTTTATGGCCAATTTTCCAGGTGATCTTGAGAAAGCCCCAACTGCGTGAGGCATGATGGGGATGATAATACTCCGCCTATGGATAGGTTGGTCATATAGACAAATAAGGTCATGTCTGCAAATGATTCTCAGCTCCGTGGAAGAAGATGATATTACGAAGCCATGATGATTACAGCAGTCAAGAGTCTAACTGATTCTAGTGAGACCTGCTCTAGTGTATCTTGTGTCTGGTTTCATTATAATCAGCAACTTTCTAAAGAGAAGGGGTATTTCGTGGGAGCATAGAAGGATAAGAGAATTAAGACTACCAGTCAGTGTGTAGGATGATGTGTTTTAATCATGTCCTTTCCTTACAACTATTTTTAACAACTGGTCTTCTCCAAGAGGCACTGGCATGGCCCAAGGTGATCACTCCTGGATTCAGTGATCCCCTTCAGAAGGTCCTCATGACCTTGTCTGTGCTGCTTTGTCTAGTTGGTGCCTATTCCCACTGTCTTAGGAAACGGAGGACAGGAGTAGTAAACACAGGCCAAGGAAGCCACGTTGTGCATTTCCACCCCAGGGGACTGTAATTTCAATCAACAGCGGAGCAATTCTAAGGCTTCCAAGGGTTGATGGGGTTCAGAATGCAAACTGGACTTCTAGAAGATTTGAGGGGGAAGGCACTCAAATGGAAGCTTCCTGCACATGGGAGGCTTTTTTGTGGATTGATGGATAGCCATTCTTTGGAAGGCCACAAAATCTTACATGGTGCGCAGGGGATCTGTGGGGTAGTCAATGTCAATGTCCCAGAGGACGCTGTATTCAACCCTTTTCCAACACTGTGGAGCTCTTAGTCAGAGGTCCTCAACCCTATGAGACCCAACAACCACTCTATTATAATTGGGTAAGTCACCTTCACTGCCTGGAAATGAAATTCATGGTAATAAATGCATATAATTAATACATACATACATTCATATACACATGTACACATCATATATAAATCATCTATATCATGTGCATATATATATTCTGGACTATATATATGTATATATTCCAAACTATAATAAAAGTAGAAGAGAAGTAATTTATAAAGAAATACTACATAACATGTATTTCAGTATGCAGTTGTTTTATCATGACTCCACTAGAAAACATAATAAAAGAGCAAATGCTTATACCTTTATGTAGAAGTCAAATAGTTATACTTACTTATAATTAATAAGTTTGGATTTAAAAGTAAGTGAGAAGTTCCAAACACATTCCAGATGAGAAGTACGGAAAAATAAAAGACAACATTTAAGGGTAGAGGATAGAATGAAAACTAGTGTTCAGATAAGCTAGACCAGACTTATTTGCATTTGCAAAGAGAAGTGGGACACTAATCTTAATGTAAGCAGGGATAACATGTTAGGACAAATACACCTCTGAAGAGGGACATGGTGGACATACAAAGTATCAACGGGCGCCCCAACAGGAAATAGTGTGTGTGAAGGATGACATGAAGGATGTCTCATGAAGGTACAGGCAGGCTTATGGGAAACCATCAGGGGAGGGTGAGGCACTCTAGGGGCTAGTGAAAGTTCCTGTAGGTTCAAAGGGAAGCAGCTATGGATGGAACTCAGTGAGTCATGGAGCTGACTACCCCAGTGATGTAGCTTTGGACAGAGGAACTTGGCCACAACCAACAGGCCGCTGGGCACTGGGTGGGGAGGAAACCAGAATGGTAAGTAGCCTGACCTCTCTCCTCCTACCCTCCATTCTCTTCTCAGGGCCTTGCATTGGCCAGATCCAACAGGAGCCATTGAGCAAATAACAATTGAAAGCTGTGTGGGATGTTAGCTAATTCTTTCTTTTGCAGGACTGCCTTGAACACTGCTCAGCCCCCAACCATCCTTCCCCAGATATGCCTTCTGAGACTGGTGCCCAGCTGAGAATCACTGCTTTACCTCATCAGACTGAAAAAAATGCTTTTCTTGCCTAGACCCTTCAATGACCTTTGGAAATTAAATGGATGACAGTCATTTGCAGCCTGTGTATAAGCTTATTCAAAAAGTCTGATTGTGGAAGATGCCCTAACTTGTCACAACAAACTGGTTATACTGGTTATCCATTTCTGTATAACCAGTGACACAAAACCTTGGTGGCTTACAGCAATAGTAATCATTTCTTATTTTTGCTAGAGGAAAGGAATTCAGACAGGGCACAAAGGGGAGAGTTTATCAGTCTCAAAGATTTGGGGCTAGAATCATCTGAAAGCTCCTTCACTCACATGTCTGGTGATTGATGCTGGCTGTGGGCTGAGGGCTTAACTGATGTGGCTGGTGAAGCAGCCACACATCCCTTCTGTGTGTGGTCCAACCTTCTGTACAATATGGAAGCTGGGTTCCAAGAGCAAGTAAGAAGACAGCCAGCAGAAAGCTGTATGACCTGTCTTCAAAAGTGAGGGCTCATCAGTTCCACCATATTCTATTCATCAGAAGCCCAGAAGCTCTAGGGGGAGAGGGGGTACTAGATCCACCTTTCAAGGGGAGGCATTTCAAAGAATTTGTGGACTCATTTTAAAACTACCATGCTAACCTTCCAGAAGGTCCAGCTCATGCCTCTGTAAATATTGGAAGGGAAGAGGGTATGTCAGAGACTCATCGTGTCCTTCCTTTGTAACCCCAAACTTACATGGTAGGCACTTCATCTATCTGAATGCATGCAAGCCAAGTGGCAGCTTCTGGTCTTACACATAAATCAGAAGGCAAACCTGGTAAACCCAGCTTCATCTTTTCCACAGGGACCTGGAGACAGCTGTGAAAAAGAGGGACCTGCAGTGACCATCCATTCAACTTTCCGGATTCCCCCAATGTGCTTATTGGAGCATCACCATCTGGTCTGTACCTCCAGGTAGACTGTGCCTCCAGTCTACCTTAGGTGTGCAGTGGTAGCAGGCCGGCTGTGTCAGTCATTCTCTGCAGAACCCCCACTGGCAGCAGGGCCAGAAGCCTTACTGTGTGGCTGGTCTTTTGGGAAGACTGCTGCTGAGAGAACTCTGAGCCTTCGCCAAAGGTGGGCTGTGGGCCTGTGAGCCTCAGCAAGTATCTTAAACTAACCCTGGTGTACCACGTGTCCCTAATAAAATTACATGGGGATAAGCTCGAACCTATCACTTACTGATTTACTTCTTTTTTAGAAGAGTTTTTAAAGTTTATTTATTTTGAGAAACAGAGAGAGCAGGAGAGAGGCAGAGAGAGAATCCCAAGCAGGCTCTGCACTGTCAGCATGGAGCTCGATGTGGGGCTCAAACTCATGAACCATGAGATCATGACCTGAGCTAAAATCAAGAGTCAGAAGCTTAACCGACTGAGCCTCCCAGGCGCCCCTTGTTGATTCACTTCTCGATCACCTACTTGGTGCCAGGAACTGCCTTTACTCCTCACAATCATCCTGACAGAAGAGGATTGTTATCCGCATTTCACTGATGGGGAACTGAGAGGTGGGCAAAGGGAATAAATAAAACAAGAGGACTGTTCTCTCACAAAATTTGATGTACTGTCCAGGGAAAGCCAAGACTCTTTCCGTAATGGGACAGAGGTCTCCCTGCTGGGGCAGCCCTTACCCCTCAGAGCGAAAACTCCCATCAGCAAGCCCCAGACATAGATGAACCCTTTACAGCCATCTGCAGGAAACAGGTCTTCATACACAGTAGATTAGGAAACCCAGAGCCACCACAGAATCCTTTACATGAGTGGGTCAGGGAAGCTGCTGAGGGGGCCCGCTAGTCTCTGGGACCAAAGATGGACAAAAATTCAAGTCTCAAGTAAAAAACACCTTTTTAATTGCCTCTTGCTGCTTCTTCAGGAAAATGCCAAGATGAGAATGAAATCTTAAATTTGAAGTCTGAAACCTAATTATTTGGGTATTTCATATCTTGCACTATCATCTATCTTTTGTTTATCTTTTATCATGCCCTGAGGAAGATATTCTGCCCCAACAGTGATTATACAGAAAGAGAGACTAAGGGATAAGTAATATAATTACTTTAATGTTTTTAATTAAGCTTTTAATAGGCACCATAAAATAAACACTAAAAATACTAGCATGGCACAATGAGATCATTTACCCTAATTCACAAAAGATTGAGAACCAAACTTGTGTGAGGATTTAGGCTTTTTGGTGGCCACACACTGGCCATCTGTTTTTTCTATCCTACTTGTACTTAGTAATATATAAGAAGGAAGTAAATATCTGTTGAATGAATAATTTTATCCAAAATTAAATCCCTTTATTGGTAATTTAATAATGAAAAAATCAGTAGGTATATTTTTTCTTTAAAAGTTATGTGTGGGGCGCCTGGGTGGCTCAGTTGGTTAAGCAACAGACTCTTGATTTCAGCTCAGGTCATGATCTCAGGACTGTGGGATCAAGCCCCGTTGCTCAGCATGGAGCCTGTTTAAGATTCTGTCTCTCGGGGCACCTGGGTGGCTCAGTCGGTAAAGCATCCTACTTCAGCTCAGGTCATGATCTCACAGTTTGTGGGTCCGAGCCCCATGTTGGGCTCTGTGCTGACAGCGAGCTCAGAGCCTGGAGCCTGTTTCAGATTCTGTGTCTCCCTCTCTCTCTGACCGTCCCCTGCTCACACTGTCTCTCTCAGAAATAAATAAAACATTAAAAAATTTTAAAAAATATTCTCTCTCTCTCTCTCCCTTTCCCCCTCTCCCTTACTCATGCTTTCTCTGTCTCTCTCTCTGAAATAAAAAATAAAATAAAAACTTTAAAAAAGGAATGTGGATAGGGGACACCTGGCTGGCTCAGTCGGTGGAGTGTGTAACTCTTCATCTCGGGATTGTGAATTTGAGCCCCATAATGGGTGTAGAAATGGCTTAAAATTAAAATCCCTAAAAAAAAAGAGAGAGAGAAAAAGAAAAAAGAAAAAAAGTATGTGTGTAGGTAACCAAAATAGTGGAGTAAGAGACACCGGGCCTCTGTCCTCTGGAAAAGGTCAATAGTTAGACAAGTATCTGTGAAAGAAAACAGCTCTAGGAGAGCTCAGGAGTCCACTGAAAAAGCTTCATCAACACGATGGAACACAAAACCTGAGAATATCAGCACAAAAAGAGCAGCAAGAATAGCTATATTTTGTCACTGACAGCCCAACCCCAGCTTGGCACCGCTCAGGCTTGAAAGACTTCTCCTTGCCACCATTCAGTAACATGAAACCATGTGAAAATACACACTACACTGGTAACATTAGGTATATAGTCAGATGCGGATACTCCAATACCGCACTATGGTAGTGTGTTGTTCAATTAACTCTGGTACAAAAGTTAAGAGACAGAATATTAAATATAGCTATAACCACAGTAATTTGTTAATGCATACACAATGTAAAAAGATGTAAATAGTGATATCAAAAACATAAAATGTGGGCAGGGAATAAAAGCATGGAGATTTTATATGTCATCAAAGTTAAGTTATCAGCTTAAAATAGACTGTGATATCTTATAAGATGTTTTATGGAAGCCTCAGGTAAACCACAGAATAAAAATCTACAGTAGGTTCACACAAGATAAAGAAAAGGGAATCAGCATTCACAATTGCACAAAAAAACATAAAATACCTAGGAATAAACCTAACCAAAGATATAAGAGATCTGTATGATGAAAACTATAGAAAACTTACCATAGAAATTGAAGAAGACACAAAGAAATGGAAAAATATTCCATGCTCATGGATCAGAAGAATAAATATTGTTAAAATGTCATTACTACCCAAAGCAATCTACACATTCAACGCAATCCCAATCAAAATTGCACCAGCATTCTTCTCAAACTAGAACAAACTATCCTAAAATTTGTATGGAACCAAAAAAGACCCCAAATAGCCAAAGTAATATTGAAAAAGAAAACCAAAACGGGAGACATCACCATCCCAGACTTTAGCCTCTACTACAAAGCTGTCATCATCAAGACAGTATGGTATTGGCACAAAAACAGACACATAGACCAATGGAATAGAATAGAGAACTCAGAATTGGACCCACAAATGTATGGCCAACTAATCTTTGACAAAGCAGGAAAGAGTATCCAATGGAAAAAAGACAGCCTCTTTAACAGATGGTGTTGGGAGAACTGGACAGCAACATGCAGAAGAATGAAACTAGATCATTTTCTCACACCATGCACAAAAATAAACTCAAAATGGATAAAGGACCTGAATGTGAGACAGGAAACCATCAAAACCCTAGAGGAGAAAGCAGGAAACAACCTCCTTGACCTGAACTGCAGCAATTTCTTACTTGACACATCCCCAAAGGCAAGGGAATCAGGAGCAAAAATGAACTATGGGGACCTCATCAAGATTGAAAGCTTCTGCACGGCAAAGGAAACAATCAATGAAACTAATAGACAACTGACGGAATGGGAAAAGATAGTTGCAAATGACATGCCAGATAAAGGGCTAGTATCCAAAATCTATAAGGATCTCACCAAACTCCACACCAGAAAAACAAACAATCCAGTGAGGAAATGGGCAGAAGACATGCACAGACACTTATCCGCAGAGGACATCCAGATGGCCACAGACACATGAAATGATGCTCAGCATCCCTCCTCATCAGGGAAATACAAATCAAAACCACACTGAGATACCACCTCACGCCAGTCAGAGTAGCTAAAATGAGCAAATCAGAGGACTCTAGATGCTGGCGAGGATGTGGAGAAATGGGCACCCTCCTACCCTCTTGGTGGGAATGTAAGCTGGTGCAGCTCCTCTAGAAAATCTCTCTCTTTGTGGAGGTTCCTCAAAAAATTAACAACAGAACTCCCCTATGTCTCAGAATAGCACTGCTAGGAATCTACCCAAGGGATATAGGAGTGCTGATGCATAGGGGCCCATGTACCCCAATGTTCATAGCAGCACTCTCAACAATAGTCAAAACATGGAAAGAGCCTAAGTGCCCATCAACAGACAGATCAAGAGGATGTGGTTCATCTATACAATGGAATACTACATGGCAATGAGAAAGAATGAAATCTGGCCATGTGTAGCAACATGGATGGACCTTGAGGGTGTTATGCTCAGCGGAATACGTCAGGCAGAGAAGGACAGATACCAGATGTTTACACGTATAGCAGGATTAGGAGGAACTTAACAGAGGATCATGGGTGAGAAGAAGGGGAAAAATAGTTTGGAGGAGGGAAGGAGGCAAACCATGAGAGACTCTTGAATGCTGAAAATAAACTGAGGGCTGATGGGAGTGGGGGAGAGGGGAAGGGGGGTGATGGGCATGGGGGAGGACACTTGTGGGGATGAGCACTGGGTGTTATATGGAAATCAACTTGACAATAAACTATTTAAGAAAAAAGAAAAGAAAAGGGAATCAGAGTATTCCACTATAGAAAATCAACATCAAGGGGCACCTGGGTGGCTCAGTCATTTAAGCATCTAACTCTTGGTTTCAGCTCAGGTCATGATCTCATAGTTTGTGGGTTTGGGCCCAACATTAGGCTCTGTGCTGACAGTGTGGAGCCTGTTTGGGATTCTCTCTCTCTCTCTCTCTCAAATAAATAAACTTTAAAATTTTTTAAAATTTTTAAAGAAAATCAACATCAAGTTACAAAGGAAGACAGTAAGAGATAAAGAAACAAAAGAACTACAAACCAACCAGCCAAAAAACAATTAATACAATGTCATTAGAACGTCTTTACCTATCAATAACTAATTTAAATGTAAATTAAACTCTCTAACCAAAAAGCAAAGAGTGGCTGAATGGATTATATAAACAAGACTCCACTATATGCTGCCTACATATGATTCACCTCAGCCTCGGGTACACACATAGGCTAAGGTGAAGGAAGGAAAGAGATACCCCACACCAAATGGAAACTACAAGAGAGCAAGGGTAGCTATACTTCTATCTGACAAACAGACTTTAGATCAAAAACTATCACAAGAGACAAAGAAGGTCATTATGTAATTAAAAAGGGGTGATTCATCAAGAGGATATAACGACTGTAAATAAATATGCACCCAACACCAGAGCACCTAAATATATTAAGCAAATACTAACAGATTCGAAGGGGGAGATAGACAACAATACAATCATAGCAGAGGAGTTCAACATCCCAACTTTCAACAAAAGGCAGGTCATCCAGACATAAAAATAAATAAGAAAACCTTTAACTTGAACTGTAGTTTAGGCCAAATGGACCTAACACACATATAGAGAATATTTCTTCCAATAGCAGCAGAATGCACATTCTTCTTAAGTGTACATGGAACATTCTACAGAATGGATCATATGTTAGGTCATATTATTTTATTTTATTAATTTTCATAAATATTTTTGAGAGAGAGAGAATATGGATGAGTGAGTGAGGGTCAGAGAGAGGGGGGGACAGACAATCCAAAGCAGGCTCTGTGCTGACAGCAGCGAGTCTGACGCAAGGTTCAAACTCACAAACGGTGAGATCATTACCTGAGCTCAAGTTGGATGCTCAACCGACTGAGCCACCTAGGCACCCCCAAGTCTCAGCAAATTTTAAAAGATAAAAATAAAACCATGTATCTTTTCTGACCACATGGCATGAAACTAGGAATCCATAACAGGAGGAAAACTGGAAGATTCAAAAATGTATGGAGATTAAACAACAAACTCCTGAATAACCAGTGGGTCAAAGAAGAAATCAAAATACATTTTGAGGCAAACGAAAATGGAAATACAACATACCAAACATATGGGATGCAGGAAATGCAGTTCTCAAAGAGAATTTTATAATGATAATGCCTATGCTGGGTAAAAGGAAAAATCTCAAATAAACAACCTAACTTTATATCTCAAAGAACTAGAAGAAGAACAAGCTAAGGCAAAGTTGGCAGAAGAAAAGAGAAAAAGATCAGGGCAGAAATAAATGAAATAGAGAATAGAAAAAGATTAGGAAATATCAGTGGAATTTAGAATTGTTTTTTTGAAAATATAAATAAAGGGGACAAAATGTCAGCTAGATTTACCAAGAAAAAAGTAAAGAGTACTCAATGAATTAACAATTATAAATGAAAGAGAAAGGATTAAACAGACATCACAAAAACACAAAGGGCCATAAGATACTGTTATGAACTAGTTGTATACTAACAAACTGGACAACCTAGAAGCCATGGATATATTCTTAGAAGCATATAACCTATCAAGACTGAGCCATGAAGAAATAGAAAATCAAAACAGACCAATAACGACTAAGAAGATTGAATCCGTTGAATCAAAAACCTTCAAAGAAAGAAAAATCGCAAGACCAGATGGCTTTACTGGTGAATTCCACCAAATGTCTAAAGAAGAATTAATGCCAATGCTTCTCAAATTTCCAACAATTTAAAGAGGAGGGAAGAAATACTTTCACATTCATTTAATGAAGTCAGCATTACCCTGATATCAAAGCCAGATAAGGTCACACTACGAGAAAACTACAAACCAATAGCCCTGATAAATATAGATATAAAAATTCTTAGCAAAATATTAGCAAACCAAATTCAACAGCACATTAAAAGGTTAATACACTTGATTAAATGGGGTTTATCCCTGGGATGCAAAGATGGTTCAACACTGGATCATGCAACACAAATTGTACACTGTTGCTAAGGTAAATTGGCCCAGCCACTATGGAAAATGGCATGGCAGTTCCTCAAACAGTTGAAAGTGGAACTGTCATGTGATTGATCAATCTTACTTCTGGGTACAGACCCAGAGGGAAGGAACACAGGTTCTTGTAGAGACACGTGCACACCCATGCTCACTGCAGTACTGACATGAAGAAACCCTAAATGTCCATCAACAGAAGAGTGGAGAAAGAAAATATGGTATATACACGACGGAATATTATTCAGTGGTAAAAAAAAAAAAAAAAAAAAGCAGGAAATCCTGCTCTTTGTGACAATATAGGTGGACCTTGAGGGTATTATGCTAAGTGTTTGGAAATGATTTTTAGATACAACGCCAAAAGCATCATTTATGAAAGAAAAAATAGATACAAAGATAAGATGGATTATAGTAAAAGAAAAGACAAGTCATGGAAGATAATCTCTGCAAAACACATATGTGATAAAGGGCTGTTATCCAAAGTAAACAAAGAACTCTTTTATTTAATTAAAAAAAAATTAAATGTTTCTTTTTGAGAGAGAGGGAGAGAGACAGAGCATGGAGGCGGGGAAGGGCAGACAGAGAGAGAGGGAGACACAGAATCTGAAACAGGCTCCAGGCTCTGAGCTGTCAGCACAGAGCCTGACATAGGGCTCGAACTCATGAACTGCGAGGTCATGACCTGAGCTGAAGTGGATGTGCAACTGACTGAGCCACCCCCCTCCCGGTGCCCCTACAAAGAACTCTTAAAAGTCAACAGTAAAGAAAACAAAGAATCTACTTTTTCTCTGCAAAACATATATCTGATAAAGGACTGGTATCCAAAATATACAAAGAGCTCTTAAAAGTCAATGATAAGAAAACAAAGAACCTACTTTTTAAAATGGGCAAAAGATCTAAATAGATATCTCATCAAAGAAGACATACAGATGACAAGCATATGAAAAAATGTTCAGCACCATACATCACCAGGGAATTATAAATTGAAACAACGAGATACCATTACAAACCTGGTAGAATAGCTAAAACCGAAAACACTAACACCAAACACTGACAAGGATGTGGAGACAGGTACTCTCATCATGGCTGGTGTAAACTGGTACAGTCCCTTTGGACAACAGTCTGACTGTTTCTTACAAAACTAAACACACTCCTATCATCCAATCCAGCGATCGCACTCCCAGGTGTTTCAAAAAATAAGTTGAAAACTTATGTCCATACAAAAACCTGCACATGAAAGTTTATATCAGCTTTACTCATATTCACCAAAAATTGGAAGCAATCAAGATGATCTTCAGTAGGTGACTGAATATATTTATATACTGTGGTACCTCCATTCATGGCATATTATTCAGTTACTAAGAGAAATGAGCTATCAAAGCCGCTAAGAGCCATGGAGGAACCTTAAATGCATATTGCTAACATGGAAGAAGTCAATCTGAAAAGGCTGCATACTGTATGATTCTCCACATATGACATTTGGAAAAGGTAAAAGTACAGAGATAAAAAGACCAGGGGTCACGAGAGGTTTGGGATTGGAGAGTGGGATGAATAGGTAGAGCACAGGAGACTTTTAGGGCTGTGAAACTATTCTCTTTGAAACTATATTGGTTGTTACCTGACCGTATGCATTTATCTAAAACCTATAGTTCTATACTATACAACATAAAACATAGACCCTAATGTATATTATAGACCTTTAGTTAACAATACTGTAATATTAGTGGTTCATCAATTACTACATATGGACCACACTGACTCAAGATGCTAAAATAAATATTGTATAAGTAATAAATATAAAGATTGTGTGAGTATGTGTGGTTATATAACATATAGAGATATAATATTTAAGACAATAATAACATAAGGAGGGGAAGGGAATGGATCTATACTGGAAAAATTTTTTCTGTAAGTTAAAAACATGTATTACAATATGTAGAACAACCCAAAAGAAGGTAACAAAGAAGAGAAGAAACAGCAATGTGTTTGAAAGTACTTGGTGGAGTCTCACATTGCTGTGGGTGTCGTCCGCCGGTGTGTGGTGTCTTTTGCTCATTACACTGATGGGAAAACTGAGAAGAAATTGCTAAAAGCCATAGGGAGAATCGACAGCTGAGTCCAGGAGCGCATGAAAAGCAGGTTTCTCCCGACTCGTTCCCATCTTTCTGGGGATTTATTAGGTGAAAAAAAAAATCCTCTCTAAGTCCTTAGAAACCTTGATTTATGGTGCTCTTTGGGGCAGGGAGAAGACTAAACAAAAGCTGTCATTAGAATTTAAGATGCCAATCTAATGACCTAGAAAGGCATTGCATCTAATGTATTTGTCTAATTATTTGGTATCTTTTCCAAACCTGTCCAACATCCTGGGTAACAATGGCCAGTCCTCCGAAGTGCTTGATAATGTGCTTACGTTTGCATCAATAAGATGGAATCTTCTCAATATTTTTGTCAACTTGAACCTTTCCTGTACTTGAATCTTAAATACTTGATCTGAGAACATGAGCAAGACTTTTGAACGCTGACGTAGTATAATATGTGAATAAACAGGGGTAGTGAAAGCTGGTGATTTTAAAAGTCCTTTAAGGGGTGCCTGTGTGGCTCAGTCGGTTGAGCATCCAACTTTTTTTTTTAATGTTTTTAACGTTTATTCATTTTTGAGAGACAGAGCATAAGCAGGGGAGGGAAGAGAGAGAGAGAGGGAGACACAGGATCTGAAGCAGGCTCCAGGCTCTGAGCTGTCAGCACAGAGCCCGACATGTGGCTCAAATTCATGGCCTGCAAGATCATGACCGGAGCCAAAGTTGGATGTTTAACCAACTGAGTCACCCAGGTGCCCCCAGCATCCAACTCTTGATTTCAGCTGAGGTCATGATCTTGCTGTTAGTGGGATCCAGCTCTGTATCAGGCTCCGTGCTGGCAGAGTGGTGCAGAGCCTGCTTGGGATTCCTTCTCTCTGCCCTTTCCCCCATCAAAATACATATTTAAAATTAAAAAAAATAACAATAAATATAATAATATTTAATATAACATGTTGCTTGCTGGACTCACAATGTGCATTTCCTCTCTCACCAGGGCCTGATCAAACAACCCTGCAGGTACCTAATCGGACAGCCCATGTGGGGATGAAAAGGTGAAAACTCTGACACTGTATCACTACCTCTGGATGTGGAACTGGCTTTGAGTATTTGAAGAAGCTCCCCAGATGCTTCTAGTGTGCAGTCAGGGTTAAGAACCACTAGCATAAAGCCTTTAGTATTTCATTGACTGACTTGCTCATCTTTCTAGATTTTCTCTTGCAGTCACAGTCCAGGGGACCCTGGTAACACGCCCTTGCCTTGATGAAAGAAAATCTTAAATGTGGGCCCATTGATTAAATCACACGAGTCAGCATGTGAAAGGTAATAAAGGGAAGAAATGAAAGTTGGTTCTTTTGTTTTGTTTTGTTTTCCTGGAAGTCCCACGCTTATGTCACACGGGAAAATGGAAAGGATTGTGTTTGCCTTTTCAGAACTCACTCAGCGTGCCCAGACTGACTCAGTGGGTTCGCATGCATTCACAGGCACCTGCTGGGTTTACAAATGGAAGTCATGAACTGGGGTCCCTTGTCTCAGCTCCTCTCATCACCTCCTACAAATGTCCCTATTATGTGTGGTGAGCGGAGTGCAAGGTGAGCCCCACAGCACCCTCTCATCTTTAGGCTGGCCGCCCTGGGGAGATACTCACCCTGTACAACCTTACCCTGTGGGCCCCCTCTGACCCCCTACAAGAGCTCAATTAACATGCTTTCATTCACTAATGTGTTCAGCCCCCATTTGCAGCCTGTGATTAAGTGGGGCCAAACGGATTACATTCTCCACAGTACAAGGTTCTACACCCCACAATCCTGGTGCAACGCAGGTCCTCACCATCTCTTCCCCCAGACAGTGCAGTAGATCCCTTATCAGACTTGCTACCTCTGGTCTCATTCCCTCAGATCCTGGCCCACACACTGGCCAGAGTCATGGAATTAAAACTCAGACATGGCCAGCTCTCATCCCTGCTCAGCGCCCTGCGGGGGCTCCCGCCACTGGGGTCCACCCTACCCAGTTAAAGGTACCAGAACTAGAACTTTCCTGGTGTCTGCTCACTTCTCAAGCAGGCTGCCCCATTGCTCTGGCCTCACTGAATCCTCCAGCAATGCTGATTCACAGCCCTTCAAGCACATCCCTCATGGGTATTGTTTTAATTACCTCCTGTTCTTCCTGCTGGGGAGGATGGATTCCCATCCCAGGTTATGAGGATGGCCAAGTACACACACGTGGCACCAGACAGATGAGAGATGGAGGGCAGTTTATTAGTCACATATACTCACAGCATGGGGAGGAGGTCCCCGCATGCCACACAGGGGCTGCCCTGGAAACAGAGAGAGCAAGCTGTTTCCTGTGGAGGTTGGCACTGTAGCATGAAGAGGATGGGCTGACCTCCGGGTCAGCTGGAGGAAGTGGTTGGCTTGCTTGCGCGATTGGGTGCACTCGCGGGGAACTGCACCTGCTCCCCTTGATGGGGAGGGCTCTTTGGCTAGGGGACCTTGTCCTCGGGAGCAGAGTGGGGACGGGAACTTGCTTGGGGTGTTTGAGGCTTTCTCAGTTTCACTAGGTGTCAAGGCAGCACTAATACTGGGCCCAGATTTTAGATCTTCTGTCACTGGCATGGAGTTTTCTTGCTGTGTGCTTCCCTGTTGCCCCACCCCCGTTTTCTCACCGGGCTAACTCCTGGTCACCCCTTATCTGTCAGCTTCAGTGTCCTCTCCAGCAGGACACTCTTCTGGACCCCTCCCCTCCATCTGGCTCCCTTACTTGTTCTCGTGGTACCCTCTTACTCAGAAGTTAAAATATCACATTTAATTTCCTGTCTTTCCTCTAGAATATAAGCTCCTTGAAGGCAGGGACCCTGCACAACTTAGTTGTTTTTGAATCCTCAGTGCCCCCCCAAAAGATGGTGCATTTAAAAACATAACCAAAAATTTACCTTTACAAAAGAATGAAAAGAACAAATTTACTTTCACTAAATTTTATAGTGCCAGAAGAAAGAAGCAAGTCAGCTGGAATCCCTCAGAGAACACAGGCAGCAATGAAAATGTTAAACACTACAAGAAAACTGTGAAGGGAAATTATTTAAAAACTGTTTTGTGAGAGAGCCTGGGTGGCTCAGTCAGCTAAGCATCAGACTTTGGCTCAAGTCATGATCTCATGATTCATGAGTTCGGGCTTCAGATCCTCTGTCTCCCTTGTGCTCTGCCCTTCCCCCGCATAAGCCTTCTCTCACTCAAAAATTAATAAATAAAACTGTTTTTGCGAATATATCCCCTCCCTCCTCCTCTTCTTCTTTAGTTTCACACACACACACACACACACACACACACACACACACACACACTGAGCACCTGTCTCTGCTCGCCTTGGCAATTTTGCTGCCTTTCTCTTAAAGACATTGTTTGGGGCCCCTGGGTGGCTCAGCGGGTTGAGTGTCTGATTCTTGATTTGGGCTCAGATCATGATTCCAGGGTCATGGACTCAAACCCCATGTTGGGTTCCATGTGAGTGTGAAGCCTGCTTAAGATTCTTTCTCCCTTGCTCATGTGTGCGCGCTCTCTCTCCCTCAAAAATAAATAAACTAATTAATTAAATTAAAGGCACAGGTTAAGCACAGGTCAAAGAGAATTTGTAATTCTAAAGTACTGTTCCAAATCAGCATGCTGGTAACCAGTCCACATGGCCAGGAGTTGAACTCATGATCGGTATCACGCAGGGCATATTGGAATTGGCAGTATGTAGAAATGGCTCTGGGCTGAGCCCTTTGGAATCAGTACCTCCAGAGACTTTTGGGTGCGAGGCAAACACAGTAACAAAGCTTTTCTAATCACCCGAGCTATTGATTGAAACATCCAACACCTCATGACTAGTCAGAAGCGGAGCCAAGATTCAAACCCAGGTGTGCCCAGCTCCTGAGACTGGCTTCCAGATCTGGGCTGGGCAAGAAAGTGGATACAGTGAACAGACTGATATGCAGGGTCACATACAGCAGAGGGGACAAGCCAGCAGCCTCAGGACCCACTGGGACAAGACACAAGTTTTTGTTTTGTTTTATAAAGTTTATTTATTTTGAGAAAGAGAGAGAGAGAGACAGTGCAAGTGAGGGAGGGGCAGAGAGAGGGAGAGAGAGAATCCCAAGCAGGCTCTGCACCACCAGTGCAAAGCCAAGTGCGGGCCTTGAACTCACGAAGCGTGAGATCATGATCTGACCTGAAACCAAGAGGCACCTGGGTGCCCCAAGAGACAAGTTTGTTTGGCCTGCGCAGGCACTGAGCACCTTCACATTGTCGTTCAACCATCCCCATCATCCATCTTGGAAAACTGAAATTCTATCCCCATTAAACAATTACTCTCCACTCTCCCCTTCCTAGCCCCTGGGAAGCCATCCTACTTTTGGTAGAATTTCTATGAATATGACAATTCCAAGTGCCTCATATAAGCGGAATCACACAGTATTTGTCCGTCTGTGACTGGCTTACTGTTCTTAGCATGGTGTCCTCACGGTAGTCCATGTTGTTGCGTGTACTAGAATATTCTTCCTTTTTAAGTCTGATTAATATTCCATTATGCATTTTGCTTCCCCATTTATCTACCAATGGACCCTTGGAGTATTTCTATGGTTTTGCTAATATGAAAAATTCTGCCGTGAACATAGGTATACCTATATCTCTTCAAGACCCTGCTTTCTATTCTTTGGAGTATATATCCAGAAGTGGAATTGCTGGATCCTATGGTAGTTCTGTTTTTAATTTTTTGATGGCTAGCTATGCTGTTTGCCACAGCAGCTGTACTATTGGTATTCCCATCAATAGTGCACAAGAGTTCTAATTTGTCCATATTTTTGCCAGTGCTTGTTATTTGGGGCTTTCCCCCCTCTTTTCTTTCTTTCTTTCTTTTTTTTTTTTTAAATGTTTTTATTCATTTCTAGGAGAGAGAGAGACAGCGTGAGCAGGGGAGGGTCAGAGAGAGAGGGAGTCACAGACTGAAACAGGCTCCAGGCTCTGAGCTGGCAGTCAGCACAGAACCCGACGCGGGGCCCGAACCCACGAACCGCGAGATCATGACCTAAGCGAAAGTCGGACGCTTAACCGACTAAGCCACCCAGGCGCCCCTCCCCCTCTTTTGTAATAATCGCCACCCTTTTGGTGTGAAATAGTATCTCATTGTAGCTTGATTTGCATTTCCCAAATGATTAAATGATTAGTCATACTGAGCACCTTTTCACATGCTTATACAGTGTTTCTGGTTTTCTTTTAATAGTTGCCAGCATGAAAACCTTGAAAATTTCACAACTTCAAATTCCTGGCCTCTTTTGACGAAATCAAAAGATCTGGCAAAGCGGCGCGCTCATTCCCATGAGGCGACAGTCGGCCAGAGGGGCGGGCGCCGCTTTCCAGAAGGCGCAAGCATTCTCCCGGTCACCATATTTCTGCTGCTCCCTGCGGCCTAACCTGGGGGACGCTGGAGTTTGTGGGTACCCCTGTGGGGATGCTCCATCTTGCCCTCCACTTGTCTATGTGTCCGGATCTGTAGGTAAATGACCCACCCAAGCCAGACTCACGTGGTTCCTATGTGGCCCCTCAGGCGTCTGGAAAACTGCCAGAGCATATTTGAGGGGCACGTGTGAGTGGGGCCTCCACTTCTTCTCCATATACTTCTTGTAATCATCTCTAAACAGGAGCCAAACAGTATTTGCCAAGCAAGTAATAGAGAGAGAGAGGAACTTTCCCCATAAAACTTAAATCAGTGAGGAATCTAGGCGTGACGAGGGAGTGACATCCCGAGCCCAAACGATTTGGGGAGAAGCTGCCAGAGGGCTTTTAAAATAAAGAACAGTCTAAGTACCGTGGAGCCAAGCTGGCAGCCCACGTTCCTGGCATTATGCTTTTACGGGCACCGTACTTTTGAGTAAATGGCAATGGTTTGATGAGGCTTTCTGGAGATGACAGAGTCTGGAATACCAAAGGAGTTGCTGGTGTGGAACTTGTCTATTGCTACATCAACCAAACTAAAGTGTGAGAGCTTTGCTGGGTGACTAATACCCTAGTATTAATGCCCATGGGAAGGAGCCAGTTGGTCCTCCACTCTCTCACGGCTGGCAGCCAGTACCCAGGAACTTAGCTGAGGATACCAAGATTCGGAGAAAGAAATCTGGGATCCTTGTGTGTCTGGGAAGCTTGGGGCCTGCTTCCAGACCGAGTCCCGTGAATCACGCAGCATCTCACGGTAAGGAAGGCAGGAGAAATGAATGTCTTGAGGAAAGCACAGAAAGGAGAAGGATTACCTGGGACATCTTCCTGGGACCTTCCAGCCTCACCCTTATGCAAAGGCTTTTCCATTAACAACAGTGGCTTTTCCTTCCTGCCGCCTTGAGGAGGTGTGCCCATTTCATAGGGGAGGGAAATGAAGGTTTGTGTCACACTGGCATATAACCTTGGACATGAACTGTGGAAATGTTATATTTTGTTAAATGTTTATTTATTTATTTTGAGAGAGGGATGGGAGCAGTAAAGAGGGAGAGAGAGAGAGAGAGAGAGAGAGAATCCTAAGCAGTCTCCATACTCAGCATGAAGCCTGATGCAGGGCTCAATCCTAATGACCGTGAGATCACGACCTGAGCCAAAATCAAGAGTCAGGCACTCAGCCAGCGGAGCAAAGAGTTATTAAAGGCCTATTTGGCCATTTTGAAGTTCTGAGTTCCTAGCTAAGTTGATTAAGGACAGCCTTTATCAATCATGGCTCTATCAAAAAGATGCGCAATCTACTTAGGTAGAGTCTCACCATTTTCCAAACACAGGCTAGCCCCAGAAATACTTAAGGGACCCAGGGGTATCAGAATAAACACCAAGCTACATTATTATTGTAGTAACAATGAGTAAGTTTATTGAGTACTTGCATTAAGCACCTCCATGTGCTCTCCTAACTCTTTGTCATACAGTATTAACTCCCGGCAGGCCCATGAGGTCATATTGAATTCGGAGTCTGAATAGCCACTTGCTCACCCTGCCTTCGCAGAGCATGATTCCAGAAGAAAATCTGTCCCCCACGCCCCTTTGAGCTTCCTCCATGAAGGGAAGGCACCCACATCCATGATTCTCTTTATTCCTCATGACACAGTGAAGTGAGTGTCACTCAAGTGCCTGAAGAGGGTTAGCAGTGTGGCCACAGGTGCCTGGGTGCCCAGGTCCCCAACTGTCCACCCACAGTGGGTTGTCAGAGTTTCAGAAGGATGAATAAGCCCACTCAGGATTCTTCTAGGTAGCCAACTTTAGATCACTCACGACTTTACCCTCTACTCCTCCATGCAGCGAAGACGTCTTCATACTTTGGATGAATATCTTTGTAAAACACATTACCACTTCCCTGCTTTTTTTTTTTTTTTTTTTTTTTCCNTTTTATTTTAGCAGTTTTGATGGAATTTTTTCTAAAATACACATTTCCTTATGTTTTTTCTCCCCAGAGCAGCTTCGGAAAACCTTTATGATGAAGTTTGAAGACACACAAAAATAGTTCAGAGTTGAATGAGTCGACAGTACCCATCGTTGAGCCAGTGGTGACGTCTGCCGAAATTACCCTCCCCAGTGACCCTCTGCCCACACCAGTTCTGAAGCAGATGCCAGACCTTAGATCGCTTCACGTCTAGATATTTCTTCATGGATCTCTAAAAGAGAACGTTCTTTTTGAACATAATTGCCTTACTGCTATTACATGTAAAAAATGGATCTTAATTCCTGAATATTACCATATATCTGGTTGTGTTCACATTTTCAATTGTATCACAAATTTAGACTTTTTAAGCAGATTTTTTTTGAGGTGGGGTTGGCAAGTTTATTTATTAAATTCAAGACTTTTGACATTTTAAAGCAGATTTTTATTTTTTTTGGTTTATTTTTTTGTATGATCCTCAAATCTTGCATTTTATTTTTATTTTTTATTTTTTCTTAAATAGTTTATTGTCACGTTGGTTTACATATAACACCCAGTGTTAAAGCAGATTTTTTAAAATGTGTATTTTTGGGGTGCCTCAGTCGTTTAAGTGTCTGACTTCGGCTCAGGTCATGATCTCACAGGTCGTGGGTTCGAGCCCCGTGTCAAGTCTGTGCTGGCAGCTCAGAGTCTGGAGCCTATTTCAGATTTTCTGTCTCCCTCTCTCTCTGACCCTCCCCCACTCATGCTCTTCTCTCTCTGTCTCAAAAAATAAATAATAAAAAATAAAATAAAATAAAAAATGTGTATTTTTGAGAGAGAGAGCATGCATGTGAGCCAGTGGGTGAGGTGCAGGGAGAGAGAGAGGGACAGAGGACCCGAAGCAGGCTCCATGCTGACAGCAGAGAGACTGATGTGGGGCTTGAACTGATGAATCATGAGGTCATGACCTGAGCTGAAGTAGGGCTCAATCGACTGAGCCACTCGGATGACCCTACGCAGATTAAAAAAAAAAAAAAATCAAGATTCTGGTGGCTTAGTTCATTAAGTCTCCGACTCATGATTTCAGTTCAGGTCATGATCTCACAGTATGTGAGTTTGAGCCCCATGTCTAGCTCCATGCTGAGAGTGCAGAGCCTGCTTGAGATCCTCTCTCTCTCCCTCTCTCTCTGCCATTCCCCTGCTCTGTCTCTCTCAAAAATAAGTAAATTATCTTTTAGAAATCAAGATTCAAATAAGGGGTTCGCATTGTAACTGTGATATAATTTTTAAGTGTCCCATTTAAAGATTTGCCTTCCATCTCTTTTTTACCTTACAAATGATGTGTTGAAGACCCCTGAATTCTCTCTTTTTAAAATTCTCATCAGAAAAACATTTTTACTTTATAGACATAGAGCAGAGAAAGTTATTTGTCTTTTTCTTGATGCCTTGGGATTATCGTGTGCAACATCAGTTACTGTTTGTTCCTTGCTATGATGGGAACCCATTCAGGGCCCAAGTACGTGGAAGGGCCTGAGGGCTCGTATGCCTTTTTCTTTCTATTCTGCCTCTGCTCTTACGGCCACTGGTCCCTCCTTGTGGCTGGGGCCTGCCTACAGCCACCCTCTCCTCCCAACCAGCAGCAGTCTGCATGCACGGTTCACCAGACTCGGGGCCTGCCACCCTGCACCAGGGAGAGTGAGACACTGTGCTACCCGTCTTGAACTTGAGCCTTAGTGGAGACTCAGAAATCACCTGGCTTCTAACAGCCTGCTGTGTTTACTCTCTCGGGTGGTATTTCTGACTAACTGGACTCTGGCTGGGGAGGTCTGTGTGGTAATAAGGAAAGCAGCTAACAGCATTGTTTGTTTTCATATGTTTCGTCCAGAATCCTATTTTAAGTGATTGCCACTCTTTTGAGGATATCGAAACAATAGCTGGTGTTTAATTGAGCATATATGATATGCCATGTCCTGTTTTGAACATTCCACACAGAAGATCTCATGCAATCCCACAACCACCCTCTGACGCAGGTACTACCGTGCTCTTATTTTACAAATAAGGACATCGAGTCATAAGGGGTCAATGTCCTTGCCTGGGGTGCCCGGCTAGCTGATGGGGGCAGCCAGCACTCTGCCAAGAGCTCAAGATTCTGACCAGCAAGCACTCTGCTAATGCTTGTTTTCGCTGTTCTCTGGGTCTTTAGGTGAATAAATTAACTTCTCTCCTTTGCTATCAGTAAGTGGAAAGCAAATTATATTCCCTGAGCAGCATTTTACAGTCCTCTGTTGAAAATGAAGATAGTTTAGGGGAGGGGCACCTGGTGGCCCAGTCTATTAAGCATCTGACTCTTGGTTTCAGCTCAGGTCATGATCTCACAGTTTATGGGTTTGAGCCCTGCATCGGGCTCTGCACTGCCAGCACCGAGCCTGCTTGGGATTCTTTGTCTCCCTCACCCTCTTTTTCTCTGTGCATCCCATGCAAGCTCTCTCTGTCCAAAAAAATAAATAAATAAACTAAAAAAAAAAAAAAGATGGTTGGGATTACTATAAGCCATACTGGGCCTCATTTGAATTATTCAAAGGAATTATTTCAACATTAAAGAAAAACGTTCCAACTCTTAAAATTAACTAACTCTGAGCAGGAGTGAGGTGGTGCAATCACCTGGGAAATATGTTGAGACAGTTTCTTCAGGCCGATCACACCCACACCCTCTCAGCCCACAATCTCGTTCATAAGTTTGTACACTCCAGAGAAATGAGTGCATCAGGGCACCCAAAGTCACAGGCAAGAATGTTCTTAAAACTTCTGTGTGTACCATCCTCTACCTGGAAACAGCTCAGAATGTCCACCAACAGGATGATGGACAAGTTACGGTTTATTTACACAACATAATCTTTTAAAAATTCTCTTTTAATGTTTATTTTTGAGAGAGAGACAGAGTACAAGCGAGGGAGGGGCAGAGAGAGAGGGAGACACAGAATCCAAACTGTCAGCACAAACCCTGACATGGGGCTTGAACCCACAAACTGTGAGATCATGACCTGAGCCCAAGTCAGATGCTCAACAGGCTGAGCCAGCCAGGTGCCCCTCAACATAACCTTTTTCTAACAAGGAAAATACTTGAAAGCGACATTCACACAGTGAGACTGAGACTGAACACAGTCCTGCTCGACTCCGCAGCGTGAGTGGATCTCACGCTCGGAACGTGGAGCCCAAAACACCGCAGCTGGCAGAGCGCACATGGGATTCCAATGATGCGAAAGTGTGACAACCGGCAACCGCGCAGTCAGGTATCCGCTCGACAGTGGTTACCATGCGGATGGGAGAGTGACCGGGAGGGGCTGCTCACGTTCCACTTCTTGATCTGGTGCTAGAGTGTGTTCCGTTTGTGACAAGGCGTTGTTTGCACACTCACACATTTCTGTGTGTTTATATACACCCTAAGAAGGTTTTCTTCACTGCTAAATGTATATAACTTAAAAAAAAGAAAGACTACAAAAGACCTGGCATAGCTGTTAGTGGGAGAAGAAGCTAACGAAATTAGAATCGTCACAGGGCCTGCTTCCCGGCTGCACAGTGCACTGTCAGGGAGAGGCGAGCTCCGGGTGCAGCTTGGGCACAGCAAGAAGGCGAGGATGTGGGGAGCACCGGAAGAATCATCTGGTGTTTGCCCCCATCCCATTCTCAAAGAACACTGCCCTTCTTCCTTAGTGCTCATACTACCTCCCATACAAAATTCTCTCCTTGCATTTATTTACTTAAATAGCACTTACTCATATATTAAATTTTTTACCTCTCATAACAACCCTTTGCGGGAGGCACTCAGCACCCCCCTTTTACAGATGAAGAGACTGAGGCACAGAGAGGTTAAATAACCTGACCGAGGTCTCCCAGCTGATGAGCGGCAGAATGGCGAGGTAGATGCAGCAGGGAATGTGAGTGTGACCAGGGCCCAGCGCCCAGGGCACATTGCATGCAGGGGAAATGGCCGCTAGCACAGAGGCTGGCCCGTGCTAGCTGGGGGAGTGATGACGCCGGACCCTTGGGTTGGTCACCCTCAGGCGTCCAGTACGGATATCTCAGGACCCAGCAGAGACCCCACCGCTGGGCGGGGCTTGTGAGGCAGGACTCAGTCTCACTGTGTCTGGGAAATAGGCCTCCTCCCAAAACCCTGGCCTGGAACCGTTAACGACTTGGCGTGGGCAGCATGGAAATCTTCCTCCCTGGCTCTCATCTGCTCTCCTGCTCCAATGGCTCTCCTGCGGAGCCGCGGCCTCCCCAAACCCCAGCCCTCAGGGCCTCCTTCTTTGGGCCTCCAGCTCNNACCCCAGCCCCGCCCCCCCCCGCCTGCTGTCCCCCCCGCCTGCTGCCCGGGAGACTGGGGCACCTTCCGCCTTCATCTGTGAGTGCTGCGCGAAGATGCTGGGGCGATAGAACCTCGCGTGCCCACCTCGGGCACCTAGTGAATCCTAAGTGCTAGCCAACTTTACCTCCTTAACCGCACACGGGTGCGGCCCTGCCCGGTCCCTGTAGCTGGATTCTCTCTTCGCGATGGTTGGGCCATCCGCTAACCCTTTTCCCTCCTCGGCCCTTCCCTTAGGCGGGCGGTTCACTCCGCCACCTGGCAGAGGGGATCTGGGGTCTTAACTCCAGAAAGGATCCTGTCATTTCTTTGAAACAATTTTCCATCAAGTTTTCTGCGGGTGGGAAATCAGCCATTGGGAGCCAGAATAGAGAGCAGAGAATAGGAGCTGGTGCGTTGCAGCTGTAGACACAGACTTCCAGGAGAGAACGAGGAGCTCCAGGCAAGGCCTGGCGCCCCGACCTGCAGGAGAAGCAAACCCGTGACTCACTCTTACTAGACAGTACAACTATCATCACTCACCGGTGATGTGATTGCTTCCGGGAAACCAGGAGAATCAACTGAAAAATAAATAGGCATATTAATAATATTCATAATATGGTTACTCACAAATTTAATCTTCAAAAAGGAATTGCTTTTTGAGGTGAGGACCTGTTAGAAAATCTAATAGAAGAAAAATCCCATTTACAATCAATACCCACTGAGTATAAAGTCAATTACAATGAATCTAAATAAACCCAAACTTTAAAACGTTGGCAAAGAATCTTTTTTCTTTTTTTTTAAANTCATTCATGATTTTGTCTATTTGTGTGCTCTGTCTTTTCTTTTTGAGAAGCCTTGCTAGATGTTTGTCAATTTTATTTATTTTTTCAAAAAATCAACTCTTGGGGGCGCCTGGGTGGCTTAGTCGGTTAAGCGTCCGACTTTCGCTTAGGTCATGATCTCGCGGTTCATGAGTTCGAGCCCCGCGTCGGGCTCTGTGCTGACTGCCAGCTCAGAGCCTGGAGCCTCTTTCAGTCTGTGACTCCCTCTCACTCTGACCCTCCCCTGCTCACGCTCTCTCTCTCATAGAAATAAATAAAACATTAAAAAAAAAACCCAACTCTTGGTTTCATTGATCTGTTCAACTATTTCTTTGGTTTCTATGTTGTTTATTTCTGCTCTGATTTTTATTATTTCTCTTCTCCTACTGGGTTTGGGGTGCTCTTGTTGCTCTCCCTCTAGTTCCTTTAGGTGTGCTGTTAGATTGTGCACTTGCACGTTTTCTAATTTCTTGAAATAGGCCTGGAGTGCAATGTACTTTCCTCTTAGGACTTCCTTTGCTGCATCCCATAGAGTTTAGATTGTTGCATTTTCATTTTCATTTGTTTCCATATATTTTTAAATTTCTTCTCTAATTGCCTGTTTGGCCCATTTATTCTTTCGTAGGGTGTTATTTAACCTCCATGTTTTTGGAGGTTTTTCACACTTCTTCCTGTGAATGATTTCAAGTTTCATAGCATTGTGATCTGAAAGTGTGCATGGTATGATCTCAATTCTTTTATATTTATTGATGGCTGCTGTATGTCCCAGTATGTGATCTATCTTGGAGAATGTGCCATGCACACCTGAGAAGAAAGTGAATTCCATGGCCTCAGGATGTAGAGTTCTAAATATATCTGTCACATCCATCTGGTCCAGTGTGTCACTCAAGTCCATTGTTTCTTTAGTGTTTTTCTGTCTAGTTGATCTATCCATTGCTGTAAGTGGAGTATTAAAGTTCCCTGCTATTAGCACATTTCTATCCACAAGGTTGTTTCTGTTTGTGATTAATTGTTTTATATATTTAGGTGCTTCCATATTCGGTGTGTAGACATTTATAATTGTTAGTTCAGGAAGAACTAACAATTACAGAATAGACCCTGTAATTATTATATAATGCCCTTCTTCATCCCTTGTTATTGTCTTTAATTTAAAGTCCAGTTTGTCTGATATAAGTATAGCTACTCCAGCTTTCTTTTGACTTCCAGTAGCATGATAGATATTTCTCCATCCCCTTACTTTTAATCTGAAGGTGTCCTCCAGTCTAAAATGTGTTTCTTGTAGACAGCAAATAGATGGATTTTGGTTTTTTATCCATTCTGCTACCCTATGTCTTTTGATTAGAGCATTCAGTCTATTTACATTCAGTGTTATTATTGAAATATGTGCGTTTAGAGTTATTGGGTCGTTTGTGGGATTCATGCTTGTGGTAGTGTCTCTAGCATCTTGCGTTCCTTGCAACATTTCCCTCAGAGTCCTCCTCAGGATTTCTTGTAGGGCTGGTTTAGTAGTGACTAATTATTTCAATTTTTGTTTATTTGGAAAGACTTTGATCTCTCCTATTCTTAATGACAGTCTTGCTGGATAGAGGATTCTTGGCTGCATATTTTTTCTCTTCATCACATTGAAGATCTCCTGCCATTCCTTTCTGGCCTGCCAAGTTTCAGTAGATAGGTCTGTCACCACTCTGATAGGTTTCCCTTTGTATAGGCCCTTTTCTCCCTAGCTGCTTTCAAAATTCTCTCTTTGTCCTTATATTTTGCCAGTTTCACTATGATATGTCGTGCAGAAGATCGATTCAAATTACGTCTGAGGGGAGTCCTCTGTGCCTCTTGAATTTCAACATCTACTTCCCTCCCCTGGTTTGGGAAGTTCTTTGCCAAAATTTGTTCCAGGACTCCTTCAGCACCTTTCCCTCTCTATTCCTCTTCTGTGATTTCTATGATACGGATATTGTTCCGTTTGACTGTATCGCTGAGCTCTCAAACTCTTCTTTCATGTTCCTGGATCAGTTTCTCTCTCTTTTTCTCAACTTTCTCTTTTTCTATAATTGTGTCTTCTAAATCACTTATTCTCCTTTCTGCCTCTTCAATCCATGCATTGGACATCTCCATTTTATAATGTATCTCATTTATAGCATTTTAAAATTCATCATAACTATTTTTGAGCTCCATAGTGTTTGTAGCAATACTTTCTCTGATATCTTCCATGCTTTTTTCAAGCCCAGCAATTAATTTTATGATTATTGTTTTAAATTTTTGTTCAGTTATGTTGCTTATATCTGTTTTGAGCAGTTCTTTAGCCGTCATTTCTTCCTGGAATTTCTTTGGGGAAGTGTTCTTCCATTTCGTCATTTTGGTTAGTTTTCTATCTCTTGTTAATTTTAAAAGCTTGTTGTACACTCTGCCCCTGCGAGTTCTGCTGTATTAGAGAGGGCTCTTTGACTGTTAAGGGCCTGTCTATTCAGGAAGTGTTCTTTGAATAGTGTCTCTTGGTTTCTCTTGTTGAGAGTTTGGTAATTTTGTTTCCCTACTCATAGCAGTATTTGGGACTCTCCACCATGTGTATTTTGGCTTGTTTCTTGAGGTAGCCCTCAAAATCCTGCGGAGTCTTGGTTTGCAAACCAGCCTCAGTACACCGAGGGCACGAAGAGCTGAAGAAAAAGGCAGACCACTCCAGATGTGTAGGTGACAGGATTGATAAGCAAGGGAACTTACACGTGGCCGTGAGCGAGTGGACCTCGGAACCTGCCCGACAGAATCTTACCGGTTTATATAGAGGCTTTAATATTCATTCCTGTATATTCTGTAGAGGGTCTCCACAGCCCGACAGAATCTTACCGGTTTATATAGAGGCTTTAATATTCATTCCTGTATATTCTGTAGAGGGTCTCCACAACCCTTTACTCTCTCAATGCTATGTCCTTGAACTGGCTGCAAAGAGTTTTTTTTTCCAACTGAATGAATGACGAGACACCATATTTTCCGGTAGGAAAAAATCGTAATATATTTTTCCCATCTCTGCATGTATCTAAAAACTTAATTCAATCAGAGAAAATATCTACTATTAAATTGGCTGAGCTGATTCTGAAATTCACCGGAAAAGGAAAGCCTGGAAGCATAGCCAAGAAAATTCTACAAAAAAGACTAGCAGGAAAGACTATTCCTTCCAAATAATAAAATGCATTATAGAAATGTACTTAATTGAAGAAGCTTGAAATAGTGTATGAATGATAGATAGATTGATGGTACAAATTAGAGGGTCCAAAAGTAGACCCAAGTACATATGGAAAGGCGGCATTTCAAACAGTGAAAAAAAAACGGCACCTGGGTGGCTCAGTTGGTTAAGCGTCTGACTTTGGCTCAGGTCATGATCTCACAGTTAATGATCTCACAGTTCGTGGGTTCAAGCTCTGCGTCGAGCTCTGAGCTGACAGCTCAGAACCTGGAGCCTGTTTTAGATTCTGTGTCTCCCTCTCTCTCTGCCCCTCCCCGACTTATGGTCTGTCTCTCTCTGTCTCAAAAATAAATAAACTATTAAAAATTTAAAAAAAAAAACAGTGAAAAAAAAGACGGATTAGTCAATAAATGGCTTTGGGACAGCTGAGTGCCAGCTGGAACTGTACCTTACTCTTTACACCAAAGTCAATTCCAGATGGTTTAAAGTACTTTTAAAAACATAAAAGTACTAGAAGAAAACTTGAGGATTGTTTTCTATTGTCTCCAAATAGGGAAGATCTTCCTAAGTAAGACATAAAATGCAGAAGCCATAAAGGAAAAGACTGTTACACTTATGTACAAATAAAGTTTATTTAGGGGAAAAAATACTTATTTAAAAAAGTTTTTGAAAATGAAAAACTTGGGGGAAAATGTTTGCTACTTAAATGCCAAAAACTTAATTGCCTTAATATATAATGAACTGTTATTTAAAAACATAAAAAGAGCCAGGGACGCCTGTGTGGCTCTGTCAGTTGAGCATCAGACTCTTGATATTGGCTCGGGTCATGATCTCCTGGTAGTGAGCCCCATGGTTTCCCTGCTGAGTGTGGAGCCTGCTTAGGATTCTCTCTCTCCTCCTCCCTCTGCCCCTCGCCTGCACACGTATATGCGTGTGCACTCTCTCTCTCTCTCTCTCTCAAAAATAAATGAGTAAATATTTTTTAAAGAACAAAAACCAGAAGAGCTGGTATATACTAATAATCCAACCACCTGAAAGAAAAACGAACAAAAGGCAAGAACATGTAGTTTATAAGTGAAAAGGTGTTCAAACTCTATAAAAAGTGGAAATTCCAGTAGTGGGACAGTGAAATTTAGAAAGATCAGTAATTTACATCGTAAGCCTGTAGGGAGAGGGACACAGCTGATGAGAAGTAAATGGCTGTGATTTCTTCCCAGGGCCATCTTGCATTATCTGTCAAAAATAAAAATGCACCTACCCCTTGATCCAGCAGTCCTTCCTTGACTAGGGGTTTACCCTACAAATACACCCGAGGGCAAAACCCGGCTAATGAAAACGTTACAGAAACATTTTTTATAATAGCACTGGATTGGAAACGCTTCAAATGGCCTTTCAATAGGCTGCTGGCCAACTATGTTTTAGGATTGACTAACTTTTTCTTAAAGGACCAGATGGCATTTGAAGCTTTGTGAGACAACACAGAACAGAGGTTATTATGCAGGTACTACTTTAAGACTATTCTCAGCTCAGGTATGAAATCAGGCGGCTTTGGTCTCTGGCCTAGAATATCCCCAGATGGAAAGCTATCCAGGGTATGATGAGGAATGTCTAAATATTGATTGTGTGGAAAAGTCCCAATGCATACATTTTAAAAAATAAGGGGTGGAGCAGCATACAAAATTAACAGACAAATATCAGTTGCATTTGTACATGAACAATGAACAACCTGAAAGTGAAGTGAAGAGAATAAGTCCATTTACAGTAACATCAAAAAAATTAAATGCTTAGGAATTAACTTAAGCAAGGAGGTGAAAGACGTCCACAGTAAAAAGTACAAAATACTTCTAAACATCAAAGAAGACGTAAGTAAGTGGAAAGACATTCTGTGTTCATGGATTACAAGATAATATTGTTCAGATGTTAATATGACCCAAAGTGATAGAGTCAGCGTAATCCCTGTCAAAATCCCAAGGACATTTTTTGCAAAAATAGAAAATTCCACCCTTATATTTCAAGGGACCCCAAATAGCTACAAAAATCCTGGGGGAAAAAAAAACACCCCACCAAAGTTGGAGGACTTACTCTTCATGATTTCAAAAGTCACTACGAAGCTATGCTAATTCAAACTGTGTGGTGTGGCATAAAGGCAGACATACAGACCAATAGAATAAAACACAAAGCTCAAAAATAAATCCTCATGTTATAGGGTCAAATAATTTTTGACCAAGGTGCCAAACCCATTTAATAGGGAAAGGACAGTCTTTTCAACAAATAATTCAGGGAAAGCATTTCTCTGAAGAAGATATACAAATAGTCAATAAGCACAGGAAACAATGCTCAATGTCACAAATCATCATGCAAATTAAAAGTACAATGAGAGAAAATCTCACGCCTATAATGATGGCAGCTATTTAAAAATAAAAACCAGGAGGGGAGCCTGGGTGGCTCAGTTGGTTGAGCATCCGACTCTTGATTTTGGCTCAGGTCTCAATCCCAGGGTTGTGGGATTGAGCCTTGCATCAGGCTCCACACTGAGTGTGGAACCTGCTTGTGATTCCCTCTCTCTCTACCTTTACCCCTCTCCCCCAATTATGCACTCTCTCTTTCTAAAATAAAAAAGTGAAAAACAACAACAACACAAAATAACAGGTGTTGGCGAGGATGTGGAGAAATTGGAACACTTATGCACTGTTGGTGGGAATATAAAATGGTGCAGCTGCTGTGGAAAATACTATGATCATTCCTCAAAACCTAACAAATAAACGGACCCTATGATCCAGCAATCCCATTTCTGGGTATACACTCAGAAAAACTGGAAACAGGATCTTGAAGAGGTGCTTGCACACCCGAATGCACAGAAGCATAGTTCATGATAGCTAAAAATGTTGAAGCAAACCAAGTGTTCATTGACAGAGGAAGGGATAAACAGGTGTGGTATATGCATACAACAGAATATTATTCAGCCTGAAAATAAAAGATATTCTGATATACACTATGACATAGATGACTGTGAAGACATTATGCTAAGTGAAATAAGACACAAAAAGACAAATATCTTATGCTTTCACTTATATGAGGTACCTGGAATAGTTAAACTCACAGAGATAGAAAGTAAAGTGGTGGTTGCCAGGGCCTGGGGGGATGGGAGTGTGGGGGTTAGTGCTTAAGGAACAGAGTTTCAGTTTGGGAGGATGAAAGAGCCATGGTTGTGGTTAGACATCAACGTGAATGTGTTTAATGCTCTTGAACTGAACTCTTCAAAATGGTTAATATGGTAGATTTTACATTATGTACATTTTATGAGAATAATAAAAAGCAAAGGATATAATAGTAAACTTCCATTTGTGTAAATGAATATGCGTGCGTGTGTGTGTGTGTGTGTGCGCGTGTGCGCACATATGTATGCATCTAGGATATTTCTTAAGGTACATGAGGACTGATAGTGGATTTCTGGGTTGGCAGAGAGCCTTATGTTCTTAATAAATTTGGAAAGGAATATTTAGCATAGAATAGTAAAGAATTTTTCAATAGTCATAGATCATCAAAATCCCTTTTCCCATGACAAACTTGTATTTCTCAATCTGTTTGCCCCAAGGGTTACAGACTCATCACACCTGCTGTTAGAGCTAACACTAGCCCAATCAGCACCTCTGTGTAATTAGAAAAAGGCATCCATTCCTTTGGGTGGAAGTAGCCCCATAGGCAGGCAGCTTGAGGAGCAGAGAAGAGGATTTCAGCTCCACTAGCCCTTCAACTAGGTGCCATTCTTGCAGTGCACAACTTTCACAATTGTTCATGGTGGCCCTGGCTGGAGCCATTTTCCCGCCTACTTGACCAGTGTTAATCTTCATAGACTAAGAAAGAACATATAGCACCCGTTGTGAAAAATACAATTTCCTTAAAAATAAATGTTTCTTTTTCTTTTCAATGTTTATTTATTTTTGAGAGAGAGAGACAGAGACAGATCAAGTGTGGGAGTCACAGAGAGAGAGAATCCCAAGCAGGCTCTGTACTACCATTTCAGATCCTGATTAGGGGCTTGAACTCACAAACCGTGAGATCATGACCCGAGCCAAAGTCGGATGCTTAACCTACTGGACCACCCAGGAGTGCCTATAAGTGTTTCTTTTTAAGTACACAAAAAGTAGAAGTAGGGATGCCTGTCTGGCTCACACAGTAGAGCATGTGAGTTTTGATCTTGGGGTTGTGAGTTCAAGCCTCACATTATGTATAGAGATTATTTTAAAAAAATAAAATCTTTGTGGGGCTCCTGGGTGGCTCAGTTGGTTGAATGTGTGACTTTTGTTTTGGGCTCAGTTCATGATTCCAGGGTTATGGGATCCAGTCCCGAGTTGGGGCCATTTGGGGCCATGCTGAGCATGGAGCCTGCTTAAGACTCTCCTCTATCTCTCTTTCTCTCTCTCCCCCTCTGCCCTCTCCCCCACTCATTCTCTCTCTAAAATAAAAAATAAATTAATTAATGAAATCTTTTTTAAAAAGTAGAAATAGGGAATATCCTGCTCTTTTCAGTTAATTCATGGATGTAACACAAAAGGCACCATCCAAATTTCCTGCTAACTGTTGGCTGCTGTGATTTTCATAACCAGGATGACCTACAAACCATTCTGGTTACTTGAAATTTTATTTTTTGTCTCAATAAGTCCTAAGAGTTTAGTTAGATAGGAGAAATCCCTTGTTCTCTGTTTTCCTTTCCATCAGTCAAATCCCTATAACCAAAGCCCTGTATTAAAGGATATAGTCTTTCTGGATCTGGTCTGAGGACATCAATGCCCAATATGAGGCCAGAGAAGTCGTAGGGTCAACACAACATCTAATTTCAGGTAAACAGAATTCATACCAATTGGTTTTTGTATTGCTTTAACATTTTTTTTTAAATGTCTATTATTTTGAGAGAGAGAGAGAGCAAGCAGGGGAGGGGCAGAGAGAGAGTGAGACACAGAATCCAAAGCAGGCTCCAGGCTCAGAGCTGTCAGCACAGAGCCAGACACGGGGCTTGAACCCACAGACCACGAGATCATGACCTGAGTCGAAGTCGAACACTTAATTGACTGAGCTACCCAGGCATCCCTTGCCTTATTTTTTAGAATGAAGTTTGGTATGAACTACATTACCCTATGCAAAAATTTACAATCATTTGTAGTATTTATGAGCTAGGGGTTCATTTATACAACTTGGAAAACCAAAACAGTGGTAATACTGAGTCAGCAAGGAGAAAAGCAAGAAGGAAAGTCTCCATTACCTTGACAGTTAGTTTTTGGTTCTTTCTCCACTGATGCACAGGTCTGCTTCTCTTATGTACCCCGAGTCCATGATAAAAAAGGGCCTTATAAAACCACACCATTCTGAACCTTAAAGGTAAATCGTATTCTATGCAACTGAAAAGAGACCTGCTTTCAAATGTATTCTGCCCATGGGGGGCCTGGGTGGCTCAGTTGGTTAAGTATCTGACTCTTGATTTCAGTTCAGGTCATGATCTCCCAGTTTGTGAGTTCGAGCCCTGCATTGGGCTCCTTGCTGTCAGTGCGGAGTCTGCTTGGGATTCTCTCTCTCTTCCTCTCTCTGCCCCTCCCTTTCTCTCTCTCTCTCAAAAAAATGAATAAATTAACTACAAAATAAATAAATAAAAATAATTTAAGGTTTAGAGAAAACCCATTTGCATTCTCCCAGCCCTCCCCCCAGTATTAACACCTTGCATAACCATATCAAATTTAAGAACCTGACATTGGTACAGTACTATTAACCAATCTCCAGACTTTATTTGAATTGCAAGAATTTCCCTACTGTTGTGTTTACATGTCCCATATTCTCAGTCTCCTCAAATCTGTGACAATTCTTTACTCTCCTTGTCTTCCATGACTTCGACATTATTGAAAAGTACTTATCATGGGGCACCTGGGTGGCTAGTTGGTTAAGCATCCAACTCTTGGTTTTGGCTCAGGTCCTGATCTCACAGTTTGTGAGTCTGAGACTCAAGATGGTCTCTGAGCTGACAGCGTGGAGCCTGATTGGGATTCTCTCTCTCTTTCTATGCCCCTCTCCTGCTCATGTGCTCTCTCTCTCTCTCCCTCTCTCTCTGAAAATAAATAAACTTAAAAAAAAAGTACTGATTAGTTATTTAGTGGCACCTCCCTCAATTTGGGTTTGTCTCAGGATCAGATGGAGGTGATACATGTTTGGCAGGCACACCTCTGGTGACATCATGCCCTTCCCAGCGCCTCACAGTAACATATCCTCTTCCTGGTAATGTTGCTTTTGACCTCTTGGTTAAGGTGGTCTCTGCTGGATTTGTCCATTATAAAATTACTATTTTTCTCCTTGGCACTAAGAAACATCTTGGCAGAGATAGTCAAGATTGCAAATACTGTTTTTGCTCAAATTTTTCTTGACTACTTTTAGCATTTATTGGTCGATGAGACCATTGTCACTGTGGTGTTCTCATGCTGGTTTTCTATTTTCCTTGTGCCCACACCCATTAACTAGAATTCTTCTATAAGGGAGGGCTGTTCTTTCTCCCTTATTTATTTATTTAGTGATTTTTAAAACTTATTCACTCATATCAATACGGACCCGTGGATGTTTGTTTTATCCTGCAGGTTATGATCAATACAACATTGCTGTTATTTATTTGTTGCTTCAATTGTTCCAGCTTTGGCCAGTAGGAGCTTTTTCAGGTTGATTCCTGTGCCTTTTGACATATCCCCATCCTTTCCAAATTTTTCCTTCCTCACTGGTCGCCATGATGGTTCAGGCTCATCTTATTTTTTCCCTGCTCCAGTCCTGGGATAGAAACACAAATGATACTGCTGTCTAACTAATCAGGAATAAAACAAGATATAATTTTTTTAAGATTGTTTATTTATTTTGAGAGAGAGAGAGAGAATGAGCAGCAGAGGGGCAGAGAGGGGGGGACAGAGGATCTGAAGTGGGCTCTGTGCTGACAGCAGAGAGCCCAATGTGGCTCGAACTCACGAACCATGAGTTCAGATCATGACATGAGCCAAAGTTAGAAGTTTAACCGACTGAGCCACCCAGATGCTGCATAACAAAATACAATTATTGGTATCTGCACGATAGAATTAAAATGATATCCCAGAAACTCTGTAACTGGTTTAGATACTGTGGTTTTATTTTATTGTTTGGCCACTTAAGTATCATCTAAAGCAGTGCATGACACACAATGGGTCATAACATAACATCTCTGAGAACACATGCTCCACACCAGCATTTTTCCTTCTTAGCCTCAGAAGAATGATCTACGAGTCTGATTTTTGTTTCTCTTCTTTCAAGATATAGAGAAAACAATTGAATCACATCTCTTCTCATCTTGGCTCTTAAGCTCAGAACAGCCCCCAATTCTGGGCCTTCATTGTGGAAGCCAGGATGGGAAAGGTAAGGAAACAGAAGGAGACAGAACACAGTCAGCATGCACACAAGAGTCAGAAACCACCACCTCTGGAGGGCCTGCCAGCCTGCAGGCCCAGCTGACAGGCCTCACCAGCGTATTTTCCTGGTTGTGGCTGTTGTTGGATTTGCTTATTCTCAATCCTGACACTGTTCAAAGCTTGATGAGAAAGAACAAGAAAGCAAAGCAAGCAAATGTAGGGAGTTTTCTTTGCGAATGTTCCCTGGATACTTTGGCTCTGGCCTCCGGCCAAGAAAAACATATATGATCCAAGAAGCATCACCCTCAGCCGGGACCTGCCACCTGTCAGCGCAGAGGTTTTCTTATCAAAATAAGTCAGAGGTGAAGACAGAGGTTGCTTGAATCCCAGGCTCCTCAGCCCGCAGCTCTGCCTCCGTGCACTGTAAACTTGTCAAAAGCATGAGACAAGTCATTGCCAGATACGCTTCCCATGGGAGCCAACAGAAAAGCCAGAGAGTGCTCAACAAAAGGCAAAGCAATGATAAAGCATGAAGACTGAAGTCTGAGAAACTTCCCCCAGGTGACTACTCATTTTGGGGTCCCTGAAACTGATATTTTTTGTTCCATCAGTTGATAGGTATAGCAGGGACAGTAATTCCTAGGATCATGCCAAGTTTATAGTTAACTCATATCCGGAGCTCTGGGGATAGATCTTATTTTCGCAGTCACTGAGAGAGCTTGCTGCAAAGGAAGTACTGTTTTAATTATTTTTTTTAAAGAGGAGGGTAAGAAAACTCTTTTATTTCTTTACATCTCTATCACCTTTTAAAAAAAAGTTTATATACTTATTTTGAGAGAGAGAGAACATGTGGGGGAAGGGCAGAGAGAGAGAGAGAGAGAGAGAGAGCATTCCAAGCAGGCTCCATACTATCAGCACAGAGACTCATGTGGGACTCAAACTCACGAACTATGAGATCATGACCTGAGCCAAAATCAAACACCAGACACGTAACCGACCACGCAGGTATCCCTACATCTCTATAATTTTTTATGTCTTATTTCTGGGAAGCTGGAAGGTAGATGAGAAAAATGTACTGTAATCATTGGAATTATATGCAGCTACTATGAACTGCACTGTGTCCCTCCCAAACTGCAGTCCTAACTCCCAGTTAGAAGGAGACCTTGTTTGGAAATACAGCCTTTGCAGATTTAACCAAGTAAAGATAAGATAAGATAACCAAGTTAAGAAACTGATGTCCTGGGGAGCCTGGGTGGCTCAGTCGGTTAAGCATCTGACTCTTGGTTTCGGTTCAGGTCATAATCTCACAGTTTGTGAATTCAAGCCCTGCACTGGACTCTGTGCTGAGAGCACAGAACCTCTCTGAGATTCTCTCTCTCCTTTTCTCTCTCCCCCTCCTCTGCTCTCTCTGTCTCTCAAAATAAATAACCTTAAAAAAACAAAGAACACCGATGTCCTTTGTTAAACGGGAAAATTTGAACACAGACACACACAGAGGCAAAATGATGTGAACACACACAGGGCACGCCATGTGAAATAGGCTTGGGGTGATCTGTTGCAAACCAAGGAACACCTGAGACTACCGGAAGCTAGGAGAGAGGCACGAGCTTCACGGAGATCGTGCCCCTGCTGACATGCCTTGATTGCCCACTTCTGGCCTCCAGAACTGAGAGACAGCCAATTTCTGTTGTATGCAGACCTCTGTTTGCTGCGTTTTCTCATGGCAGTCCTTGGGAACGAACACAGCAGCATCGGAAGGCCACAAGTTCATGGTTGTAAGTTACCTTGCAAGACAGTCTCCAGGATTCCATCCTGGTGATCCATTTCCCAAGCAAGTCCTCAGGAAGCAGCCAGGGTGACTGGCACAACAGCTGCCCAGTGTATTAGCTGTGTGACCTTGGGCAAACTCCTAACTCTCTCTGAAGCACTTCCTTCATTCTCAAAATGAGGCTAGTGAAACCTTCTTCCTAGGGCAGCTTCAAGATTAAATGAGACAATGTTTTTGAAATGATCTATTGTGGCGTCTCACACACGGTGGCCTTTCAGTAGACGTTGGCTCCTTTCCTAATAAACGTGAAAGAAGGCCCTTCCCTTCAGCAGGCAAGGTGGTGTTCGATGAGAACCCAGTGTCTATTCAGCCTAATCGATACTAGTAAGTGTAGCAGACGTTGTCGGGGCTCAGGCAATTGCTCAGGTCAGCGAGCTCCAAACCCAGGGTTGAGAACTCTCATTGTTTATAACGGCATGTTTTTTTACTACTCATGACAATGTTTAGGAAGTCAGCATCAGGCTGGATTATATTCAAGTCTCAAACAAGGGAAGTAAAATCTTCAGAAGTTATTCATGTAGGAGCTGACAGAAACGGTAATTTGTGAGTTATTACTGTAGAAATATTTCCATATGATCCATATAAGGAAAAAGTTGCATAGTTGAAGATAAAAAATTGAACTTAAAGAAGCCAGCTTGCAGGCAAGAAAAAAAGTTAAACAAGAACAGCAATTCTCGGGGCACCCGGATGGCTCAGTCGGTTAAGCGTCCAACTTCAGCTCTGGTCATGATCTTGAAATTTGTAGGTTCAAGCTCCACATCGAGCTCTGCACCAACAGTGCTAAGCCTGCTTGGGATTCTCTGTCTCTGTCTCTCTCTCTCTCTCTTCCCCATCCTAGCTCTCTCACACTCTTTCTCTCTCTCTCAAAATAAACTTAAAAAAAAAACTTAAATAAACTTAAAAAAAAAAGAACAGCCATTATCATCTACCCTTTTGGCACCATATTTTGGGGGAGGTTTTTAGTGTTCCCAAAATCAGATGGCATGTCTCTGATATATCTGGTTTTGGAAATGACTAGCAAAAATATTTGCTAATATTTCTTTGATTTACTTGACCTATATAAAATAAATCCAACTTTGTGGCTATGTCTCCCTTGATTTGCCCTCTTATATGATGGCTGAGGTATTGCCATAAAACCCATAAGTGTCTAACAAACATTAACTGAGTGGTATTTGCCGCTTTAGTTTCACTGAACAAATAATTAGAATATACAAAGATGAATTCATACAATTAACATTTACTGAGTCTTGACTGTGTTCCCAGCAAGGTGCTAGGAATGCATATCAGATGGAGAAATGGCATGAAAGCCCCTAAGAACTATCGAGGGGGTAAATGCTATGTTTGCTTGGGTTGCCTGGACCAGAGCCTGAGCCCTGCATGGAATCAGGTGCACAGGATAGACTGAGGGGGTGGGCTCAGGAGAAAAAGAGGAAGAGAACCTTTCTGTGCTTCATGTCTTCATTTGCAATTTGGGGATACATATTAGAAATTATTATGGGGCACCTGCGTGGCTCAATCAGTTAAGCATCCAACTTCGGCTCAGGTCAACTTTGATCTCACAGCTCCTGAGATCGAGCCCTGCATCAGGGTCTGTGCTGACCACTTGAAGCCTGGAGCCTGCTTCAGACTCTGTGTCTCCCTCTCCCTCTCTGCTCCACCCCTGCTTGTGCTCTATCTGTGTCTCTCTCAAAAATGAGCATTAAAATAAAATTTAAAAAAAAGAAATTATTCACTGATCCAACAATTTTTTTAGATAAACCCACAGTTCTTTTTTTTTTTTAAGTTTATTTATTTATATTGAGAGAGAGAGCATGAGCAGGGAAGGAGTAAAGAGAGAAGGAGAGAGAATGAATCCTCGCTGCACTGTCAGCCTAGTGACGGAAGCAGAGCTTGAACTGCCAGATCATGACCTGAACCGAAATTGGATGCTTAAGCAACTAAGCCACCAGGCACCCGTCAACAACTGTTTTTGAGCATGCTATACACCATGCACAGTTTTAGGTACCGTGGATAATGCAAATAAAAGAAACTCAGTCACCCTCATGGGTGACATTCTTGTAGATTCCATTACTTCCTGGTCCCCTTCCTTCACTACTGGGGGTGTACTAATAAAGTGCCTTGTTCCAAGCCCTTTGTCCTGGAGTAAAGGGGACACAGAGCCTGGCATCTTCTTCTGAGAGGCTCAGAGTCCTGGCTTGGCCTGTATCATCTTCACGGCTTCCCAGGGAGCCTGGAATAGCATTATTATTTCCACTTTACAAAGAAGGGAATGGTAGTCCACCATTGCCCCTGAGATCCAGTGGCAGAAACATACTAAAAGTAGTGTCTCCTGTGTTCTAGACTGCTTCCTTCAGTCTTCCAGCAACCAGCATTTGAAGTGAAGATGTATTAGATTTAATATGAAGATGAGCTCATCAAAATCCTTCTGTGACAAGTCTGATTCCCAAGGATGAATTCCTGAGGACACAACCTACATCCTGCCTCACCACTGCCCACGGGGCCAGTGCAGAGTTAACATATCAACTTGGGCATCGGATGAAATGGGGCAGATTCATGAGTGAGTCTGTGAAGGCAGCAGTCTGTTAAATGATCTTAGGAACTGTGGGTGGGTGTGTTGCCAGAAATAACATCACAGCGACTCTCTACAAGGCCTTGGGTGATGCCCCCCATAAATCCTGCTGGCCTGCTAAAACCAGCCCCAGATTTATATAATAAATTGCATCTCATTATCTTCTCTCTGGCGCCTTCCTGAATAATCTCCAACACAAGTTTGGTGGAAAGTGCTAGAAGAAATGGCAGACTTATGAGAGCTCAGCCCTGAGGCCCACACTTAATAATCTACTTCAAACAGGACTGTTTTGTGACTGTGCCCCTTGTGTGTCTCTCTGGGTGGGCCTTTCATTTCCCAGAGAGCATGTCTACTCTCTCCTCACCTGTTCTCACTCTTAGAGATTACAAGTTCAAACCCACCAAAGACTCGGGGCCCTTGAGGACCAGCATGAAGGCCAAGGAAACCCCTGAGAGTCAAGGGGCTTTCACAAAGAATATCAAAGGCATTTAAACGTGCTACCACATCCTCAGAAACCACCCCCACTCCCAGGTCAAGGTGGTTTGCATTAAAGCTACTGCATAGCTTTGGTGGTGAAGGGTTTAGAAAACCCTGAGCAGTGGTTGGTAAACTTATTATGGAAAAGACCAGATAATAAATGTCTTAGGCTTTGTTGGACCATCTGGTCTCTGCTGCAACCACTCAGCTCTGTCATTCTAAGTGTGAAAGAAACCAAATTGGGCTGCCTGGGTGGCTCAGTTGGTTAAGCATCCGACTCTTGATTTCAGCTCAGGTCATAATCTCAGAGTTTCGTGAGTTTGAGCTCCGCATCAGGCTCTGCACTGACCCCACAGAGCCTACTTGGAATTCTCCCTCCCCCTCTGCCCCTACCTCGCTCATGCTCTCTCTGTCTCCCTCAAAATAAATAAGTAAATTTAAAAATATATATACAAACCAATGGGTATGGCTGTATGTATGCCAATAAAACTTTATTTACAAAATCTTGTGGCACAAAGGCCAGCATTTACTGACCTGTAACTCAGGAGATGGTGGTTAAAAAAGAGGAGAGCCCTGGCTTTAGCTACTGAGGTGGGAAATATGTACCTATTTTCATGGCTTCATTTAACAAACACTTAAATAGCCTCATTATGTTCCAGACATTTGGAAGAACGTTATAAATATTGATGAACTTAATTATCACAATAAGCCTATAAAGCAAGTGCTATTTTTCTCCCTGGTTTGGTTCAGAGAGGTCAGGTAACCTACCAAGGTCACACAGTGGTAAGCGAATGTCAGATCTGAATGCAGGCCTTCGAGGAGCTCCAGCCCTGCAAATGAACAAGTGTGAATACAGGAAAGCATAAGATTCAGGAGGATTCCATTTCTATGACAGTCAAGAACCAGCAAAACTCACCTATGCGATAAAGGTCAGAAAAGTGACCCTGCAGGCTCCTGGGTGGCTCCATTGGTTAAGCGTCGACTCTTGACTTCGGCTTGGTTCATGACTCATGGTTTGTGACTTTGAGCCCTGCATCAGGCTCCGTGCTGATAGTGCAGAGCCTGCTTGGGCTTCTCTATCTCTCTCCCTCTCTCTCCCTCTGCCCCTCCCCTGCACTCACTCTGTCTCTCTCTCTCTCTCTCTCTCTCCCTCTCTCTCCCTCTGCCCCTCTCCTGCACTCACTCTGTCTCTCTCTCTCTCTCTCTCTCTCTCTCAAAATAAATAAATAAACTTAAAAAAGAAAGAAAGAAAAGTGGTGACCTTGGAGCATACCAAGTAGGGGAGGCACAAGTTACCTTCCACAGGTAACTTCATCTAGGTGTCTGATATACCTAGGTTAAAAAAAAATCACCAAGCTGACTCAATAAAATATACACATATAAAAGGAAATTTTTAAAGAGACATGGGAATGATCAGCCCAAGCTTTGGGACTGAAAGAATACCTTCAAAAGTTGGCCGGGCACTCCCTCCTCTGAAGGAAGGCAGACTGCACTCAGTGTCCCCAGCACAGAGAACCAAAGTTGCTCATGTCTCCCTGATGGCAGAGCTGTCTCATCCCAGTGATCCACAAGCCTGTCATCTCCAACCTCTGTCCCTCCCGTGAGGAGCTGAGGGTCTTTGGTGACGATTTTCTTCTTCTTTTTTTTTAATTTTTAAAAATGTTTTATTTATTTCCAAGAGAGAGAGACAGCATGAGAAGGGGAGGGTCAGAGAGAGAGGGAGATACAGAATCTAAAGCAGGCTACAGGCTCTGAGCTGTCAGCACAGAGCCCAAGGTGGGGCTCGAACCCACCAACCGTGAGATCATGACCTGAGCTGAAGTCAGACTCTTAACCAACTGAGCCACCCAGGCACCCTGGAGATGATTTTCTTCTTGAGGTTGACTGCATGTCCTGGGGATTTTCAGAGAGGATGACATCCTTGAGGGCTGTCCTCACAGTCAGGAACCCTTCACAGACATGGGAGGGAGGTTGGATAAGTAGTCACTGGCATCTGATTACCCAGGTTCACTTCCACCACTCACTGGCTTTGCGAGCCTGGGCAATTTTAAGAAACCTCTTGGTTCCTCACTCTTCTGACCTGCAAAAGCCAGTGAGGCAAATTATCAAAATGCCCACAAGCCTCCACTCCCCCTTGTATCCACACTCTTTGACAAGTGACTTCACAGCTGTTCCCCTAGAGAGGTAGAGCCTATTTCCTGACCCCTCGAATCCAGGCCGACTTTGTGACTTGCTTTGGACAACAGAATGTGGCAAAACTGACATCGTGCCAATTCTGAGCTAGACCTCACAAGCCTTCATTCCCCCTTTGTCTTTCTCCCTCTTCTCCTCCACCTGTCTCCTCTTTCAATCCTGCCCCCATCATGGAAACAAGCCCACGCTAGCCTGGTGGAGGGTGGGGCACCACATGGATCAAAACCCCCCCATTGCTGCAGCCAACAGCCAGCCGACCCCTAGAAGCTGAGCCTCTTAGCTGACCTGCAGCTGACACGCGATGGAGCCCAGGAAAAGCCAAGAGGACTGCCCAGCTGAAATTATTCACTTGCGAATAATTCATGATTAGTGGTTGTTAAACTGCCGCGTTTTGAGGTGGTTTCCAGTAGAACCATTGCAGCAGAGGAAAGCAATATAACAGGATTTTGTGCCTTTTGTGCCTCACAGGCTTTGGAGGGAATGAGAAGAGGGGGTCTATGTAAAAGTGTAGTTCCGTGGCTGGCACAAGGCCACCATCCACGAATATTAACTGATATTCTTGACGTGGAGAGCAAACCTACAATTTCCATCAAACTAATTACGCTGGAAGTTGACTCCACCGGAGCATGGAAAAGGCCACTTGTGGACCCATATGTGGCCCCACCCACAGAAGCCTGGGCTCTCCCTAAAATTTCTAGCCAAATCTTTTTAAAGTTATAGAATTAACAGACACCGATGAACTGGCTGAGAAAGGATGTGTGAAGTTTGGTGGACATGTGATGCTGGACTCACCTGCCGTGCAAATTTGGGGGCACCTGCCACATGCCAGCAGACAGGTTTCAACGGCCTGTGCCCAGCTTCCTGGAGGATGTTCTGGCCCTCCTCTGGGAAATGCTGGGATTGCACACGACTGGACTCAAGCAGATGGCCTCTGGTGGCCCACCTTCCTCCCATTGCTGAACAGCTTTGAGCTTTAGTCGATCACCAAGAATTTGTGGTGCTTGATTCTAATTCTCATTTCAGAAGTGAGTCCCAGCTTCAGGACCAATCCAGTGGTTTCTACGTACAAGGATGGTGTTTTGCTGCCTTGTTTGTAGCAGCAAAAAACCTGGAAACTGTGGGAATATCCATCTTTAGGGAGGCGGTTGAAAGGATTGTGATAGTTTTACACCTATGGAATATTCTGCATCTGTGTTTAAACCTATGTCTTTTGACCTGGAGGGAATCTCTATGCTGTATTGTTAAGGGAGAAGGTCAAGCTGCACAATAACTAATGCGCGGAGAAGGATCTCATAAATAAAACAACAAAATCCCATCTAAGTGAATAAATATTAGTATGAGCTGGTGTGTGGTATAGAGACAGTACGGAAGGATACACACCTGGAGGAGTGGAGTGGGGGAAGCTTATCAGTTTATCCCTTCTTTTCACTTTATTATTTATTTGCTAAGTGATTCATGTATGTTCTCATCTGCATCTCCCACTTTCTCTCTCTTTCTCTTGCTTGGGATTTCTACACACACACACACACACACACACACACACACACACACACACACACACAGGTTTTTCCTGATCCATTAGAGAGTAAGTTAGATATACTATTGAAACTTACCCCTAAATTCTTTGATATGTATTTGTGGTCCTAAGAATAGGACCACAGTACAGTCATCTTCAGAAATTTAGCACTGACACTAAGTATGTTCTCTGATGACAAGTGAATGAAACTAGAAATCAGTGACCAAAGGATATATGGTAATTTCCCCCCCAAGATATGGAAATTAAATGATTCACTTCCAAATAACCCATGGGTCAAAGAGAAGGTCATGGAGACATGAGAATGTATTTTGAATCTAACAATGTTAAATAAGCATACTTCCACCTAAGCTACAGATTCAAAAAAACCCCTTTTTTAAATGTTTACTTTTGAGAGAGAATAAGAGAGAGAGAGAAAGGATGGGGGAGGTGCACAGAGAGTGGGGGGACAGAGTATCTGAAGCTGACAGCAGACAGCCAGATGCAGGGCTCAAATCTATCAACTGTGAGATCATAACCTGAGCTGAAATCAGACACTTAACCGACTGAGCCACCCAAGTGACCCCATGTTTCCTTTATAGACTGTTTCTAATTCATGTCCTTTACCATGTGACTTTATACACCCACCCACTGGAATGGGTGGAGGTTACTTCCCTTCCCTGCTAATATTGGGCTGGGACGTGTGACTTGCCTCAGCCACATGAAAGGGGCCAGAGTGAGAATGTGCTGGCTCCTGACCAAGGCTTTCTGTGTTTCCAGTATCTTGGGCCTCTGCCATTGTCTTGAGAAGAGCTCACCTCTGGCACCTGATGCAGTACTGCTTGGGGACCCAGAAGGAACAGGTGTGGGGCAGACCTGAGTCTAACCCAGCTGCACACACAGATAGATCTGAAGTGGCTCAGCCAGCCCCTACCAACCTGTAGACACACAGAAATAAATACTTATTGCAGAAGACCACTGAGAGTTTTGCATTTGTTTGTTATACAGCGATGACTGACCAATACAGTAGCTAATAGTTATGAAACAATTTAGGGATCGTTGTAAGATCTTTACTTATGTTAAGTTATTATACCAGCAACAGTACTTTTTCACAGATAAGGAAACTGAGTTTATGTAATTTGCTCAAGGTCACCTAGTTAATAAGGTAGTAGGTTATGTGACCATGGGACATATTGCTTCTGGACTTCCACTTGAGTGACATTAGTTGGTGGTAGCGGTTGTTTGAGCCACTTTGAGTTGAGGCTTACCTTACTTGCAGCCTAACACATCTTGCCTGATCCACCTACATAGCCCTTCTCCCTGCCTCACCTCCTGGCCTCATCTCCTCCAGCCTGAGGGAACCTCTGATGACCTTGGGGAGAAGGCTTTGCTTTCCCCAAACATTGATTTACACCTGGTATCTTAAGTTTAGACCTTTGGAGCACAGAAGCCAGTGAGTCTGGTTTTCTGTCTATAGATGGGCAGGGAGGGCAAGAACGAACACCACTTTGAGACTAAAGACAAGGTGGTTGTGAGCATAAGATGAATTTGAACAGAGTCAGCTTCTACCTAAAGAAAAAGCGGGTCTTTCTCTGGCTTCTTTCAGAGTAGGTCAGTTACTGAACACTTAAGACCTTCAGGCTTGGAGAAGGAATGCATTTCAGAAAGAGAGATGGGGAACCTTGGGCCTGGGAGCCCTGTAAGGGATGGGCTAAGAGCAAGGGCATGGAATTGTGAGGGTGCAGAGGGTGTGAGATGAAGTGCACAGATTTGCATCCTTGGTTAGTCCCTCCAGCCTGTGGTTCTTAACCTTGGCCTTACATTAGAATCACCATCAGAGCTGGGAAGCTTTTTTTTTTTTAAGTTTATTTATTTATTTTGAGAGAGAAAGAGAGACACAGAGAGAGATGTGTTAGCCTGCAAGTAAGGTAAGCCTAAACTCAAAGTGGCTCAAACAATCTCCACCGCCAACTAATGTCACTCAAGTGGAAGTCTATAAGCAATATGTCCCATGGTCATATAACCTACTACCTTATTAACTAGGTGACCTTGAGCCAGTTATGTAAACTCAGTTACATAAACACAAGCCAAGGAGGGGCAGAGAGAGAGGGAGAATCCCAAGCAGGCTCAACACTCATGAACTATGAGATCATGACCTGAGCGGAATCAAGAGTCAGACACTTAACGACCCAGGCTCCCCAAGCTGAGAAGCTTTTAACAATCCCTGCACCCTGGCCATGCCCCAAATCCATTATATCAAGCTCTCTGGAGATGGGCCGCAGGCCCTGGGGTTTTTGTGTTTTTTTTCTCCGCTCCCCTGAAGGTAACAACCATTATTATATGCCCACCAGCTGCCAGGTGGCATGCCAGATACTGCACATGTCATCACAGGTGATCCCCACAATAAATAACATGTTTTTAACAAATAGGGAAACTGAGGCAGAGCTAGCAAGCAGCAGGTGCAGGAGTCAAGCCCAAATAGTCCAGAGGCCAAGTTTTTTTTTTTTTAAATTTTTTAAATGTTTATCCATTTTCATGAGAGACAGAACACGAGCTGGGAAGGGGCAGAGACAGAGAGGGAGACACAGACCCTGAAACAGGCTCCAGGCTCCGAGCTGTCATCACAGAGCCCAACATGGGGCTCCACCTCGGGAATGGTAAGATCATGACCTGATCCGAAGTCAGACGCTCAACTGACTGAGCCACCCAGGTACCCCAGGAGGCCAAGCTTTTTACAGCCACACACATACCTCTATGATTCAAATGACCTGAGAAATAGGACATAAGACAGAAATTTCCATGAGGTTCGAAATAGGGCCCAGGCCTGGGTGAGCAGAAAGAATAGTCCACTGTGGCTGGCTGGCTGGGGCCTGGAGAAGGAAGCCAGGTTCCTGGGGGTGGCCAGGCCTCAAAGCCCAATGGGAGCAGATGGAGAAGGGAATTAGGCTAAGCAGCCCGGTGTTTCCTGACAGTCTTTGCTCCCAGGATTCAAAGCCCTCGGCTGAGGGCCTGGAAAAAATACCCCAAGACCTGCCTTAGGATTGTTTTGTTTTTGCTTTGGTCTCTCCCTGCTCTGTACCCACCCCGCCCCCGCCCCTACTTCTTTCATAAGAAAGAAACTTTCTTTTTTTTTTTAATGTTTTATTTATTTTTTTTTACAAATAGTTTATTGTCAAATTAGTTTCCACATAACACCCAGTGCTCATCCCCACAAGTGCCCTCCTCCATGCCCATCCCCCCTCCCCCCCACATCC
>NW_027551566.1:4108586-4109851 GCF_008692635.1 Crocuta crocuta
TTTTTTTTTTTTAAGTTTATTTATTTATTTTGAGAGAGAAAGAGAGACACAGAGAGAGATGTGTTAGCCTGCAAGTAAGGTAAGCCTAAACTCAAAGTGGCTCAAACAATCTCCACCGCCAACTAATGTCACTCAAGTGGAAGTCTATAAGCAATATGTCCCATGGTCATATAACCTACTACCTTATTAACTAGGTGACCTTGAGCCAGTTATGTAAACTCAGTTACATAAACACAAGCCAAGGAGGGGCAGAGAGAGAGGGAGAATCCCAAGCAGGCTCAACACTCATGAACTATGAGATCATGACCTGAGCGGAATCAAGAGTCAGACACTTAACGACCCAGGCTCCCCAAGCTGAGAAGCTTTTAACAATCCCTGCACCCTGGCCATGCCCCAAATCCATTATATCAAGCTCTCTGGAGATGGGCCGCAGGCCCTGGGGTTTTTGTGTTTTTTTTCTCCGCTCCCCTGAAGGTAACAACCATTATTATATGCCCACCAGCTGCCAGGTGGCATGCCAGATACTGCACATGTCATCACAGGTGATCCCCACAATAAATAACATGTTTTTAACAAATAGGGAAACTGAGGCAGAGCTAGCAAGCAGCAGGTGCAGGAGTCAAGCCCAAATAGTCCAGAGGCCAAGTTTTTTTTTTTTTAAATTTTTTAAATGTTTATCCATTTTCATGAGAGACAGAACACGAGCTGGGAAGGGGCAGAGACAGAGAGGGAGACACAGACCCTGAAACAGGCTCCAGGCTCCGAGCTGTCATCACAGAGCCCAACATGGGGCTCCACCTCGGGAATGGTAAGATCATGACCTGATCCGAAGTCAGACGCTCAACTGACTGAGCCACCCAGGTACCCCAGGAGGCCAAGCTTTTTACAGCCACACACATACCTCTATGATTCAAATGACCTGAGAAATAGGACATAAGACAGAAATTTCCATGAGGTTCGAAATAGGGCCCAGGCCTGGGTGAGCAGAAAGAATAGTCCACTGTGGCTGGCTGGCTGGGGCCTGGAGAAGGAAGCCAGGTTCCTGGGGGTGGCCAGGCCTCAAAGCCCAATGGGAGCAGATGGAGAAGGGAATTAGGCTAAGCAGCCCGGTGTTTCCTGACAGTCTTTGCTCCCAGGATTCAAAGCCCTCGGCTGAGGGCCTGGAAAAAATACCCCAAGACCTGCCTTAGGATTGTTTTGTTTTTGCTTTGGTCTCTCCCTGCTCTGTACCCACCCCGCCCCCCCCCCTCCTTCTTTCATATGAA
>NW_027551566.1:4110137-4111623 GCF_008692635.1 Crocuta crocuta
GTTCCTCCTAATCCTCCTATACGTGCAAACATATGATATTTGTCCTTCTCTGCCTGACTTATTTCACTCAGCATAACACCCTCAAGGTCCATCCATGTTGCTACACATGGCCAGATTTCATTGTTTCTCATTGCCATGTAGTATTCCATGGTATAGATAAACCACATCTTCTTGATCCATTCGTCCGATGATGGACACTTAGGCTGAAAGAAACTTTCAAGAGGCCCTCTCCACAAATTCCCAAGACGAGGCCAGCCAGGTTAGACTAAAAAAAATCATTACTTTAATTGTAGAAAAAATGGTTATAAATAAATAAGAAGAAACACCAAGATTCTCCTATTCCCTTGAGATTAACAGAGGCCACAAAGAGTTTATAAAAGAAGTGCTGGGGCACCTGGGTGGCTCAGTAGGTTAAACATCTGACTTCAGCTCAGGTCATGATCCCATGCTCATGAGTTTAAGCCCCACATCAGGCTCTGTGCTGACAGCTCAGAGCCTGGAGTCTGCTTCAGATTCTATGGTCTCCCTCTCCAGCTCTACCCCTCCCCTGTTCACGCTCTCTCTCTCTCTCTCTCTTTTTCTCTCAAAAATAAATTAAATTAAAAAAAAAAAAGAAGTGCTACAAGGAAATAGACAATGGACAATGTTCAAGCACAGTAATAATTTAAGTGACAAATTATTGCCTATTTAAAAGTTAGCCAAAAATGCTTTAAGTAATACTACCCAATCCTGGTAGTTTTGCGGTGAGACTGCTACTTTGGTACATTAATGACCATACTGATGAGGAGAAAGTGGCAATGAAAATGGTCACGTCCTTTGACTTAAGAATCCACTGCTATATCCAGAAGTTAAACAAATCCAATCCATGGGAAAAGCCTTAAGCACAAATATGTCCCGGTAGTATCATTTACAAAAGTGGACCTCTTAATGAGGAAAAGTAAAGAACAATTAGGAAAATGGAGCCACTGAAAATTGGTCATGAAAAACATTTAGCAAGTGGAAAAAATCATGAGGATATAAAACATTAAGTGATACACTCAGGACATGGAACTTCGTGTGTACCAGGATTACACTGTGCCTAAAAAATAAATGGACTCCCCAAATGAAGGCAATTTTACAGTGTAAAATTGTTTTTCCTTTATTTAAAAATTTTTTAATGTTTATTTATTCTTGATTGACAGAGTGTGAGCAGGGGAGGGGCTGAGGGAGAAGGAGACACAGAATCTGAAACAGGCTCCAGGCTCTGAGCTGTCAGCTCAGAGCCCAACGCAGGGCTCGAACCCACAAACTGTGAGATCATGACCTGAGCCGAAGTTGGACACTTAACCGACTGAGCCACCTAGGCACCCCTGTTTTTCCTTTCTTTAAAAGAAAATGTTCTCCTCCCCTATGACCCAGCAATAGCACTGCTAGGAATTTACCCAAGGGATACAGGAGTGCTGATGCATGGGGGCACATGGATCCCAATGTTCATAGCAGCACTCTC
>NW_027551566.1:4111879-4152511 GCF_008692635.1 Crocuta crocuta
ATTTTTAAATTAAATTATTATTTTAAATCTATTATTTTTTTAATGTTTATTTATTTTTGACAAAGAGAGACAGAGTGAGAGTGGGGTAGGGGCAGAGAGAGAGAGGCACAGAATCCAAAGCAGGCTCCAGGCTCTGAGCTGTCAGCACAGAGCCCGGCCCGGGGCTCAAACCCATGAACCGTGAGATCATGACTTGGGCTGAAGTCTGGCACTTAACCAACTAGGTCACCCAGGCACCTCTCAATTTTTTTTTAAAAGAAGCACCACCACCTGACAGCAGGATGGAAGATGGATGCGGAGTATGAAGCGTCGAGAAGGCTCACACAGCACCTTGGGAAGGGATGCCAAGGAAAGGTGATAGAAACCAGCAGGTGGGGAGGGAGAGAGGTTGGGCCAGAGTGGAGAGACATTTAGAAAGCTGACTGGCAGAATTTGGTCCTGATTGGCCAGGAGGAAGCGGGACGGGGTAAACTGAAGCTCAAGGTTTTAGTTTAGGCAATGCACTGAGTAGCACTGCTGCTCTTGGGTGGAAAACACAGCAAGGGGAGCAGACTGCCGTCAAAGGGACCTGGGGTCTCTTCTTCCTTCTGCTCTTCCTCTTCTCTCTCTTCTCCTTAAGAACAACAACAACAACAACAACAACAACAGCAAACCCTCTAGCTTTATTGTGGTGTAATTTACGTATCTTAATATTGACCCATTTTTGTGTAGGAGTCAATGATTTTGTAGCCTATTTACAAAGTTGTGCAACCATACCAGGATCCCATTCTAAAGCTTCCAAAAAGAAAATGTTTTGGCCATTTATAGCTACTTCCCATTCCTAGGGCCACACTGAGTAACCCCTAGTGTTTCTGTCTCCATAGATTTGCCTTCTCTAGATATTTTCTATAAAAGGAATCATGCAATATGTGTTCTTTTATGTGTGCCTTCTTTCAGTGAACACAATGTTTTGAAATGCTTTCAGGCAGGCTGTTTCATCCATGTTGGAACATTTATCAGTTCTTTGCTCCTTTTTATTGCTTGGTTGTATTCCGTTGTATGCACATACTGTATCTGTTCCTCCATTTATTGGTTGACGGACACTTGGTCTGTTTCCACTTGGGGGCTATTCTGAATAATGCTGGAATTAACATTCGTGTACAAGTCTTTGTGTGGACATATGTTTTCATTTCTCTGGAGAAGATTGCTGAGTCATACGGCAATTCCATCTTTAACATTTGGAAAAACTGCCAAACCGTCTTCCAACGTGACTGCACCCTTCTACGTTCTCACCAGCATTGTACGAGGGCTCCAATTTCTGCACAGCCTTGCCAACGCTGATTATGTCTCTGATTAAAGTCATGCTGGTGAGTATAGTTTGAATTTCCCTAATGGTTAATGATGCTGAGCATTTTTCGTGTGCTTATTTGGCCGTTTGTATATCTTCTTCAGAGAACTGTCTCTTCAAATCCTTTGCCCATTTTTAAATTGGACTGTTTGTCTTTTTAAGAATAGATAAAAGGGGCACATGGATGGCTCAGTCTTTTGGTGTCCAACTCGTGATCGTGGCTCAGGTCATGATCTCACAGTTCATGAGATCAAGCCTGGCATTGGGCTCTGTGCAGACAGCATGGAGCCTACTTGGGATTCTCTCTCACCCTCCCCAATTCACACACATCCTCTCTCTCTTGAATATTAAATGAACACTTTTTAAAAATAAAAATAGTTTTGGGGCACCTGGATGGCTTAGTCAGTTAAGTGGCCAATTTCGACTTGAGTTGTGATCTCGTGGTTCATGGGTTCGAGCCCTGAGGCTAGTTCTGTGCTAACAGCTCAGAGCCTGGAGCCTGCTTTGGATTCTGTGTCTCCCTCTCTCTGCCCCTTCCCCACTCATGCTCTCTCTCTCTCTCTCAAAAATAAACATTAAAAAAATAATAAAAATAGGTTTGATTTTTTTAAGAGCAGTTCTAGGCTCCTGAAGAATTAAGCAGGAAGTGCAGAGTTTCCCATATATCCCTGCCCCCATATCACAGCCTACCTCCATTATCAACATCCTACATCAGACGGGTACATCTGTTACAGGATAACCTATACTGACACATCATTATCCTCCAAAGTCCATAGTTTACATTAGGGCTCATTCTTGCTGTGAATTCTATAGATTTGGACAAATGTACAATGACTTATATCTGTCATTATACTACTATACAGAGTATTTTCACTACCCTAAAAATCCTCTGTGCTCTGCTTAATAATTCCTTCCTCTCCCACTAGCCCCCAGAAACCACGGATACCTGTGCTGTTTCCACTGTTTCACTATTTTCCAGAATGTCACCTAGTTGGAATCACACAGTATCTAGCCTTTTCCAATTAGCTTATTTCACTTACTAATATGTATTTATGTTTCCCCCATGTCTTTCCATGCTTGATAACTCATGTCTCTTTAGTGCTGAAAAATATTTCATTATCTGGATGTACCACAGTTTTTTTCCATTTACCTACTGAAGGACACCTTGGTTGCTTCCAAGTTTTGGCAAATATGAATAAAGGTTTATGTGGCTATAAATTGTCACCCAATTTGGGTAACTATGAAGGAGTGTGATTGCTGAATGATATGGTAAGACTATGTCTGGTTTGGTAAGAAACTGCCAAACTGTCTTCCAAAGTGCCTGTACAATTTTGCATTCCCACTAACAGTGAGAGAAGGTTCCTGTCGTTCCACATCCACGCCAGCAACGGGTCTTTTGACTATAAACTTTAGAATCAGTTTGTAAGTATCCACAGAACAACTTGCTGGGATTTTGATTGAAATTACTTTGAATCTATACATCAAGTTTGAAAGAAATGACCTCTTGATAATACTATTTTCATATTCACAAACATGAAATATGTCTCCATTTACTGGTTCTTTGACTTCTTTCATCAGTTTTGTAGCTTTCCTCATCTAGGTCTTGTATATGTATGTATATAGAAGCTTCTAGTTTCTCACCAGTAAGTACAATGCTTAGGTGTAGATTTTTTGTAGAAGTATTTATCAAGTTGAGGAAGTTTCCCTCTATACCTACTTTGCTAAGAGTTGAATTTTGTTTTTGTTTTCTGAGAGTTTTTATAATGAATGCACATTAACTTTTGTCAAGTGTTTTTTTCTGTATCTTGTGATATGGTCATGTGATTTTTATTCTTTAGCCCACTGATCTGATGGATTACATTAATTGATGTTCTAATGTTGAACCAATCTAGCATACCTGGGATAAATCCCATTTGGTCATGGTATATAATGCTTTTTACAAATTGTTGAATTTAATTTGTAAATATCTTACTGAGTGTTTTTGCATCTATGTTCATGAGAGATCAAATTGGTCAGCAGTTTTCTTGTAAATGTCTTTGTCTGGATTTCGGTTTAGGGTAACACTGGCTTCATGGAAGAGTTAGGAAGTATTCCTTCTGCTTCTATCTTCTGGAAGAAAATGTAGAAAATTGGCATCATTTCTTCCCTAAATACTTAGTAGGATTCACCAGTGAACCCATATGGGCAGTTGTTTGTCCTTTTATTGTTGAGTATTAAGAGTTATGTATATTCTACATAGAAGTATCTTATCAGATACATGATCCCCAAGTATTTTCTCCTAGTCTGTGGGTTGTCTTTTCACTTTCTAGATGGTGTCTTCTGTAGTTTAAATGTTTTTAATTTTGATTAAGTCAAATTTATCAGTTTTTCCCTTTATCATTTGTACTTTTGGTTTTTGTATCTCAGAAAAACCATTGCCTTGCTCAAGGTCATGGTTTACTTCTATGTTTCTTTCTAGGAACTTTATAGTTTTAGTTCTCACATTTAGGTCTATGATATATTTTGAGTTAATTCTTGTATGGTGTGAGGTAGAGGTACAATCTGCATGTAAATGTCCCAGCACCATTTATGAAAAAGATCATTCCTTTCTTATTGGTCAGTTGATTATAAATATAAGGTTTATTTCTGGGCTCTCATTCTATCCCATTGTTCATTGTTATTTGCCCTTTTGCTCTCACCCCACTGCCTTGATCACTGTAGCTTTGCAGCAAGCTTTGAAAATGAGTTACAAAGTTTTCAATTTTGCTCTGGAATTTCTTCTTGAATCTTATAAGTTGTCTATTCAACAGTAACAAGAGAAGGGACTATAGTTATAATACGGTGGGTTGAATTATAAATTTAAAAAAAAGTATTTGTGAGGGGCGCCTGGGTGGCTTAGTCGGTTAAGCGTCCGACTTTCGCTTAGGTCATGATCTCACGGTTCGTGGGTTTGAGCCCCGCGTCGGGCTCTGTGCTGAATGTCAGCTCAGAGCCTGGGGCCTGTTTAAGTCTGTGACTCCCTCTCTCTTTGACCCTCCCCTGCTCACGCTGTCTCTCTCTCTCTCTCCTAGAAATAAATAAAACATTTAAAAAAAAAAGTATTTGTGTGGTTAAAAATAAAGGTTCAGAAGTCAGACTGCCAGGCTCTGCCAGGCTGTGAGATTTGGGGCAAGTTAATAACTTCTCTGTGCCTCAGTTTTTTTTCCCCTGAGAAAAATGAGAATCACGATAGTGTGAACCTCAGTGAGCTATGGTGATTTAAGTAAGTTTCCAAGTTGTTCAAGGCTCTTAGAATGGTGCTTGCACATCGGAAACGCTCAGTAAAAAATAGGCATGATTATGATTTCTACTGCTTGTACTTCAAGACATTGTATCTCCTTTAATCCAGCAATTCCACTTCTAGGAATGTGTTCTAAGGCAACAGTCATGCATGTGCCTCCAGATCTAGCTTCAGGAGTGTTCAATGCAGTATTGTCTACAATAGAGAAATTGGAAACAAGGGGCATTTGTTAACTTATGTTACACTCCTATAATAAAATACAACTCTACCATACATGATGTGTTTTGTTTGTTTGGTTTGGCTTGGTTATTTTTGAGAGTGAGCGAGCGTGAGCAGGGGAGGGGCAGAGGGAGAGAGAGAATCCCAAGCAGGCTCCATGCTCAGTGCAGAGACCTATGTGGGCTCAATCCCATGATCCTGAGATCATAACCTGAGCTGAAATGAAGAGTCTGACGCTCAACCAACTGAGCCACCCGGGTGCCTCCATACATGACATTTTTAAAACAATGTTTAATAACTTGAAATGCTATTTCTGATCCCCTACAGAAAAAAATTAAATGCCTTATAGAACAAGGTATACAATTTGACCACAGTTTGTTTTAAAAAGTATATGGAAAAAAAATGGTATTACAAGGGCATGTCTATGTGCATGAAAGAAAAGGCTTTGGAAGATTTATACTAAAATTTCTACGGTGATTGGCCCTGCTGGGTTAGAGAAGCCAACTCTTAGGAAATGCAAACAAAGGGTCATTTGACATGTAATGTCTAGAGAACATAAATCTGTAGAGACAAAACCGATTAGTGGTTGCCAGGGCTGGGGGTGGGAGTGGGGTCTGGCCACAGGGGAGCTCCAGGGAGCGATGTGGCCCTATGTTCTAAGACTGGGTTAGGTGATGGTCGCACAACTCTATAATTTTACTAAAAATTATAAAATTGTGTCCTGAAAATTGGCAAATTTTACAGTATGTAAATTATACCTTAATAAAACTTAAGTGGGGGGTAGGGGGTAACTTACATGGGGTTGGGATGGGCACAAGGGCAGGTCTTTCCAGATCCCGTGGAGAACAGAGCCAGGCCTCAGGGAGAAGCCCTGCACTTCAAGTCTGTCTGGGACTGTCTTACCCTTCCAGGCCCACTCTTTTTTTTTACAGACTGGCCAATAAAGAAAACAAAAAACAAAAAGCGTGGCCACCCAGGGCTCCCGCATTCTGGCTACTAGTCACGCTGCCCTATCATTCCTAGTGTGGACGAGGTGCCCACTGGCTCTGGCCACCTGGTTGCCTCAAAGCGGAACTATTCCAAGTGGGGCAGCCACATCAAGGTGTTAGAACTTCAGATGGGTTTTCTATAAAAGCCCTATGTGGTTGGCTATACTTTGGCGGCCTTCCTTATGAACCACATATCTTGGTATTTGTCCTTTGTGAAGCCTCCCACATGGTGTAGGTGCTTGGCCATGTTCTTGGCTCCAGCCAATGGGGCTGCAGGAAGTATGTTGCAGGTAGAGCCTTGGTAAGCATTTCCTGCTGGGGTTTGCCCTCCTGGAGTGCTGGAAGAATGTTCCTTCTTGGAACGCAGCCACCGTGGCATGATGCAGTCCAAGCAAACATATGCAGAGGCCCACATGGACTGGAGAACTGAGACCACTGCTCAGCAGCCCCTACTCAGCTCCCAGATGACAGGAGCCGCCCCAGTGTCCCGGTCAGCATCATGAGAAGAGTGATGCCCGGAAAACACTCTGCTATGGTTTTAAGCCACTGGATTTTGTGGTGGCTTCTTATATAGCAGTAAGTAACTAAGACATCCTTTATTTTCTCTGTCATCAGGAAAGTTATGGTAAATGTTGAGACGCACGGCCTCTAACACACTGAGGTGCCTCCACCTTCCCATGACACTCGGCTGTCTCTTCCTGCAGTGGTGGCCAGCATTTTACCGAAGGGTGTCAGGCGTCCAAGAGCTACTTACTGCACTCCTGCTCTCAGTTAACTCGGTGCTCAGTGCGCTGCAACATGAAAGTGGCGGGCAGTGCTGAGCCAGCTCTCAAAGATGCTTCCTCAAGGGGGTGCGAATTGAGGCCAAAAGGACATCATTTGCATGCTCAAACTGGTGGGTGCGCCAGTTTGGGGAGAGGCAGGATCTTTACATCTTCTCAGCCAATCTCCCCACAAACCCTTATTTGCCAGAAGAATAAAGGATCAGAGTTCGCTTTGCCAGAAAGGGACCAACGGGCGACAAGGACTTCCTACATGGTGCACTAACAAGAGCTCAGCATCAAATGCAGAGTGCTCCTGCCAAAGGGCCCCACACGACTCTGAACAGGAGGACACAGCTGACGGCCCCGGACTCAGGGACGTTCTGCAAATCAACTGGCCAGGACTCTTCAAAAGGGTCCACGTAAACAAAGACTTGGGGGCAGTTCCCGTGAGACCGAAGAAACTTGACAACTGAATGTCCTCTTGGTCTGGGTTTTCTTCTGCTTTCAAGGGCAGTGTTAGGACAATTAGTGAAATCTGAGTTAGGTCTGTAGATCAGGTAACAGCATGGTGTCAGTGTTAACCTCCCTGATTGTGGTCATCCTACTGTGGTTAGGTAAGAACATTCATTCCTTGCTTTTAGAAATGCATCCTGTAGTGTTAAAAGGGGCATGATACCTTACTTTTATTTTTTAAGACTTTATTTTTTTTAACATTTATTTATTTTTGAGAGAGAGAGCATGCATGAGCAGGGAGGGGCAGAAAGGGAAGGGGAGAGAGAGAATCCCAAGCAGGTTCTGTGCTCAGTGCTGAGCCCAACACAGGGCTCAATGTCATGAACCTGAGCCGAAATCAAGAGTCAGACACTCAACTGACTGAGCCATCCAGGGACCCTTAAGATCTTATTTTTAATTAATCTCTGCACTCTATGTGAGGCTCAAACTCACAACCCTGAGATCAAGAGTTGCATGCTCTACCGACTGAGCCAGCCAGACGTCCCTACAACTTACTTTTTTTTTAATTACTTTTTTCTACAAAATTTTATTTAAATTCTAATTAGTTAAAATACAGTGCAATATTGGGTTTCAGGAGTAGAATTCAGTGATTCATCAAATACATACCATACCACTGCTTCTCATAACAAATGCCCTCCTTTTTTTTTTTTTTTTATTTCTAGGAGAGAGAGAGAGACAACGTGAACAGGGGAGGGTCAGAGAGAGAGGGAGTCACAGACTGAAACAGGCTCCAGGCTCTGAGCTGGCAGTCAGCACAGAGCCCGACGCGGGGCCCGAACCCACGAACCGCGAGATCATGACCTAAGCGAAAGTCGGACGCTTAACCGACTAAGCCACCCAGGCGCCCCAACAAATGCCCTCCTTAATACCCTGTAACTTACTTTTAAATGTCTCAGAAAAAAGTGTCTGTGCACATGAGTATGTGTATGTGTTGGGGACAGCAAGTGTGTAAAATATTAACATTTGTTCTCTTTTGCAAATTTACGTCAAGCCTGGAATTATGTCAAAAATAAAAGTAAAACACCTTAAGGGAATTGTTTGGTGAGTCATTTCTTTTGAATTTTTGTCCCAACCACCCAGCCGGCTCTAGGAAGTTCCTTCCTCCCTCTGAAGAGGGCCTGTTACTTCCTTCTGGCTCACACATCTCTGTGGACATCTGATGAAGCTTCAGGCCCCTCTCCAGAAAAATGCTCATACTCACACACTCACATACACTTGCCTTTGCACACTACCACCTCCGGTTATACTCCCTGGCCTGGGAGACCAGCAAAGAAAAAGCCACATGCACAAAAGTCTAAGGAGGCACAGCAGCAGAGTGAGTATGGGAAGTGAATGGTGTGCCTCTCAACCACAGGACACCATTTAAGGTCCAAGAGTGGCCTGAGCGAGAGCCCCTCCTCCAGTTCTCACCCCCCTGCAGACACAGAGGGGGCCGGCACAGTGGCAGTCCAGCCTGGACCTGGGTTGCTGTCCTCTGCTTCCTAGCAGCAAGCTCTCGGCACAGAGTTACTCAACCCCTCAAGACTCAGTTTTCTCCTCCACAAAACAGAGACAATTCCAGCACCGCCATTACAGCCATTGGAAGAATGGGAGCTGTTGTTGTTTTCCTATCTTAGCACCTAGTGTGTGTCTGATCAATGCCTTATGGACCTTGCCATTTCCACCCAGTGTCGCCCTGGAAATGCTGAGTGCTGCCTCACTGCTCATTGAGAAACTACTTGGGCATGAGCCCACCGCCCAGGCCTCAAGGCCCAAGCCCCAGAGGCCTGAGTTGCCCACAGCTCTTGTTTTCCCAAGAGACTCTGAGCTCAGGCCCTTGCTGTTCATCCCACCTGGAGCCTAATGCCTTCTGTGGGACATACTTTTTCATTTAGTTTGGCCTCCAGCCATATTTTAGCTTAACCAGAGCCCTTGACATTTTAGCCAAATGTAAACATACTAGCGGCATGTTTGCTTTTCAACTGCTGCCCATCTTTGCCTTGAAATTCTCTTTCAAAATGACGTGAGTTATATGGTGTCATTCAAAGTGAAGATAGGTCTGTCTTGAACCCCTGGAGTATTCACTGTGGAGGAAAAGAACAAGAGTTTACATCTGTGGGGCACAGGCACACACCCCGGCGGGCTATCTGCACACACCCTCAAACTGCCCATCTGCCTGGACTGCCAACTCAACCTAAAGCTTTGGGTGAAAAAACATCCATTATTTTAACACTAGAATAGATACACTTAAAGAGTAGAAAGAATATAAAATCCCTGTAATTTTAGGGGCGCCTGGGTGGCTCAGTCAGTTGAACATCTGACTTTAGCTCAGGTCATGATCTCACAGTTCGTGAGTTCCAGCCCCACATCGGGCTCTGTGCTGACAGTGCAGAGCCCACTTCAAATCCTCTGTCCCCCCGCCCCTGCCCCTCCCCCGTTTGCACTCTATCAAAAATAAAACATTAAAAAATAATAAAATACCCATAATTTAAAAACCCTAAATCTTAAAGGACATGAGGCATGTTGGGTTATGGCTGGGCTTCCCCCCCACCACTCTGCATGGAATAGGCTGGGAAGTACTGGTGCAGTTCTCTGGGAAGGGGAGGAAGGGGATGAAGAGCCCAGAGGACTCATGTTCTGGAGGTAAGCTTTGGGGAACGTGGCAACGGGGAGACTTGATGAGTCCAGCCCGGTGCCAAGTGCTGAGGAGGATGAACATATTATACAGCCTCTGCTCCCAGGGAGCTGGTTCACAGAGACACAGCACCCAGCCCTGCACAGAAGTGTCAGCATAGGCACTGACACTTTACCAAGCAAAGGCCTATTCATGTTTCCCAAGTGAAATATAATGTGGGGAGACATCAGCAAATGGCCTCTCCCATAGTTCCTTGTGTCCACTTTTTTTCCTAACATTAAATTTCAATGGTTTCAAAATTGTGTAATATAATTTTGATCAAGTTGTTTCTATTTAATATTTCTTAAAGTTTATTGTACTTTGAGAGAGCGAGAGAAAGAGAATGAGAGAGGAGGGGAGGGGCAGAGAAAGAGAGAGAGAGACAATCCTAAGCAGGTTCTGTGCTGTCAGCACAGAGCCAGACGCGGAACTCGAACTCACAATCTCGAAGATCATGATCCGTGCCAAGATCAAGAGTTGGACACTTAACTGACTGAGCCACCCAGGCGCCCATTTCCATTTTTAAAGAGAAATATGTTAAAAACAAATAGCTTGTAATGACCATAAACTGCACAGAACACCAACTGTTCCCTCTGCTGCTGTCACCAAGCTCTGGTCACTCTCTTACCATTAGCCCTGTGTGGCTGGCTGACACCACACATTCTGGGAATGTTCTGTTGTGTGGGGAAGACAGGTGGCCCAGCACAGCTCACCTCATGTCATGGCACACAACCCAAAGCACATCTGCACAGCATGCTGGGTGCAATGCAGGAAGGGGCCACTTCTACCTGGGGCTTGGTAAGGAAAATAACATTTATATCAGTAGGAGAAAGATAAAGTAACATGGCACTAAATGTTGAATTTGTATACCCTTCCCCAACCTCCCTCCCGAATCTCTTCAAATGTTTTTGAAGAGAGAAAACTTGGTCTGGCTATCCAGGAATGTGATTTTTTAAAAACTATTAGATATTAGGTTTGAAATTATTACACATCTGGGTGACTTAGTTGAGGATCCAACTTCAGCTCAGGTCATGATCTCGTGGTTCATGGGTTCGAGCCCTGTGTAGGGCTCTGTGCTGACAGCATGGAGCCTGGAGCCTGCTTCAGATTTTGTCTCCTTCTCCCTCTACCCCTCCCCCGCTCACACCCTGTCTTTCTCAAAAATAAACATTAAACAAAATTAAGTGAAATCATTACACACAATTCTTGATCATGAGTGTTCATGAATTCTCTTCTAGTTCTTGACTGTCACCCACGAGAAAAGTAGTTGATGAGAGTGGGTGATATTTAACCTTTTTTTTAATTAAAAAATTTCAAATAGCTGCAATGATAGTCTAATAGCCCATTTTGTTTTTCTCATGGACGCACATAATGTTGATAATTGTGAAAACGTGAATGGAATTGAAATCCAAAACTTACTTTCAAGTGATCTAAGTGTTGGGGAAACTCCGGTGAGGTCTCCCTGTGGCCAGCTCAGAGGTCACAGCCCCCACTGATGGACATAAGGCTAAGACCGAGGCCTCCTGGCTTTCCCCACCCAGCCCTTCGGGCCCCTCCCCCCTCCCCTGGGCTGATGGTGTGTCCGCTGTACGCGGGAGCTGATGGTTACATTTCCAGGGATTTTGTGAGCCATTTTAAATGTTGAATTATATAAACTCATAATTACATGAATCATGTTAAAAATATGGATAATAAATCCTCACAACTCACCACAGACTGATTATTTGACCACAGGACCGTTACCTATGCTCTGGAGGTGATTTCCATCCATCCTATGTATGCGACGGCAGCGCTGTGTAATGGCATCCTACTGGGCGGGTCTTTCTAACTCCGGGCTCAGTGACCGCATGCTGCTGGCTCAGGATCGGCCATGGTGAGAAGATTCACGCCACGGAAATCAGCAAATGCTGCACATTGGGCCTTGACCTACTGCTCCTCTCTCCCTGAACCTCACCCCACCAGCAATCAAACATTTATCAGCACACCCCCGGCTCCATGCCACTGGGGATAAACACCTAGGGGCTCCAGATGCCCAGAGGGCTGAGGACTTAGAGCAGTGGCCTTCTTGACACTGACACATGCTATAATGTCACCCGCAGTAAGAGAGCATCTAAGGAAGCTAGGGGGCTGGTCTCTCTCCAGCCTGGACCCTGAAGGCCTACTCGGCTACCACGAGCCACCTGCCCACATCAGGGAGGCGTGGATACAGGTCAAGGACAATCTAGACTCCCAGGAACACACAGCTGGAGATGGGGTTCCTCAGCTTTTTAACGCTCACACCCACTTTTATGGAACAAAGAAACAAGCCCTCTTCCTTACTTGGGATTTTGAAATTTCAAAATAAATTGTAACCCAAAGTGCACCAGAAGGTTAGTCTGAGAATGCTCTTGCGCACCGCAGGCCCCACCGCACGCAGTGTTAAGTATCACTTCTGGAGGGTGGTCAGAGGTTTCCCACAGTGTTAGCCGGGGGAAGACTATAAAGGCAGAGCAGAACCAGCAGCCAGTCTGCTATGATGGGGCCGCCGGGCCCATCGTGGGAGGGGGCCCAGCCCCAACACTGGAGCAAGACTGTGGTGGGGCAGGGCATGTCTACACAGACAGACTGTGGAGACGGGGCATCAGCCACCCATGTGAACCCCACTTGGATGCCGATCCAGACAAACCAATTGTAAAATCACTTGAGAAATCCACAGGGTATGACACACTGACTACTAGCTAATTCCAGAAATGGGCTCACCTTGTTGTGAGTGGTACTAGGCAGTAAGGTTATGTGAGAAAATATCCCTAGTTTTTAAGAAATACCTACCGAAGTAGGTGTGAAATTATATGGTATCTGGGATTTACCTTAAAATATTCAGCAAAAAACAGATGAAGCAAATGTGGGAAAATCTTGATAATTACTGAATATGGGTGGTAGGGGTTTGCTGCACTGTAATTTAAAAATTGTGGGGGGTACCTGGCTGCCTCAGGTGGTGGAGCGTGCGACTCTTCATCTCAGGGTTGTGAGTTGGAGCCCCATGTTGGGTGTGGAAATTACTTAAAAATAAAATCAATCAACTGAAATGTAAATCAAAGAATTGATTAATATAATCATGGAATTCCCCAGTTCCTTGAAGTGAGGAGATAGTTGCTTCAGCCGCCTTTTGGAGCAAATGCTTGACGTTCACGTACAACAATCACAAGCTGGTCTGCCAGTTCGGAAAATGCCACTTCCTCAATTTTACTTCTTGGGGTGGTCATAATCCTCAAATCTTTAGAAGGTAGAAAACTCTTAGCAAGAAGGGAAGGAGGGAGGGAGGGGGGAAAAAAGGAAAGGAAGAAAGTAGATAATGCCACTCTTGGGCCTCAGGCAGTGGAGTGGAGCCTGGGACGTTCTCCAAGGACAGAACTTCCAGACAGCCTTCGCAAGAGGTGCAGCACGTTCCTTTGAGCAAAGGGATGCGAGCTGGCTGCATGCACAGCCCCTAAAGCAGAGGCACTTGACTGCGGTCCACAGATCTCTGATGCAAGACTCTAAATGCACATGCACAGTTTTCTAGACAACACTCAGCTTTCCTTGGATTCTTGCAGGGAGGGATCCATGTCCCCAGAAGTTAAGAACCACCGCTCTTCATTAAAGAGGGTTTGAAAGCAAACTGATTAGATTGAAGCTCTGGCCATAGGTTGTCATAAGGAAAGATTTTTATTTGAGAACATCTGATACTTTTGGAAAAGCTCCTACTGGATCCAAAAAACCCTGACGGACAGCCCATCTCCAACACCCCTACCAACCAGAGTGGTCCTGCAGACAAACGGGCCCGTCCCCACTGGCCCTGCTCCCACCACCCGCACCTCCCGCCAGCACAATCTAACTGAGGCTGCCCGGACACTGCAACCCCAAAGCAACTTTGCAGGCATGGGGAAAGGTCTCCACTCCCAGGCCAAAGCCCCCGGCAGGAGATACTAACAGCACACTGGGTGACGTGATGCGTGGAGACAGGCACCAGGGTTATTCTGACTGTGGCCAGAGTCAGGGAGACAGCAGAAGCTCTGTGTCCTAGAGGTCCTCTGGGTTCAGTGACGGCTCACGGATGGCTGGGGAAGTGCTGGCTTCCCCGTGTGTGACCGCCTCGTAGTCTCCCAGTGTCCCCACGGCACTGCATCCCTTGTTAAATGGCCACCACACTTCCTCATCCTTCAAATGAGAACTGATTCTCTCTCCCCGAGAATCTTTTATTCTTGAAGCTGTCGGGCGGAAGGACAGCAGCACCGTTCAGTTCCAGGTAACTGTGGGGTCCCGAGGTGTGGGCCGAGGCCTGTGCAGGACAGGACAGGGCAGCGGTTCCACCGAAGGGCTGCTCACTACTCAATGCCACTGCCCACTGCCTGTCTAGCCTCTGGCGAGAGGTCTGAATGGACGTCTGATGGCAGCGATGAGGGCCCACAGGGACATGGACACCTGCCTTTGGGCTGACATGAGGACCCGACTCTGAGAGCGCAGTGTCTTTTTCTGAAGCGCTGTGCTCACTTCAGCGCCGGAGCCTCAGGAAGAATGCGTGTTTACACTCCGTGCTCTCCAAGGGGTAGTATTTATCATAGAAATCTAAGACGTATTCTTCAGTCTTGAATCCAAACTTCTGGTAGAGCAGCATAGCAGGGTTGCTTGCTGAGACGTGAAGGGTCACATCCTTGCCCATGCAGGTCTGCCAAAAAGAGTGGAAAAGTACGGGATGAGAATGAAAGCGCCTGAGGGAAAATGAGTAGGTGAGGAAAGTCTGTGAAGTGTAGGTAGGTAGTCATGGCAACTGGGGACAGCAGGGACCTCAGCTGAGGCACCGCAACACGCAGCAACAGCTGGTAGCCAGAGTCACTCTCGGCTGCCGACAGAGTCACTCTCAACTGAAACTACGAGACTAAGGGAATGGATGGTATGCTGGCTGTTTTCACTCACTGAGGCAAAGGGCCCGGGGGAGGGGGGTGGGGGGGGGAGAGACAGGTCACTGTCAACTGGATTACTTTCTTTAGAATTCAATTACACTTAAACACATCACACATATCAACAGCAGGCACTCTGACAATCTCAAAGAAATAGAGAACAAGACAAGGCGTTCTGCTTCTTTATTATTATTTTTAATTTTAGAGAGAGAAACAGTGAGCGGGGGAGATGGGCAGAGAGAAAGAGAATTTTAAGTGAGGTCCACGCTCGGCATGAAGCCCAACGTGAGGCTCAATCCCACAACCCTTAGATCATGACCTGAGCAGAAACCAAGAGTCAGACACTCAACAGACTGGGCCACCCAGGTGCCCTGAGAAGTTCGCTTTTAAAAACTAGTAGACGCTATCCTGTATTCAAACTTGTAAACATTCCTTCTGTTCCTAGACCTACTAGAAAAGATGCTAAGTAATGGGGCTAGATATGAGGTATTAGGACTTTCATTTAGTTATAAGACCTGAAAACCCTGTATAGACCTTCAGAATCCCAGTCCTCCTCTGTCCCTCCCAAACTGATAGAATTAGCTTCTCAGAACTGTGATTTCTGTATTCAGCACTGGCCTAATCCTAGGGGGAAAGAGTAATCATCATTCTATTAACACAAGGCAAATTCTTAAGATTCTTTAATGAGCTACACAGAAGAAAGTACCAAAAGTCATATGAACTAAGAATGTGCTTTCTAATGAGGAAGGCATGGAAATACTGAGGCTGACAGGGTCCTTGAGCTTTTGTAACCCACGGTTCCCTGAGGCCTAGATTTAAGAGGCCTCTAGGTAGACAGCGGCCATCTTCTCTCTGCTTCACTCACATTCTGAGCCCTTCGGCGTGACTGAGCATTAAGATGAACGCTGTGGAGTGATGTTCGTGCCCACACGCAGTCTAACCATGGCATCGTTGAGTACTACTGCCCAACTGGGCAGTACTGTCTGGGCCCGGGGCTCACAGTCTGGCTGAGGCCAGGCCCCGCACCCAAGGATAGATACTCTCCCACCTACCCAGCGAGCACTCAGTCAGTACTGACGATGCGCCAGGCCCTCTATCAGGCACACCCGCAGCAAGGCAGCCCCTGCTCATGAGGGGAAAGGCAGCAGTGCAGCAGACGGAGATGGAAGGGAGAACAGGGTGGAGGTTGTGGCCATGAGTGAGGTGGGGGGTGGCACAAAAACTGAGAGCCTCAGCTGAACACAACACAAGGGAGCACGTGCTGTCAGGTGAAGAGAGAAGAAAGCAATTTTTAGAAAACGGTTCTAGGTTTCTGCTGACATTTGGGAAATGTTGAGCAAGTTTCATTAGAAACTGGAAAAACAAGGGCACCTGGGTGGCTGAGTCAGTTAAGCATCTGACTCTTAATTTCAGCTCAGATCATGATCTAACGGTTTGTGAGTCTGAGCCCCACATCAGGCTCTGTGCTGAAAGTGCAGAGCCTGCTTGGGATTCTCTGTCTCCCTTTCTCTCTCTCTCTCTCTCACCCCTCCTTCTCTCTCTCTCTCTCTCTCTCTGCCTCCACCCCACTCATGCTGTCTCTCTCTCTCTGGCTGTACCCCACTCACACTTGCTTTCTTTCTCTCTCCAAATAAATAAACAAACTTAAAAAAAATTGGAAAAACATTTTGTCTTTTCCTTCCTCTATTTAAAAGGAAACTTGCCCACATAACACACAATCCTTCAGGCCAAATGGTTTCTAAATAAAAGTTACCAGAACAATCTGGGGGGTGAAAAATCCCTTACATGTTTTTCTGATGTTAGTATATAAATATATGGTGTATTTTCAACAGTGTTATGGATATATAAAAGAATGAATTATAATTCAATATTAAAATCACATCTTAAGGGGCACCCGGGTGGTTCAGTCAGCTAAGCGTCCAACTTTGGCTCAGGTCATGATATCGCGGTTTGTGAGTTCGAGCCCCACATCGGGCTCTGTGCTGACAACTCAGAGCCTGGAGCCTGTTTCGGATTCTGTGTCTCCCTCTCTCTTTGCCCCTCCCCCACTCACACTCTGTCTGTCTGTCTTTCTCCCTCTCAGAAATAAAAGGTTAAAAAAAATTGTTTTCAGAGAGAGAGAGCGTGAGCAGGAGAGGGTCAAAGAGAGAGGGAGACACAGAATCTGAAGCAGGCTCCAGGCTCTGAGCTGTCAGCACAGAGCCCGACGCAGGGCTTGAACCCACGAACCGCGAGATCATGACCTGGGCTGAAGTTGGACGCTTAACTGACTGAGCCACCCAGGCACCCCTAAAAAAATTTTTTTTTAAATCAAATCTTAAAAGGTTGGTACCAGCTTATACAGTGATACTAAAATTAATAATAATCAGCAATAATATGTACTACTTGTTAATATAGTTTTGCTAAAATGCTTAAAAATATTTGACACTTTTTGCAACAACTTAGGTAGCATTATGCTTGAGGAAACAAGTCAGATAGGGAAAGACAAACACTATATGATCTCACTTACATGTGGAATCTAAAGACCAAATAAAAAGCTGAACTCACAGACTCAGAGAACAGACTGGTGATAGCCAGAGGATACAGGGTGGGTGAACTGGATGAAGGAGGTCAACAGGTACAGACTTCAGTTCACAAGTCAGTCCTCGACAGGTCATAGAGACCATAGTTTACTGCATATTTGCAAGTTGCTAAGAGAACAGAGCATAAAAGTTCTCATCCCATGAAGAAAAATGTCTGTAACCACGTGTAGTGACGAGTGGTAACTAGACTTACTGTGGGGAACATTTCGCAACATAGACAAGTATCAGGTCATTATGCTGTAAGGCTGAAGTGAGTGCATTTTGTATGTTAATGCCCCTGTAAGGAGAAAACCCCTAAATATCACAGCTGCACTTCCACTTCTCAGAGTTGTGGTGATGGTGCTTCTAAGAGCATCAGCAGTTACCAATAGGGGTCGTTATATAAGCGCTTTTGATTCTCACTTTTGGTATTTTCTCATCTTATCTACTATATGTGTTTACAACCTGGTTTCTTTGAAGATTACTTTGCCAAAAGAAAGAAAGTCTGAGTCAGGGGCAGACAGAGAGGGAGAGAGAGAATCTCAAGCAGGCTCCACGCTCAGTGTGCAGCCCAACATGGGGATCATAACCTGAGCCAAAATCAAGAGTCAGATGCTTAATCAACTTAACTATCCACGTGCCCCTCAAACTGGTTTCTTTAAAACCTGGGCCTGGGGGCGCCTGGGTGGCTCAGTCAGTTAAGTATCTGACTTCAGCTCAGGTCATGATCTCACAGTTCGTGAGTTCGAGCCCCATGTCGGGCTCTGTGCTGACAGCTAGCTCAGAGCCTGGAGCCTACTTCAGATTCTATATCTCCCTCTCTGACCCTCTCCTGCTCATGCTGTCTCTCTCTCTCTCTTTCTCTCTCTCTCAGTAGTAAATAAATTTTTTTTAAAAAAAGAAAAGAAAAAAAGAAAACCTGGGCCTGAATAGTCATTTTATTCTAGAGGGCCCAAGATTTTTTCTTTTCTTTTCTTTTTTTTTTTTTTTTTTTTTTTTTTTTTTTTNGACAGAGGCAGAGAGAGAGGGGACAGAGGATCCAAAGCAGGCTCTGCCCTGACAGCAGTGAGCCTGATGCGGGGCTCAAACTCATGAACTATGAGATCATGACCTGAGCTGAAATTGGCTGCTCAACCAACCGAGCCACCCAGATTCCCCGACAGTGACCTTATTAGGGGGCCAAAGATTTTTATCTGTGTGATGGTGACTGGCGTTCTTTTACTGGGTTTGTGACCACCCGTCCTGTTGGGCACGGTAGGAAGGCCCAGCTCGGCTGCATCCCTCCCCCGAGCCTTCAGAGGAGCCCAGAGCCACGCTGGGAGCACAGGCGCCTCACCTGAATCAGATGATAGATCATGAAAGTTGCGATTCCCGCTCTTCTCCATTCAGGATGGACAAACAGAAATGAAATGTAAGCTTCATTGTACTTCACGTCAGGAACCATGAAGCCAAAGGCAATGATAACTTTCTTATAAAGGACAACAACACTGAAGTCCGGGTACTGCAGGCACTCAGACAGGTCAATGCCTATGGGAAGGAGGTAAATGGACATTAACAACAAAAAAAACCTGAAGACAAAGATATTAGCATAGACATCATACATTCAAATCATGAAAATAAAAGTAAATTTTAGAAAATAATCAAAATTAACACCATCTTTCCCAAGTACACATGTTAGAAGAAGCAAGCAGGATAGGGTGGGTAGCAGAGAGCACCCAGGTTTAGAATGGGATACACTTGGCTTTGAACTTAGCCTCCTCTGCAACATGTGTCAGCTGACACCTTTCTAAGTGTCCGGGCCTTAGCGTCTGCACTCCTAGGCCTCACAGGGTGGGAGCAGAGATCCAGAGAACCAATATTGTTGTGTTCTTCACCTCATACATAATTTATAATTTATACATTTTTTATTATAAATCTTTTGTACAAATGCTACATTTTACAGTAAAGGGGTTTAAACAAAAAACGATTCCGTGCATGATGTATGGAAGGCACCCAGCATAAGCTCAGGAAATAGCAGATGCTGCCAGAATGTTCCTTTCAGCCCCCATACCGCTCCTAACAGAAGAGCACAACCCTGCCACCACGTGCACTATGACATGATTACCAGACAACAAAGATGACACAGCTCTAATCCCAAGCAAATCTTATCTACCACCTGGAGGACATGTAATTTTTCCTTTACGCTTCAAAGCAGTGCGGTAAGGGAGATCCACAAAGAACATGCTTATATTTAACAAAGAAAATGTGCTCTTTAACTGATGGCTTTGGTTTTCAGAAAGACAATATATTAAGACTGATAAAATGACAAATCGTATTGGGTTTACTCCTATTTTCAAAGTCTGGAATTGGGGTATTTGGGTTTTTAAAAATACCTTTTCAGGGAGCATAGGTGGCTCAGTTGGTTAAATGTTGGACTTCGGCTCAGGTTATAATCTCACGGTTTGTGGGTTCGAGCCCCACACTGGGCTCCGAGCTGACAGCGTGAACCTACTTGGGATTCAAGCTCTCCCTCCCCTGCTCAGGCCTTCACTCTCTCAAAGTAAATAAACTTAAAAAAAAAACAAAAAAACACCTTTTGGCTGTACTAACACTCTCCAGGTAACAGCTAAATAAACAAAATTACAGAATTATTGAGCAAAAAAATAAAATATGTCCAAACATGTCCAAACTACCAGTCTGTGTACCACGGGCAGACATTACCTGGTATCTAAACATATGCAGAAGCAAAACAGGATGAATCTTTTATTCTGGCAGCAGAGAGAAACATACAAAAGCACTGTTTATTACTTTAATTGCTGGTTTCGTCTTGACCTTAGGAAGAAAGAGGTATTCATATTTTACTCTTTCCATGAGAGTAGAAGACGAACTAAATGAAATCCTGAGTAAAGGTTTTAGAGTCACACAACATACACTAATTAAAAAAAAAATTACTAATGTGAACTGGATAAGAAACCGATCTGCCCAGTTTGGGAGGGGGGACATACCAGGCCAGAAGAACTCCTGACACATAGAGTTTATGGTCGGGATGTGATTTGGCCGGACGTAGCAGTAATCAAGAGGTGCATCAGCTTCTGGGGTCCAGTGAGGGTCACTCCTGTGCAGGTGGGAGCGAATCTGTGACAGGAGCTGCAGTTTGGGTGGCTTTGTTTCATAATCACGCCTCCAGGATCACAGGAAAAGAACAAATTCAAGTCAAGAAAAACACCCAGAATTATTCCTAGCCAACTGATTCACATAAACTCTTTAATCTGCTACTTTATATGGCAGATAGCTTGTAACAGCTACAATACTTTCCTGGTATGAAATTTAAGATTTGCTCTGTTAAACATTCATCAGACCAAAACGCTCTGCACGGCCAGGAAGCCTGCTTGTGCTGGAGCCTTGACGAACAGAGTGAGAACACAAACGGCAGTCTGACTCAGCCCGGAGAGCTCCGGCCCAGGACGCAGCCCAGGGAGGGACAGTCCAGCCCTGCCAGGTCGCCGGGGCAGGCTCGCACGCTGCTTCTCACTGGGTTGGCCCAGGACGCCGGTGCCCGGCAAGGAGGATCCTGGGACTCTGGGGCCAGTGTGGCCAGCCAGACAACACACTTTCTCAAGACAGCACTGGGGCGCCCTGGATAGCTCAGTTTCCACGGCACTGCCTAGACAGACTCGTCATCACCCCAGATATAAGCCCACACGAGGCATCTCTCCCATTTACTCATTTGCAGACTACTAGATACACACAACTTTGAAATGTAGAAGAAACACAATAAAATAGAATGCAATCTAACAGAGTTAACTTACGCTTGCTTTTTAAACTTCTGTCAAAGGACCATCCTTTCTGCAAAAAATGTACAGCTCAAGCAAGCCAAGGAGGAGACTGAATGCGGAGCACAGACTCGGTCCGAGCTGCCGTCAGCTCACAGGGCTGGTCTCGACTCACGCTGACAGGGGACCAGGGTGCAGAAGCCACAAATGCTGTGCCTCACAACACACTCGATTCCGCAGCTCTTCCCCGCGTACCTGATGTAAGGCTTCAGGATCCGGGAGGTGTACGGGCTGACAATACTCTGGTCCACAGCCATATCTTCTGATCCCACCAAACGATACAGAAACTTGGTGGTCTGGTGCCGAAACCCTTTCCTGGATGGCAAGGCGGTCTAGGAGAAAGAAACCCATTATGTAAAAGTAGTCACCCGAAGGACTGGTTTAATTTGTCAGAGAATTAGTACGTAGGACAGTGTTATGTGTTAGAAAGTGGGTCTTTTTGTATCACTTATCTGCAGAGCTCCAGGTTTCAGTCCATACCTCATAGGTACCTTTGCATAAAACTAGATATGAAAAAAACCAGTGCCAGTTGTAACAGTTTAAAATCTAAATAATTAAACAAATTTTAAAGTTACTTAAACATTTTTAAGTCATTTAAGTGAGTGAAATGCAGGACTGAGCACTGGATACAGCTCCCGTAGGTTTCCTTTCACCTAGTAACGCCACCAGCCCAGCCATCATCAGCTGTTAACCTGTACTAGTGGCATCTGTGTATGAGACACGTGGTCACACTGGGAGCAGTCTGTTACCCACAGAGCAGTGGGGGCCAGTTACTGCTGCCCCTGCGTGTGGGTCTATTAAAACACGCCTCTACTCCAATGAGTAAATTCGACAAGACTAGGACTGATGCAGGCTACCACTCCCAGGCTGAATCGAGACAGTGGAGAGGCCCCGCCAGGGGCTGAATGAGGAGGGGGTCTGCACTCCTTAGGTGAGTGTCCTAACAGGTGGGTTTCATGCCAGGAGCCCGACTGCAGTTGCCTGTTTCCGGGAGTGCTGCCCCAGGGCCCTCGGTCATGTAGTAACAGGACATGTGCAATTAGGGTTTTACAGCAAAGGGCCCAGATGGAAGATTAAAAGGTGCATTTATACACTGGTTTGCCAAGGGCTGGATGAAGTTTAGAAACCTGAGTTGTTTAGGAGAGTCAGTTTGCTCTTGAGCTTAGAAAATAACTTTCTTGGAAGGAGAGCAAGAATTTCTTCTTTTATAATTTCTCTTATTCTATCCCAAACTGGACACCAAAACTTTCAAAGGATGACTTTGAAATTCTTCCAGGACTTCCAAATAAGTTTGGGAGGGCGATTCAGAGCTATGCCATGTAGTCTCCAAACACGGCCTCAACACTTCCTCCTGTGCCCGTGGGGTACCTGTGGCTCCTCATGTCAAACGGCAGAGTCTGTTCCCTCCCCTTGAATCTGGGTGGGCCTGTGACACCTTGACCAATGCAAGGTGCAGAAGTGACATTCTGGGACCCTGAGCACAGGCACAAGGACCGGTCCTTTTTCTCTCTTCACGTCCAGCAGCCATGGCGTCCAGCAGCCATGGTGTCCAGGCTAGCCCACTGAGTGAATAGAGGCCACATGGTGATGGGCTCGGGAGGAAGGCCATCCTGGTCATTCCAATCCTGATCCAGCTTCCTACTGAAGGCAGCCATGTGAGGGACCTTGGCCTTCAGCACACAGGGTAGAACCACCACCCAGTTGAGCCTAGTCAACCCACAGAATCAGAAGAAATATCCAATATTGTTTTAAGCCTCTACGTTCTGGAATGGTTTGTTGTGCAGCAACAGGTAACTGAAATCCAGCCTCCAAACCACTGGCCCATGACAGACGAAGCAGTTAATGTTTCGAGGTCAGTTATGTGGAACTCCATAGGTGTTACCCAGTACCCCAACTTCCTGCCATCGCTGCCTTCACCCTAGTCTAGACCACCTTCAACTTCTGCCAGGATCACTACCACTGCTTCCCATTGGCTTCCCTCTCACCACTCTCACCCCTTACACTCATGCCCACACACACCCAGATGCTTCTTTTAAAAACAAGTAAGTTCACTTCCCTTGGTCAATATTCCTATTTGGCTTCCCTTACAATTCAAAGTTCTTACCTGTGACTTGCAGGATTTGTCCTGTTACCTTGGTGGCCTCATCACCCACCCATTTCCTCTCCCATCATGATGTTCCAGCCCCCCACACCAAACTACCTGCTGCACTGGGGCCTGCACCTGGGCCTTCTGCCCTGAACCTCCTTCAGCCTGCCCCCTCCCTGTGGACCAGGACTGGGTCAAGTGCCACCTCCACCGAAAGACCCTATCCAAAGTGGTACGGCTGCCTTCTGCCCTTCCACCCCACCGCAACACCCACCTTGCAGGAAGTGATCCCGTTTACTTTGTTAGTCTTATCATCTCCCTGCTCCACAGGGCGGGCATCTTCTGCCCTAATTCACTGCAGGGTCCCCAGCTAGAAGAGTGCTTATTAACACATATGGAGTACTCAACTTAGATTTGCTGAACGACAAAATGGTGGGGAAAGAAGCATGCCAAAGTCAAATAAGTTTGGAAAGTGTTAAATGAGTTTCTTCAAACTTCTATTTCTAAATAAAAGAAGCACTAGATGGGCTGCTGGGCCCCTTCCCATATGTCTTGAAAGATGCCACCAAAGAGAAAGGGAAAATAGAACACAAAGGCTGTGAGAAACCCCAGGAAGGGACCAAAGGTGGCCGGGTACAGGTGAGGCAGCAAAGGCCAGCCTAGAGCAGAGTAAGGTGCTATACCACAGATGGGCCTTCCTAGTTAGGCCACTTCCTCTTGCAAGGTCCGCTCTGCGTGGACCTCTGCCAATCAACTTTGCCAGCAAGTGTCAGCCAGAGGGGTCACCTCAGGACACTGCTGAAGCCTCAAACTTGCTAACAGGGTGTCAAGCCAGGAACCAGGCTTTTCCCCTTCCCTTTAGGTGTACAGCAAAGGCATCTGGTTAGACCAAGGGAATATTCGTTCACGGGGGGGGAATATCAAGATATGTCAATGAGTGTAAAAGGAAAGAAAACAAAGTAAACCAACTGTAATGGAAATAGAAGAATTAATTTACTAGACAGCTGAGAATTCTCAAAAAGCAAAAGCACAGTCATCAAGGAAATGCAAACCCAAACTACAATGAGATACCACCTGACACCCACTACGATGGCTACCATCAAAAAGAGACAATAACGAGCCTTGGTAAGGATGTGTGGAGAAATCAAGATCTTCATGAAGTGCTGGTGAAAATGTAAGATAGTGCATGGATTCGGGAAAAAGTCCTTCAACATGTTAAACAAAATGTTACCATTTAACTAGGCATTCCCACTCTTGGATATATACCCAAGAGAAATAAAAGCCCACGTCCACACAAAGACATCTATACCAATGTGCAAGTGGCAATGTTCACAACAGCCTAAAGGTGGAAACAGATGCCTGGGTGGCTTAAGTTGATTGAGTGTCCAATTCTTGATTTCAGCTTGGGTCATAATCTTGGGGTTTGTGAGTTCAGGCCCCACATTGGGTCCTGTGAGGACAGTATGGAGCCTGCTTGGGATTCTCTCCCTCTCTCTTTGCCCCTCCCCAGCTCGCGCTCTTTCAAAATGAATAACATAAACTTAAAAAACAAACAAAAAAACAAAAGGTGGAAACAACCCAAGTGTCCATCAACTGATGAATGGATAAACAAAATGTGGTGCATCTATACTACACCATGGACAAATCTTAAAAACATGCTGTGAAAGAATGCCATCAGAAAAGGCTCCTATGGGGGTGCCTAGGTAGCTCAATTAAGCATCCAACTTTGGCTCAGGTCATGATTTCACAGTCCGTGGGCTCGAGCCCCATGTCAGGCTCTGTGCTGACAGCTCAGAGCCTGGAGCCTGCTTCAGATTCTGTGTCTCCCTCTCTTTCTGCCCCTCTCCCACTCATGCGCTGTTTCTCAATAATAAATAAATGTTAAAAAAATTAAAAAAAGAAAAGACTCTTATGTATTATGGGATTCCATTTATGTGAAATGTCTAAAATAAGTAAATCTAGGGGCGCCTGGGTGGCTTAGTCGGTTAAGCGTCCGACTTTCGCTTAGGTCATGATCTCGCGGTTCGTGGGTTCGAGCCCCGCGTCGGGCTCTGTGCTGACTGCCAGCTCAGAGCCTGGAGCCTGTTTCAGTCTGTGACTCCCTCTCTCTCTGACCCTCCCCTGCTCACGCTGTCTCTCTCTCTCTCTCTCCTAGAAATAAATAAAACATTTAAAAAAAATAAAATAAAATAAAATAAGTAAATCTACAGAGGCATAAAGTAGATTAATGGGAGCTGAGTGTGGGGGGTTGGGCTGTAATATTGATGAAAACATTCTAAAATTAATTATGATGATGGCTATACAACTCTGTGAATATAGCAGAAACCACCAAATTGTATACTTTAAAGGTGGGATTGTATGGTATGTGAACTGTGTCTCAACAAGGTAGTTAAAAAAAAAAAAAGCATAATAAATAGGCTCCAGGGCAATAAACCTAGAAACAGGAATGAATGTAGTTACTATGAATTTCTTACTCTTTACTGGACATTAAATGTATGACCACTAAAACAAAGCACTCTGTGAATGAGTAAGGGACAGGTTGAGAATCTCTTCAAAAAGACAAAGGAAGAGATAAAAGAATTAATGGTGTCAACCTCCATATTAGGAGTCTAGAAAATAGAATATATTTAAAGAAGTAATGCTAGGGGCACCTGTGTGGCTCAGTCAGTTAAGCATCCAATGCCTGATTTCAGCTCAGGTCATGATCTCATGGTGAGATCGAGCCCTGTAAAGGGCTCCACATGGGTGTGGGGCCTGCTTAAGATTTCCTTTCTTCCTCTCCCTCTACTCCTCTCCCACTGGTACCTCTTTTTCTGTCTCTGTCTCTCTCAAAATAAATAAATAAACATTAAAAAAAAAAAAAGACACAATGATAAAGACTTTCCCAGATTGGGGGTAACTTGCTGGCTCAGTTGGTAGGGCATATGACTCTTGATCTCAAGGTCATGAGTTCAAGCCCCACTTTGGGCATGGAGCCTACTTAAAAAAAAAAAAAAATTAAGAACTTCCAGATTAAAGAAGCATATAAGAAGACTTCTGGTTACCTGTCCAGCATATAAGGAGAATGGAAGATGTCAATACAGTCTAACAAGTAAAAGGTTCAACAAACTGAAAGTCAACAACCCTTCTTGGATGCATCAGAGAATTGAGATCACAGGGCACACTACTGCCCCCAAAACTGGAAAGACAAACAGGTGGATAAAGAGACTCATAATTTAGCAGAGTAGAAACCTCCAGGAACCAGTGGCGATTAGGAAAACTTAACCAGCAATAGACAAATTACTGCAGACACAAGGTGGATAACTCTGAGAGAAAACACTCTGGGTGGGGGATACACATTTTTGTGATTTTTACCTCCCGGAGCTCTACCAGGTTGTCAGGTTGGGATCAAAGAAAAATCCCCTCAGGCTTCTGGCAGGGAAAAGGTAGCCGTTTTGAAAATACAATACGTCAGAGTATGTGGGGTGTTTTTTTTTTTTTTTAATATTTATTTTGAGAGAGAGAGACAGAGTGCGAACGGGGAAAAGGATCAGAGAGAGACGGAGACACAGAATCTGAAGCAGGTTCCAGGCTCTGAGCTGTCAGCACAGAACCTGATGCGGGGCTCGAACCCACCAACTGTGAGATCACAACCTGAGCCAAAGTCGGACAGTTAACCGACTGACCCACCCAGGCGCCTCAGAGTATGTCGTTCTTTTTTTAAAAAAATTTTTTTTTAATGTTTTATTTATTTCTAGGAGAGAGAGAGAGAGAGAGACAGCGTGAGCAGGGGAGGATCAGAGAGAGAGGGAGTCACAGACTCTGAAACAGGCTCCAGGCTCTGAGCTGGCAGTCAGCACAGAGCCCGACGCGGGGCTCGAACCCACGAACCGCGAGATCATGACCTGAGCGAAAGTCAGACGTTTAACCGACTAAGCCACGAGGGCGTCCCTCAGAGTATGTCGTTCTTAACAAAGCCTATACTCAAGAGAAAGTGTTTTACCAGAGCCTAACATACTGGGTTCTATCAGAACCTAACCAACTTGTGGAAAGGGAATTACCTGTCTCCAACTCCTGCCAGTCATCCCATGCCTCCTAGCTGGGGAGGAAAATTAGAGAAGCACTGTGATGGTCACAGCCCAGAGGCACATGTTCACTAAAAGACTGAGAACTGATCATAGGACCACAGAATGCTTCTCACCCTACATCTCACCACCATAACACTCAAGGCCTACTTTCCACAATTCCTTTTACCCAGTAGATATTTGGCTTTCAACTAAAAATTACAAGGCATATTAAAAGGCAAAAAAACCAAAAAACAACAACAAAAAACCCCCACACTCTGGAGGTACCTGGTTGGCTCAGTAGGTTGGGCCACGACCTCACAGTTGGTGGAATTGAGCCCTGTGTAGGGCTCTGTGCTGACAGTGCAGAGCCTGCTTGAGATTCTCTCTCTCCCTATCTCTCTGCGCCTCCACAATTCACACGTTTGTGTGCCTGCTCACTCTCTCTCAGTAAATATACATGAAAACAAAAACAAAAACAAAAACACAGCCTAAAGAGAGAGAGAAAGCATCAGAACCACTCAGACAAGGCAGACATGCTGGAATTATTAGACTGGGAATTTGAAACAACTCTGATTAATATGTTAAGGGCTCTAATGGACAAATCAGACAGCACACAAGAACAGGCAGGCAATTTAAGCAAACAGACGGAAATTCTAACAAGAATCAAGAAGAAATGCTAGGGATCAAAAACGTTATAACAGAAATGAGGAACCATCTTTGGTGGGCTCATTAGTACACTGGACACAGCTAAAGAAAGAACCTCTGAGCTCAAGAATATGTCAAAAGAACTTCCAAAATTAAAAAGCAAAGAGAAAAGAAGACTAAAAAACCCAAAACTGTGTTACAAGGACAAAAAGTGTAAAATACACACAATAGGAATACCAGAAAGAAAAAAGAGAAAGGAACAGAAGAAATATTTGAAGCAATAATGACTAAGAATTTCCCAAATTAATCAAGACACCATACTGAAAGCACAGACCCAGGAAGCTCTGGGAACAAAAGGAAGATAAATGTCAAGATGAATCTGCTTAAAAGTATAAAGTTGAACACAAATCTAAATAGTTGCACTAATGCTTCAGTGAAGCTCAATTTTTTTTTTTTTTTTAAATTTTAGAGAGGGTATGTGCAAGCCAGAGAGGGGCAGGGGGAGAGAGAAAGAATCTTAAGCAGGCTCCACGCTCAGCACAGAGTGAGACACAGCGCTCGATCCCACAACCCTGGGATTATGATCTAGGCCAAAATCAAGAGTTGGAGGCTGAACTGACTGAGCCACCCAGGCGCCCCAGTAAAGCTTGATTTTAAAGTAACCTGTTCAGGGCGCCTGGGTGGCTCAGTTGTTTAAGCATCGACTTCAGTTCAGGTCATGATCTTGCAGTTCTTGAGTTCAAGCCCTGCGTCGTGCTCTGTGCTGACAACTCGGAGCCTGGAGCCTGCTTCAGATTCTGTGTCTCCCTCTTTCTGCCCCTCCCTGACTTGTGCTCTATCTTTCGGTCTCTCTTGAAAATAAATAAAACATTAAAAAAATTTTTTTCTAAGTAACCTTTTCACTCTCTTTGGCAAACCTCCCCTCCTCCCTTCTCAGCCTTTTGTTTCGGGAACCCAGGACCACCCTGAAAACCTAACAGACAAGGCTGGCAGCACAATCCTGACAAAATGGGTTAGATCCTGTATTTCCCTATAAACCCCCCAGACCCTTCCTCCTGGCAGGTTTGTGGTTTTGAAGGCCTTAGCCTGCCGTAACCTCCTTTGCCTGGCAATGCAATAAAGCTACCGTTCCTTTTTATCCCAAACTTTGTCCTGTGTTGTACTGGGGTCTAAAGCACAGAGGTCAATGCTTTTTGACAGCAAATTATCATATAAGGCACCTGTGACTGAAGACGTACAATATAAATGAGATCAAAAAATACTTTAAATGCACAAATAGAATTAAAGATCAGAAACAAAGAAAAAATTCTGAAAGCTTCCAAGGTATGGGAGAGTAACACAGGAGACCACCTCAAAGAAACAAGAATGAAACAAACAGTGAGGCTCTCAGGAGCAACACTACATGCAAGATCATAACAGAGTCATAATTTCAAAATTTTGAAAGAAAAAACAAAATTATAATTCTATATCCAGTTATGCTATCATTTAAATGCAAGAGTGAAATGAAGATATTCTTAGGCATACAGGTATTGAAAATTAACCTCAAAAAGACCATATTTTCAAAAGCTGTTAGAGGAAGTAGTCTAGCAAGAAAGTAATCTAGAAATTAATTTAGCAAGAAATTAATCCAGGCAGTAAGAGTGAATAAATAATTTAGTGAGGTTTACTGTTATCTAAGTAAACAACACAAAAGAAAAAAGACAGATAAAAGCGTGCAAAAATATTTTGTTTGAAGGGAAGACCACATGATAATATTAAAAAATTAAGAGAAAAAAACATATGCCCTAAGTTAGGACATACAGAAAGAATAAAAATAGAGCATATAACTTTCCTTATAGCAAAGAATCAATATAACATACCACTTTCTCTGACCACACATATGTGATTAGAAACTAAAACAATTATTAAAAGATACTTAAAACTTCCTATATACCTAGGGGCTCCTGGGTAGCTCAGTCAGTTAAGCGTCCAACTTTGGCTCAGGTCATGATCTCAGGGTTTGTGAGTTCGAGCTTTGAGTCAGGCTCTGTGCTGACAGCTCAGAGCCTGGAGCCTGCTTCAGATTCTGTGTCTCTTCTCTCTCTGCCCCTCCCCAACTCACGCTCTGTCTCTCAAAAATGAATAAACGTTAAAAAAAATTTTTTTTTAAATTCTTACATATCTAAAAAGTAAACAAACCAACAAACTGTTGAGTTACAGAGGGAATAATGAGAAAATTACAAAATTACTGATTGATAATAAACTCATATCACTTCAAAAGTCATGAGTCAAAAATCATAGCTAAAGCAGTATTGTAGGGATATTTACAGCTATGACTACCTTTATCAGAAAACAAGAAAGAGTATGGATTTGAATAAATGCATTTATAGCTGCTCTCTGTGAAGCTGCATTAAAATGACACTAAAATTCCAGGTTAAGATGGGGGATTAAACGCACAATTTTACTCCCTCTCCAAACCCACTAAACCTACAGAATCAGACTTCCAAAAAAGCAGAGAGAAGCATACAAAAATAGGAAGATCAGGTGGAAAAAACATCTGGGAAGCAGATGGATAAATATTAACCGCTTTAAAGCCTAAACTCCCAAGCTGGCTTTGGGTTAGGTGCGAACCAGCCCAATCTGGAAATGTAGCACCACCTAAAACCCAGTGGCAGCACCAGACTCCTCTGGAGCTGGGAATAAATGGGGTAGTTAGTAGAAGAAGGGGCAGATAAAAGCTGTGTGCACAGTAGTTCGATTCCCAAATCCTCAATCCCCTGCTGCTGGGTGGCTGCCTCCCCACAGAGGTCTGGCGGTCCCATCTCCAGCGCTCTGGAGGGGCAGCTCACGCAGAATGGAGGTGTGAGTACCACAAGTTGAAGGCTAAGGTCCCTCTTCCCTTAAGTGGTAATCAAGGCTCTGAGACAGGGAGAATGACTAGCCCAGGGGGAAAGACCTCAAGGAAGAGATGTTGGGGGTCCTTGTCAAAGGATGTTCCCAGATAATGGGTCTTGCACACAGAATTCCAGATTCAGCCTCGTTTTCCCTCACAATGGGAAAGCACTGCTTCTGGTACTGAAGTTGTCTCTCGGCTTGACCCAACACTAGCTTGGGATTTTGGCTTTAAGTTCAAGGCCTTTCAGGCATGAAAGGTCTCAGATTTTACTTCCCAGGCAGCTTTCCTCAGGAAGTCACTAAGAATATGCTCCACTAAAACAAGGGAGTAAAACTCCAACATGGTGAAGATGAGGCACAGGAAATGGAAGATTCAATACAGAAGAAGGGCAAATGAGTCTCCAGGGAAGGGACATTCCAGGACCACTACTGACTGACAGGTGTCACTCCAGGGGCAGGTACAGAGGCTATCATCGTAAGTCCCTGCTGCAATGCACCATCTTTTATTTATTAACTTTTATCATTTTATTTTATTCTTTTCACCATAAATGTACTCTTCAGGGGCATATGGGTGGTTCAGTCAGTTAAGCAGCCAATCTTGATTTCAGCTCAGGTCATGATCTAATGGCTCATGAGTTTGAGCCCTGAGTTGGGCTTCATGCTGACAGTGTGGAGCCCGCTTGGGATTCTCTCTTTCCCTCTCTGCCCTTCCCCTACTTGTACTCATTCTCTCTCTCAAAATAAATAAACATTAAAAAAATAAGTGTACTCTTTAATCCCCATCCCCTATTTCACCCATTGCCCCACCCACCTCTCCTCTGGTAACCATGAGTTTGTTCTCTATAGTTAAGAATCTGTTGGTTGGTTTTACCTTTTCTCCCCTTCACTTGTTTGTTTCTTAAATCTCACATATGAGTGAAATAATATGATATTTGTCTTTCTCTGACTGACTTATTTTGCTTAGCATTATACACTCTGGTTCCCTCCATATTGTTGCAAATGGCAATATTTCATTCTTTTTTATGGCTGAATAATATTCCACTGTGTATATCTACCCCATTTCTTTATCCATTCATCTACTGATGGACATGGGCTGCTTCCATAGTTTGGCTGTTGTAAATAATGCTGCAACAAACATCGAGGTGCATGTATCTCTTTGAATTCCGGTATTTGTATTTTCTGGGTAAATACTGAGCAGTGTTGATTACTAGATAGTAGGATACATTGGACCATCTATAAAACCTAAGGAGTTGTAGCCCAGAATCTCATCGGTGCTCAACTTGGCTTCACCACGTAGTCTGAGACTCCTCTACTCCCTCCATGCCCACTACGAGGATCAGCTGAGGACACGTGCCCCACAAATAACTGCTCTGACCTCCTACAAGCTGGAGGGAAGTACATGAGTCCAGACACAGGAAACAGGGCCCCACTGTCTGACAAAAGAGTTACTTTGATAGAGTAAAAATCAGGGTGCCCAGATTTCTGCCACCCTGAGTGGTATACACTGCAGGCCTGCCTGAGGCTCAGACTGTGGTAAGCCTAACACTTCCCAGGACTGCCTAATGACCTTGAACACTGACTTCTCTAGAAAGGGGTCATGGAACCTGAAGCCAGACATGACTGTGGGAGCTTCCTGCGGCTGCCATATCAATGGCTCACTAACCAGATGGCTTAAATAACAAACTTGTTCTTCTACAGTTCTAGAGACCAGAAGTCAGAAATCAAGGTGTTAGCAGGGCCGTGCTCTCTCTGAATATTGTAGGGAAGAATCTGTTCCATGCTTTCTCTTACCTTCTGGTATTGCCAGCTTTCACTGGTATCCCTTACTTGTGGACACATAGCTCTGCCTCAGCCATCACATGGTGGTCTCCCAGTGTCTGTTTCTGTGTCTCTTCCCTTCTTATAAGGATACCAGTCATACTGGACTAAGTGCCCACCCTGCTCCAGTATGACTTCATCTTAACTAATTACATCTACAAAGACCCTGTTTCCAAACAAGGTCACATTCATGGGTACAAGGGGTTAAAACTTCGATATATCCTTTTGGGGGACACAATTCAACCTACAACAATGACCCAGAGAGACTGCTTAGCTTATCCTCTCCTGGAAGCCTCCATCTAATAGTGGCAATTTCTTACACAGCTGGACTTTTGTCTCCTACTTAATTTTTAAAAACTAAAAGTGACATAAAAAACTCAGAGTGGCTTCCTCTTGGGGGGAGGGAGTAGGCAGTACACAGAACCTCCAAGGTGCTTGTAATGCTCGGTTTCTTTCTTTTTTTTGTTGTTGGCTAATGTTCTGTTTCTTAACCCAAGAGACAGGAAGAAAAGTATTTATTTAACACATAAACTATACTGATATGTTCTATGTATTCTTCTCTAGTAACAGGACACATGTCTTAATATAAAACATTAAGTACAGAGATTAAAAGACAAACCCACAAGAACAAAGAATGGGTGAGCAGGTGACTGCAGCCCAAGAATAATGAGTAAGTGGCAAACAGCTGAGACCAGAGAGCCAGAACCTAAGGCAGCAGTGAATGAAGACAGACCAGGAGCAGGGTGATGTACACGCAGAACCTCAGGAAAGGCAACAAGGGATGCCTTGTCATCGATTGGGTCCTGCTAACACTGAGAGTGGGCAATAGGACTATGGAGTAAGAGTCTCTCTACCTACGAGGTGAAAGCCTACAACTACACCCCCACTGCCTACATCCAGAAATGATCCTTCCCTCCATGAGCAGAAGATCAGAGTGTCCGAAGAGGCTCAGGAGAGGCACTGGACACCAGAGCACCTGGCCAAGCCAAGGATGGGACTAAAAACAGAGAGACTCAGGGGAAGTTTTCCAGCTGAATGGTAGGCTCCTGGACCACCCCACTCACCTCTAGGATATACAGGCAGGTTACTACTTCCTCGGAAAGATGCAAAATAGGAGGGAAAAAAAGAAAATTAAGGAATCCATCTAGAGTACGGGTTGTCAGCAAACTGTATCCCGCAGGCCAGATCCAGCCTGTTTAAGTAACTAATGCGTTACCGGGACAGAGCATGCCCATCCACTGTATCTTGCTTTCATACAACAGCAGACTTGATTAGTTGCAACTCATCCAAAACCATTTACTTTCTGACCTTTTACAGAAGGCCTGCCAACCCCTGGTGTACAGGGCTCAATATCCAAATAAGAGGTGTGCTCCTAAAAGACAGAACAGAGATAGGGCGCTTGGGTGGCTCAATCGGTTCAGTGGCTGGCTCCTGATTTCGGCTCAAATCATGATCTCATGGTTTGGGAGATCCGGATCCATGTCAGGCTCTGCACTGACAATGTGGGGCCTGCTTGGGAGTCTCTCTTTCCCTCTCTCTCTGCCCCTCCCTATCAAAATAAATAAACATTTTTAAAAAAGAGAGAGAAAATAGAAGACAGGAAATTAAGATGTTCCAGAGCTCCAGGAGTTTCAAACTGAAAGAGCCCACATACCACATGCCCAACATAGTGGAATAAAAAGCCCCACACACGATACTTCATAGAATAAGATCATAACACTGGCAATATCAGCCCACTGGTTCCCAAAGAAGACAGAAAATGTGCAAATAATCCTACTTGGCAATTATTTAATTCTATTTAGCGGTTCACCAACAGGGAAACAACTAGGAAACATGCAAATAAAAAATGTAACCAGAAACATGCAAATTAAAAAATCAGATTTCATTTTACAGCCAGCAGATTAGGAAAACTAGTTAAAGGCTGTTTAGGAGCAAGTGCTAGCAAAGATTCAGGGAAATCAGACCTGTCGTTCTTGCTGTGGGAAGGTTCATTCTCCAAGTTCTGAGTGGAGTTAACCATTCCCAGGAGCACTCACAGACTTGGACTCCCTGAATATTCTCAAGCTACGCTGCCACACACTCATCTGTTTCTCCGTGTTGTCTCCTAACTACTCAGATGTTGACAGGTCCTCAGATCCTGCTCAGCACATGGCGTCCTCAACAAATCTGCCACTCAGGGCTATGACACAAACCACTGCAAACTCAGTCCCCCTCAGGGACTAGAAGAGAGTGTCAAGGCTCTGTCCTGAACACCCAAGGGCAACAAACAAACCTGGCTGGAATAAAGGGTATTCATATTGAATAGTTTCAAAAACCAAAGCCCAGAAATTTTTCTATTTTGCTCCCTTGCTGTTTCCTTCTCTCTCCCGAAGTCACTCAGGCCTTTCAGTCGAGCACAGCTGTGCCCCCTCTGTCTATAGCGCCGCAGGCCCTCTCCCCACACCTGACTGCTGCCCCTGGGGAATCTTACCTGGTACCGGTCAAGAATTCTGAAGTCCTGACACGTTGTTCTGTATGTGGCTTGTCCCGCTGGAAGCCTGGAAACTCCCCCTTCTTTGGCTCCATAAATTCCATCAACTAACAGAAGAGCAGCATTAACAACTTGATCCAAGTCAAAAAGTGGTAATCCCCTATCCCTTTTCGCTTGTCTGACAATCAACTTCCGCTTCAGTCTGCGAGCTTCTGGCGTCATGGCAACGGCACTGGAACAAGCTTCCAGCCTCTTCAGGAGTAGCTTCTCCTCGTAGATGCTCACCGGGGTGTACTTGGGCCCCTTAGGCTTCCTGTCCTTCTCTAGCTGGGGCTTCCTCTTCTCTCGAGTCCTCGTTTGCAAAGACGTGTTGGAATCGGTGTCTTCGCTGTCAATGTCCATCCTGTCCGGCTTTTCCTCCTCACTCTCTACCTCCTGCTTTATCTGTTCAGGCGCTCTGACCTTCTTTCTGCCCCCGACCACTGCCCCAGAGGCTGCTGCCCCAGCAGGGGGAGGCACGTACTCCATCCCCGGGTCTATGACGCCGTCGCCTTCAATCTCGTCATCGTCTGTGCAGAGGACAAGACAGCGTAATCAAGACACGGGACAGAAGACATGCAGGGTGCACCGCCCACAGAGTGAAAATAAACACATTCTACCGCACACCTAAAACCGGAGACCCAAGAGAGACAAGTCTTACCATGAAACAAGGCTTGTGGCGGCATCACATCTGGAATCAGATCTGCCTCTGAAAGCAAGCTGGGCGTGGCCGAGTGAGAGGCGGGGGTCCCAGGGGCCGAGAAATCCAGAGAAGGGGAGGGAGACGGGCTCGTCAGAGGGGTGCGGTCAGAGGAGCTCAAGGACGAGAAGTCAATCACTTCTCCTTTTTCTAGAACCACGTCGGGCCTGCGGCCGCGGCTTATGAACTTTACAGGGGTCGAAGAAGTACTCCTGTCAAGAAAGCCAGCCGCTTCTTTCTGGGCTCTCCGAATGTCCTTTGCTTCCTGAGTACGAGACCTTTTCTCTTTTAATTCCATGGCAGATTCCACGGGATTCCGACTCGCCCGTTTTCGAAGGCCCTCAACAGTAATGACGGGATCTAAAGCTGGTTTGGAGGCTGCCAGGAAAAGAGAATTATCTCAACTTTAGCTTCTTTTGCTAATTTAACTGTGAATCTATTGCCGTGTTTGAAAAAGAAGTGTTCCACAATGAATGCCCTAAACTAGGACGTAGAGTTCTCCTGACAAGAAAAAATGGATTACAATGCAAATTTAAATGACTAAATACTGTATTTGCCTACTGAAATTGGCAAACATTAAGTTTGTTAATGTTCAGTAAAAGTATGAGGAAATGGGTATTTTCATGCGTTTTTAATAACAGTAAATTTTATTACAACTTTTTAGAGGGTGAGCTGGCAACATTAATTAATATTTGGAATAAATATGCCCTTGCTATGGCAACTTGTTTCCAGGAATTTATCACAAATAATTTACACATATACATTCTAGTATTAAAGTAACAACAACAAAAAGGCAGAAGTAACCAAAATATCCATCAGCGGGGGAATGGCCTATTGTATTATCCTATGAAGAGCATTCAATGATACAACTGGAAAAAAGAGAATAAGGTAGATCTACATGGAATGGTATGGAAAGATGCCCAAGGTCTTAGTAAAGGGAGGGGGCGAGGAGAGGGATAAAGAACAAGTATTATAGCATGAGTTTATTTTTTCAATTAAAAATGCTAAAAGCATTCACAGGAGATAGCAGTGGTTACTCTGGGGAGCAAAACTGTAGGCAGGTGTAGGTGTGGGGGAGGGGGTACAGTCAGGCTTTACACTTTTCAAAACTATTTTCTTTTCTCAAATATATATTTAAAAAATTTTTTTTACTGTTTATTTTTGAAAGAGAGACAGAGTGGAAGCAGGAGAGGGGCAGAGAGAGAGGGAGACACAAAATCCAAAGCAGGCTCCAGGCTCTGAGCTGTCCATACAGAGCCCAATACAGGGCTCAAATTCACGAACTCCAAGATCATGCCCTAAGCCGAAGTCAGACACTCAACTGACTGAGCCACACAGGAGCTCCATTTCTCAAATACATTTTTAAAAATTTAAAGCTAAGATTTTTTTTTTTAATTTTTTTTTTTCTTTTTTATTTCTAGGAGAGAGAGAGAGAGCGTGAGCAGGGGAGGGTCAGAGAGAGAGGGAGTCACAGACTGAAACAGGCTCCAGGCTCTGAGCTGGCAGTCAGCACAGAGCCCGACGCGGGGCTCGAACCCACGAACCGCGAGATCATGACCTAAGCGAAAGTCGGACGCTTAACCGACTAAGCCACCCAGGCGCCCCAAAGCTAAGATTTTTTAGATAAAAAAAAAAAATCAGACCAATATGTGATTGTAAGGAGTTAATTTTTTTTAAGTGGGAGAATGGCATCAGGGTTGGGCTATGAAAAAGAATCCTCATCTCTTAAAGATACATACTGAGATGTTTAAGAATGAATGTTGATGACGGGATTTCCTTCTAAATAATCCAAGGGGTGGAATGGGTGGAGGGTTGGGGGAAAGTGCCTGAGGGTCAAGATAAAATGAGATGGCCAGCAGTGAAGTGCTTGAAAAGAGGAGTAAGGTACATAGGTATTCATTACACCACTCTCTTCATATCCGTGGGGGCTTACAAATTCCACACTAAAAAGCTGTAAAACAAAATGAGATTGCAAATAGAGAACCTTGGGGCACGTAGGTGGCCCAGTCAGTTAAGCATCTGACTCTAATAGTTAAGGCCTTCTTTGGATCCTCTGTCCACCCCTCTCTGCCCCTCCTCCTTGAACGTGCGCGCGCGCTCTCTCTCTCTCTCTCTTTTAAAAATAAATAAACATTTTTGGGGCACCTGGGTGACTCAGTCAGTGGAACATCCAACTTCAGCTCAAGTCATGATCTCGCGGCTCCTAGGTTTGAGCTGTGCATCGGGCTCTGTGTTGTTAGCACAGAGCCCGGAGCCTGCTTCCGATTCTTTGTCTCCCTCTCTCCCTGCCCCTCCCCCCTCACACTCTGTCTCCCTCTCTCTCTCGTCTCTGTCTCTCTCAAAAATAAATATAAAAAAGTTTTTTTAAATAAACGTTTTTAATATTAAAAAAGAAAAAAAAATAGAGAAACTTGCAGATACCAAAGGACATTTTATAGAACTGGTAACTTGATTAGGAAATGTTAAAATATTTTTTTGTATGAGGGGGGCACGTTGGTGGCTCAGTGTGTTGGGTGGTGGACTTCAACTCAGGTCATGATCTCACAGCTTGTGAGTTCAAGCCCTGCGTCAGGCTCTGTGCTGACAGCTCAGAGCCTGGAGCCTGCTTCAGATTCTGTGTCTCCCTCTCTCTCTGCCCCTTCTCACACTCTGTCTCTCTCTCTCTCTCTCTCAAAAATGAATAAACATTAAAAAAAAAACATTTTTGGGGGGCACCTGGGTGGCTCAGTCAGTTAAGCATCTGACTTCGGCTCAGGTCATGATCTCATGGTTCGTGGGTTCGAGTTCTGCGTTGGGCTCTGTGCTGACAGCTTGCTCAGAGCCTGGAGGCTGTTTCAGATTCTGTGTTGCCCTCTCTCTCTGACCCTCCCTTGTTCATGCTGTCTCTCTCTCTCTCAGAAATAAATAAAATATATTTAAAAAAATTTTTTTAATAAAAAAATAAAAAATAAAAAAATTTTTTTGTATGGTATTTATTTACAGCATATACAAATGTGTTGTAATACAACTGCTAAGCAGAGCAGCTCCAGGGAGGCAACTGGGCTATGCCTTATGAGCAGGAGGTCCCATAAGCTCACGCTTGCTCGGCTCCAGCTCTATTGTTCTCACAAGAGTACCTTTTACTTTCAGAGCAGAGGCCGACAGCTTCTCTCCTTCAGGCTTCATGGTTGGGGGCTTGTTGTGAACAAGCTTCCACCATCCGGGTTCGCCGAACTCCTGAGCACCTGAACGGAAGAACATGGGGCTTCCCACACTGAGGCAACCAGCCACTGTGCTCCACCAGGTCGAAGTCTTCTTCCTGGAGAGTCCAAGAATTGAAACATTATTGGCTTTTCAATTTTGTCATTATGTAGAAAATACACTCTACATATACTCTAGGACTCTAAAGCCTGTGCTATGCTATGGAACCTTCAAGGTTTGAAGAAACAGAGCATGGAAGAGTCCAGACAGAGGCTCTAGAGCCTGTCTGGCTTCAAATCCTGGCTCTAGCACCTTCTGGCTGCCTCAATTTCCTCTTTTCTAAAATTAGGATAACAACTTAACTCACAAGGTTGCTGTGGGAATTAAACAAAAAAAAAATCAAACAAAGCTCATAAAACACTTATCACATGGATGCCTGGGTGGCTCGGTTAAGTGTCTGACTCTTGACTTCAGTTCAGGTCATGATCTCGGGGTTTGTGAGATCCAGCCCCATGCTGGACTCTGCACTGACAGTGCAGACAGGAGAGAGAAAGGAGAGAGGGAGGAAGGGAGGGAAGGAGAGAGGGAGAGAGGGAGAGAGGGAGAGAGGGAGAGAGGGAGAGAGGGAGAGAGAGAGAGAGAGAGAGAGAGAGAGAGAATCTCAAGCAGGTTCCACGCTCAGCTTGGAGCCCAACGTGGGGCTTGATCCCTTGACCCTGGGATCATGACCTGAGCTGAAACCAAGAGTCAGATGCTCAACCAAATGAGCCACCCAGGTGCCTCAACTGGAGTTGCTTTTATATGTGAATTAAACACAGCTCTCAAGAAAGCAAGCAAGAGAAACATCGGCCCTGGTTAATAGTTAATTTTATCCCAGGAGTCAGATGCACCTCTCCGTCTGCTTCTATTTGCCTGTACAAATAGTAAAGAGGAATAAAACTATACGGTACGTTCCATAAATAGAGTTGAACTTTAGGGGAATAACCAACTTTGGGGGAAAAAAGTATATAATAAAAAGTTTACTTTTTTATTCTTTAAGTACGCTTTATACTCAGCACAGATCCCAACACAGAGCTCAAATTCACAAGATCAAGACCTGAGCTAAGATCAAGTTGATGCTTAACCAACTGAACCACGAGGTGCCCCTAAAAATTTTTAATGATACGTAAAATGCCAACTATTCAGATACAAGTCGAAAATTCTTTTAAAGGCAACTGTTCTATTTCTACCTTGAAAAAACAAGCACCAGAAATCCTAAAACACAGTCTTTCATAAGAAAGCCAGTCTTAATTAACAGTTGAAAAATATTGCTAGGGAGGCAAAATGAAAAAAGCATTCTTAGGGACAAAGATGTGCCAGAAAACGAAGGAAAGAAAACCCCACAGATATAAACTTCAATAGGCATGAGCATTCTCTGAGATGGGGACAAAGATCCCTTAGCTTTCTCCCCAATGTTTTGGTCCCAGAGCACCTCTCCCACATTTGTATCTTTTTCTAAATCATCCAAGCCTCCCTCCTCCCACCGAAAGGATATGGGAGGGAAGAGGTTCCACTTGCTTTCATACACCAGCTGATAGTGCCTCCCCAGGTCCCTCAGGCTCTGCCCACTTTTCTGCTTTTCTTTACTTAATTTTTTATTTTTTTAAATGTTTTTTATTTATCTTTGAGAGAGAGAGAGAGAGAGACAGCGTGAGCAGGGGAGGATCAGAGAGAGAGAGAGGGAGACACAGAATCTGAAGCAGGCTCCAGGCTCTGAGCTAG
>NW_027551566.1:4153884-4177050 GCF_008692635.1 Crocuta crocuta
GGGAGAGAGGGAGAGAGGGAGAGAGAGAGAGAGAGAGAGAGAGAGAGAGAATCTCAAGCAGGTTCCACGCTCAGCTTGGAGCCCAACGTGGGGCTTGATCCCTTGACCCTGGGATCATGACCTGAGCTGAAACCAAGAGTCAGATGCTCAACCAAATGAGCCACCCAGGTGCCTCAACTGGAGTTGCTTTTATATGTGAATTAAACACAGCTCTCAAGAAAGCAAGCAAGAGAAACATCGGCCCTGGTTAATAGTTAATTTTATCCCAGGAGTCAGATGCACCTCTCCGTCTGCTTCTATTTGCCTGTACAAATAGTAAAGAGGAATAAAACTATACGGTACGTTCCATAAATAGAGTTGAACTTTAGGGGAATAACCAACTTTGGGGGAAAAAAGTATATAATAAAAAGTTTACTTTTTTATTCTTTAAGTACGCTTTATACTCAGCACAGATCCCAACACAGAGCTCAAATTCACAAGATCAAGACCTGAGCTAAGATCAAGTTGATGCTTAACCAACTGAACCACGAGGTGCCCCTAAAAATTTTTAATGATACGTAAAATGCCAACTATTCAGATACAAGTCGAAAATTCTTTTAAAGGCAACTGTTCTATTTCTACCTTGAAAAAACAAGCACCAGAAATCCTAAAACACAGTCTTTCATAAGAAAGCCAGTCTTAATTAACAGTTGAAAAATATTGCTAGGGAGGCAAAATGAAAAAAGCATTCTTAGGGACAAAGATGTGCCAGAAAACGAAGGAAAGAAAACCCCACAGATATAAACTTCAATAGGCATGAGCATTCTCTGAGATGGGGACAAAGATCCCTTAGCTTTCTCCCCAATGTTTTGGTCCCAGAGCACCTCTCCCACATTTGTATCTTTTTCTAAATCATCCAAGCCTCCCTCCTCCCACCGAAAGGATATGGGAGGGAAGAGGTTCCACTTGCTTTCATACACCAGCTGATAGTGCCTCCCCAGGTCCCTCAGGCTCTGCCCACTTTTCTGCTTTTCTTTACTTAATTTTTTATTTTTTTAAATGTTTTTTATTTATCTTTGAGAGAGAGAGAGAGAGAGACAGCGTGAGCAGGGGAGGATCAGAGAGAGAGAGAGGGAGACACAGAATCTGAAGCAGGCTCCAGGCTCTGAGCTAGCTGTCAGCACAGAGCCCGACGTGGGGCCTGAACCCACCAACTGCAAGATCATGACCTGAGTTGAAGTTGGACGCCCAGCCAACTGAGCCACCCAGGTGCCCCTTTACTTAATTTTTTAAATGTTTACTTATATTTAAGAGAGACAGAGACAGAGACAGAGCTTGAGCAGGGGAGCACCAGAAATGGAGACAGAATCTGAAGCAGGCGCCAGGCTCTAAGCTGTGAGCTGTCAGCACAGAGCCGGATAAGGGCTCAAACCCACAAGCAGTAAAGAGAGTGACCTGAGCCAAAGGCAGTTGCTCGAATGACTGAGGTGCTCAGGTGCCCCTCTTCCACCTTCCTTCTTTTTGTTGCTTGGACCCAGTAACTCCCACTGTCCTTCTCTCAGATTCACTCATTCTTTCTTCTGCTCACTCAAACCTGCGTCTCAATCCCTCCAGGGAATTTTTCATTTCAGTTACTGTACTTTTCAGCTGCAGGATTTCTTTTCAGGTTTTTTTTTAATGTTTATTTTTTTATGTTTTGAGAAACAACAAGAGACAGAATGTGAGTGGGGGAGGGGCAGAGAGAGAGGGAGACACAGAATCCAAAGCAGGCTCTAGGCTCTGGGCTGTCGGCAGACCCTGACGCGGGGCTCAAACTCTCGAGTTGTGAGATCATGACATGAGCTGAAGCTTAACCAACTGAGCCACTCAGGCGCCCCTCTTTTTAGTTTTTTTTATCAGTTTGTTGATATGTCTATCATGTTATTACAACATTTTCTTGGCTTTCTCCACATCAGCTCTTAGGGCATCTTTAAGATAGTTGTAAAGTCTGTCTTATAGATCCATGAGCAGATCTTTTTCAGGGACAGTTTCTGTTGTTTTATTGTTTTTTCCTTTGAATGGGCCATATTTTCCTGTTTCTTTGTATTCCTTATAATTTTTTTGTTGAAATTGGATATTTGAATTTAATAATATAGTAACTCTGGAAATCAGATTCTTTTCCTCCCGAGATTTATGGTTTTTTTTTTTTTTTAAATTGTTGTAGGGTATCTCTGTATCAAAGATCAACCTGAGGTATAAACTTAAGGTCTTCTTAGGTTATTTCTGAGCCTGTGCCTACCCCTGGGCATGGATGGTGACTTTCTAATTTCCTCTGTATACATGGTTACTTTTTATTGTCTTATCTTTTTTTACGTTTTATTTATTTTTGAGAGAGAGAGAGAGACAGGGCAAGTGGGGAAGGGTCAGAGAGAGAGGGAGACAGAATCTGAAGCAGGCTCCAGGCTCTGAGCTAGCTGTCAGTACACAGCCTGATGCGGGGCTTGAACCCACGAACCGTGAGACCATGACCTGAGCCGAAGTTGGACACTTAACTGACTGAGCCACCTGGGCACCCTGTTTATCTTATCTTTAAAGTCTGGCTCCACAAAAGGGACAAAGAGAAAAATAAAGTGGGGGGCACGGGAGGTGCCAGCCCTTTAAATCTCTTTCAAGTCATTTCAGCCAGAGGGAGAAGGGCTTGCGACCATTCAGCAGAGGTGTGCCCCACCTCGTCATCTGCATTTCTGTGATCAGAAGCAGCAGTCAGCAGTCAGAGCACAGATCCCTGACATGTGGAGGACAGGGTCCTTTTTGTCCACCCTGGCTCCCACAAGCTGTGTACAAGCTGCCTGAAGAACAAGTGCGCTGCTGCCTGACACAGGCTTGAAGGGTGTGGAATGGGTAAACGTTACTGCTACTAACAGGTGAATTTGACCAAATTCGACTGCAATTTACTTTCCAAGTCTCCTCTTGGAAGTTAAGCCTTCAATATAGGTCCAGAGATCCAAAATAGTTACGCCAGACAGATTCTGCCATTCCAACCGTTGTCTAGGTGGGAACAGATTTCTGCTTCCTGCTCTGCCATCACCTGGAATCTTTGTCTTACCATTTAAAAAAATTTAGGAGCGTGTGGGTGGCTCAGTTGGTTTAGTGTCCGACTTTGGCTCAGGTCACTATCTTACAGTCCATGAGTTCCAGCCCCATGTCAGGCTCTGTGCTGACAGCTCGGAGCCTGGAGCCTGCTTGGGATTCCGTATCTCCCTCTCTCTCTACCCTCCTCCCCAGTTCATGCTCGGTCTCTCTCTCTCTCACTCTCTCAAAAATAAACAAACATTGGGGCGCCTGGGTGGCTTAGTCGGTTAAGCATCCGACTTTCGCTTAGGTCATGATCTCGCAGTCCGTGGGTTCGAGCCCCGTGTCGGGCTCTGTGCTGACTGCCAGCTCAGAGCCTGGAGCCTGTTTCAGTCTGTGACTCCCTCTCTCTCTGACCCTCCCCTGCTCACGCTGTCTCTTTCTCTCCTAGAAAAAAAAAATTTTAAATAATAACAATAATAAGATAAAAAATTTTAAATACTATGAATGTGCTTTATCATATTTTATCAAATGTAAGACCCACTGACTTTAAGATACACCATTTTATGTACAACAAAAAAAGAAAACTAGTCATCAATTATGACACAGTATCCCTTATAATATGTATCCAGCTGTCAGAGATGTGAATATTAAAAAAAATTTTTTTTTAAAGAGATGTTAAAATTTAAAACTGTCTGCATCTTGGAACACCTGTGTGGCTCAGTCAGTTAAGCGTCCAACTCTTGGTTTTGGCTCAGGTCATGATCTCACGGTTTCATGGGTTTGAGCTCCGCATTGGGCTCTGCACTGTCAGTGTGGTGGCTGCTTGGGATTCTCTGTCTCCCCCCCCCTCTGTCTCTCCCCCACTTGCACTGTCTCTGTCTCTCTCAAAATAAATAAACTTAAAAAAAGTATGCACCTTAAAAACCAAAGTATTCAAAGTATTCTTCATTATTCAGAGTTATACCTGCTAAATACTGGATACCTGAAATTTAATATAACACTATGTTAACTACACTGGAATTAAAAAATATTAAATTTAAAAAAATGTTTTAATGTTTATTATGTTAGAGAGAGACAATGCATGAGCAGGGGAGGGGCACAGAGAGACAGAGACAGAATCTGAAGCAGGCTCCAGGCTCTGGGCTGACAGCACATAGCCCAACGCAGGACTTGAACTTACAAGCGGCGAGATCAAGATCTGAGCCAAAGTCAGACATTTAACCAACTGAGCCACCCAGACAATCTGGAATTTTTTAAAAAAATTAATAAAAAAAATTTTTTTTAATCCTGGATAATTCAAGGTCAGGATTATAAAAGCAGATTAAATGATCACATATACAAAGACAAACTGCAGCAATTAATTAAAGTTTTTAATACTTTTTAAAAAGTGTTTATTCATTTTTTTAGAAAAAGAGAGTCTGAGAGACAGATTTGAGTGGAAGAGGGGCAGAGAAAGAAGGCGACAAGGGGCGACACAGAATCCACAGCAGGCTCCAGGCCCCAAGCTGTCAGCAGAGAGCCTCACGCGGGGCTCAAACTCATGAAGCCACGAGATCATGACCTGAGCATTGGACGCTCAACCAAATGAGCCACCCAGGCACCCTAGCTTTTATATACTTTTACACTTATTTCCATAATAGATAACATAAAGTCATTTAAATAAGCCTTTACATATTTAAATTTCAATAAAATACTAAAGACATGAATGAAAAACCTGTTAACATCTAAACGAAAATGTATTCAAATCCTGCACTTCATTACACGGTATACAATTCTCTTAGGTCTTATGGCAAATGCGAGATGCTTATCTTGTTAAGAATTTAAAGGATGTTCTATGGAGCAGAATTCAAATCTTCAGTAGCTATGAAGCCTAACTGTTCAACTTCCCTGCTGGCCACTTCCCTGGGCCATAGTGATTCTGTGGATGTTCACACATAGATCTGTCTGAGCACGCGCTGACGGCCCTGGGCAAGGGGTTTCCGTGGCTTTTCCAACCCCTGATGCTTACAGCAGAGTTCCAAAAGTGAATGACAACACTGAGGTAGGAAACTGAGCGACAAGGAATCATAGAGTAATGTTTAATGATCTCTCATTCTGGTTAGATCAAGGAAGGAGAAAGTCTGTTGCTGTAAGTTCTCCCTAACACACACTGCGGCCCTTTTTGATCAAGAAAGAGGGCTTTGGTTGCCTTTATGGGCCATGGGATCCAGCTATAACAACATGGTGTTATTTTTAGCACACCTATTTTTATAGTTTCATTCTATGTATGGCAAATGATATGGATTTTCCACTTATCATGGCGGTATGAAGTTTCTTTTCAAAATGAATGTATTTACAAAAAAAGGGGGGGCTTGATTCAAATAAGTAAATGGTAATTCAAGTGATTCACTAACATGGCCAAAAACCACTAGTTTAATGGTTAAACCACACAGAAACTGGAGAGTAATTAATGCCTTTCAGTAAAGGATTAAAAAGGAAAAAAAGCCTTGGCTGATTCCTCTCCAAATATACTCTACAAATGAACAAATGAAACAACTGAACAACTTATGTTAAAATACAGTGAAACCCTTAAAAACAGGCAATTTAAATCCAATTTCTTCTCGAAGACAATCCACGAAGCAGAATGGCACTGAGAGATCAGGAAAACATTCCAAGATCTAATTTTATCAGTTTTTTCCCTTTCTTGTGCCTTATAAATGGGGTATATTAAGTTCCATAAATAGTGCTAAATCATTAAACTAAGACAACAGATTTCCTTTCTTTAAGAAAAGAACCAGTTATGCTGTCAATTCTTTTCTTAGTACTATTAAATAACTCAAGAACAAAAATAACTCCTTTTGTAAAAACGTACTGAATCTCTTCTATTTTCTCCTCACAGCGAGCCTTCAGAAAACTGCCTCTCCTTTCGACTGCCCTCCCTGAGCTCCGGGTAACGCTGGCAGAGCTGTGTCTTCTCAGCACCCGAGGAAAGAGCTGCAGTGCGTTCAGAGCGAGGACAGGTACAAACCTCCTGTTCTGACCTGATGTGATCAGAGCCTGTATCACATCTACACTGACCCAATTAAGCAAGATACAGGAGCCTCACACAGGACTTAAGACGGCCACTAACAATCAGAATCGCATACAATTTGCCAGTGCAGTTGCAAATGCACTAATCACTAATGGCAATAAAAATCTCATTGATCTGCATGGATTTTTAGTTAAAGCATGTGGGCTCAATATCGGTGCCGTGGCATATCTGAGTCCGATGAGCCAATGCAGCCACCAATGAGGCATGCTCAGCACTAAAATCAACGCACTATCATGTAGAGGAATGAATAAACAAGCCATATGCATATCAGCTACTGCCATTATTTTTCTTCCTCTGACCTTCTATAAGACACTGATTTCAAAAGGATATAATGATCCTATATCCTCAAATTATTCATCCAACTTTTAAACAGCCTCATGTAATTTAGCTCTCTAGTGTTTATCATTCTAAGAATCTCTTCAAATCTCTTCTCAGTAGAAAACAAGAGTGTCCTCTAAAGTAGGATAAGAAAAGTCTGGAAACCTACATTTTTAATAGTATATACTTCTGGGATGCCTGGGTGGCTCAGTCAGTTAAGCGTCTGACTCTTGATTTTGGCTCAGGTCATGCTCTCATGGTTCATGAGATCCAGCCCCACATCGGTCTCTGTGCTAGCAGTGTGGAGCCTGCTTGGGATTCTCTCTCTCTCTCTCTCTCTCTCTGGCCCTCCCCTGCCTGCGCTCTCTCTCAAAATAAATAAACATTAAAAACAAAACAAAACAGTACATATTCCACTTTGGTTTTACACAAACACATGTTTTAACTTTAAAAAGTAACATTTTCTGAATTAAAGGATTCTTTGTAATTGCCACGGGTACTTTAACTCCTAAAGGGCTGCGTGAGACTATCTCAAATCTAGTGTGCTTTGTTCCTCACCTCTTCATGCAAATATAAGATTTTCAAAAATCACGTTACCTATTCCCCAGTAAAAAGGTCCAATGTTTCTCAATAAAAGCACAGATATCTTCTTTCCATCGGAAATAACCTTGCCGTCCACTTCCTTCCAGAGACAAGTTGTACATTGCCAGCATGACAACCTGGAACACAAACGCAACAAGGGCTGGGAGGAAAGCACAGTTAGGGAGGTTAACTTTTGGGGGCGGGGGGGGGAGCTTGTTTTATACTCGGAGTGGGAACAGTGGGGAACAGAGGCGGAAAAGGGGGATATCTTGGAAAACTCTCAGTATGGAACTGCATTTCCTGTTTTGCTTCCATCAGATGAGTATCACTACTCTGCTTAAGTGTCTGCAGTGGTTCCTTACACGGTGCACATGGAGGGCTAACATGTGGCCGAACTGATCATGATAAACAATGACTGTCCTAAGCAACCAACACATCCCCGCACCCCCTCCCCGCACCCCTCCATCTTACACAATGCAGCATGAGATGAAGTGATAACCACTGGCTGTGAGGCCTCCAGGTATCTGCTGCAGCCCACAGTTTCTGAATGATGATGCTAACCTTCATTAAATATTTTGAAAGTCACCCCTGCCTATATGCCTCCCTAAGCTCTTTAGAGAGCAAAAACAAAGACTCTCAGAATTTCAAAGCTGAAAATAATGTTAGTCACCCTCTACTCAGTGGTTATCCACTTTTAGCTGTGGAAACCTGTCTTCATACGAAATTAGTGTTAGACAAGGGGCCTGGAGGCAAGAGGCCTGGCTGCTCAGCCTGCCCTCAAGGCTCCGCGGGAACACTCCTCATCTGCTCCAGCCTTGCCTGTCTACAGGTAATGAATTTGTAGCCCGGAATTGGGAAGTGTTTTCCAGAAATATAAGTAACACATGCTCACTATAGAAGACTTCAATAAGAGAAAAGCAAAGAAGGAAGTAAAAATCACTCTAAACCTGCCATCAAGAAACAATCACTTTTAACGTTTGCAAGGACTATCCTTTCCAGTGTTTCTTCTTATATCTACATACATGCAATTTTCTAATTATGTGACTTCACGTAAATGAACACTATATAAGCTATTCAAAATGACATTTTCAACCTGATGAAAATAATGATTGATTTGGGGCCATTGAAACTGAAAAGGGGACAGAGAATCTATGAAAAGAATCTAACTGACTTATTCTTTCTAGAAGGAGCATCCTGAAAGTGCAGGGAAGCTAGGAAACTGCAGTTCAGGCTCCCCAACCTCTGTGCTCACAGCTCCAGATCCCCAATGGTCCAGGGGAAAACTTCCAATTCAAAGGGCCCAGAAACACTGACACTTCCATTAACGAAGCTCCCTGCTCCTTAGACTTGTGAGACCTGCAGAAAGCTGACCAAATAATGAACCCCACTGACAGATTTTTCAAGCCCTTCCACTCATTTCTGCACCAGGTCTACACCAACCAACCAACCAACAGCTTCCTTACAAGCTACCGTCCATGGGGATTTATTATTCAACAGACATGGAGCTTCAGTTTGGGAAAATAAATACATTTGGAGACAGAGAGTGGTGATGGTCGCCAAACAATGTGAATGTACCTAATGTCACTGAATTATATGCTTAAAACTGGTTAAAATGGCAAACTTTCACGTTACGTACATTTTACCACAATTTTAAAAGCTATTGTTCAAGAAATACTTAAGGAAAGTCTGAAATCAGCTTCTTTTGCCTCCTCCCAGTTCTCCCAAGTACCTCAGCCACACATTTTCACTGTTAATCTCGGCAAGTAGACACTGTCTGCTACTTGATTTCTGGTACTTTTCCTGTATGTCTGAATCATTTCATAACTTTAAAAAGTTAAAATTCACATATTTACTTGAAAATAACACTTTTTCTGTAACACTTAATATTTATTGAGCAAACTGCAAAATCTATGAAGGACATGGTTTTCCCCCTCCCCTGGAATCTATAATCTTAAAAAAATGAATCCCGGTTCAGTTTTTCACTCTCACAAGAGCTCAGCATGTCACCTGGGGGTGACAGCGCAGCCCCAGGGCCCAGCTGGGGTTCAGCCGCTGCAGGCACCTCACAAGTATCTGCTGGAAACACCTAGAAAAATCATCAGTCCAGATCCACAGCACGTGCTTCACCTGCCCTGTAAGAATAAGCATTCAGGTGAGAATACGGCCACTACCCTACCCTTCCCAAACACACGAGAATCTCTTCCGCATTTCCAACTGCTGTTCGCAGTCACGAAGGAGGGGAGAACACAAAAGTGTATGGAAGAAAGGTCAGGAGATCAGACCCTCTGTAATGCTGGTATTTTGTGATGAAAGAAGCATTTCTACTTATTCCTTTGATAAATCAACAAACAGAAGTTTAAGATTTAAAGACAGAAAACCCATATTCCCATGTACTATTTGGTGACATCCATAAAATCTATTAAAAAAACATCTGATTCAGCTTTTCTTGAGATGCTAGGCTTTTTTTATTTTTAATTTATTTTTTATGGGTTTTTTTTTTCCACTTTATTTCAGAAAGAGAAAGAACACAAGTGCAAGTGAGGGAGAGGGGCAGAGGGAGGGAGGGGGAGAGAGAGAGAGAGAGAAGAAGAGAGGGAGGGAGAACCATAAGCAGGTTCCACATTCAGTGCAGAGTCCGATACAGGGCTCAATCCCATGACCTCGGGATCATTACCTGAGTCAAAACCAAGAGTCAGACACTCAACCGACTGAGCCACCCAGGTGTCCTGAGGCTGAGTTTTTTAGAGGCAACCAGAAATACTGGTCAGTAGTTTACCAAGAACCAGATGTGTCTGATCTATCACTTCATCCTACCAAGGTTTTTATCTACCAACAATCTATCTTCTGGAAGTGAAACATAATTTTCAAGTGATGTCAGCCTAATTAAATGTGCAAACTGAGCCAATATTGTATCTTCTGGGCAATATAACCAAAAGCCAGTTGTTCTCTTCAAAAGAACCCCCACAGAAACTCATATTCTTGCCAATAAATTATATATATTTGCTCTTTTTCCACTTTACAGCTTTTTGAGACATTTACAGATCAAATGCAAATCTGCTGACGGGTGTACACATCAGAATAATCTATTCTGACATTAACCTGACCTTGCATAGACACAATATGCCGTGTACATGTTGGGAAAAACATCCCAATTACAATCTTCATGAGACTATATCCTCAGTACAAACATCCCTTCATTTTCTACTGGCATATTTTCAGCCAACTCAAAAAAGGCTCCCCAAATTCACCACTGACAGATTCATTAGCACATCTCCTAGTAAAGCACTTATAATTAAGAGAACAGTCCAAGCTGCTAAAGCAGCTGCAGTTTATAAGGAATACCATAAGTGGCTAAGATCATTTCATCTCAACTCTTTCTCATTACCCTGTTTATTTCTTTCATAGCAAAAAAAAGTGCTGTGGGTAATTAACTTGTTTATTTGTCTGCTTATTGTCTAAAATAAGTGTCAAGAGTGTCAACTGCCTAGCTGTCTTGCCCATCACAGTAGTTTCCATGCCTAGAATGATACCTGGTTCATCATCGGCACTCAATATTTGTTAAATGAATAAACATAAAAACCCAGTAAGTAATGTGCAATCCACTCATTTTTAGAATTCAGAATACAAACATCGGTACCTTGCGATAGACATGTTAATATAAAAACAAACCAGAAAATTAAGGCAAGCTGGAGATCAGTAAAAAGCTATTGCTCAGGCTACAGTTGGCTTCGATTAGGGTGCTGGTACTAGAGACGGCTAAAAGGTGGACATAGGTATTCATGCAAGAAAAATATTCAAACATATCTGTGTTCAAATACAGAAAAGCCGGGTTATATTAGCTTCTGCAATGAGCCACATTATACCTTCCCAAGCTACTTCCAATGTGGTCACCTTTACATTTTTAAAAATGGTTTTATTGTCCTAAAAATAGCTGCCAGAAAAATGGGAACATCCTTTTCAATTCAATTAAAATCAGAGTCTGGTATCATATCCATGTGAAATTGTGTGTGTGAGGTTTTCAAGAATCTCAAACCCAATTCACTACATTAGCAGTGAGTATTTTCAAAGAACTCCTTTCTCCGAATACTTATCATTTTCATTGTGAAATAAAAAGTGACCCTCAAAACAGCTCAAACACCTCTATGTAAGCTCCCTGTTCTCTGAAATATTCACTCCAGTGAATTCCTTGGGGAGGACCGACCTCACAAATTCTAGGGAAGAGCTTTTTACTCACTTGCTGCCATGTCAGTTTCAGCCTCTCATACTGCTCCTTGCCATCTTCTGAGCAATCGGAACAAGTGAATCTAAAAAAATTATCACCCTTAAGGTAACTGAGCTGTTCCCTCAGCTGACCTAGGAGAAAAACAAAAAGGCACATCATAGGTTTATCTAGAGCAGCACTTATCAGTTTATCAACCAGATTTTCCACGCTTCCCGTGTTTTTTCCTCTTTTTCAGCCAACCCATGATAGCAGGATGGGAACAGGAAAAAAAGAAGAAAAGTGTATGCCTATTAAGTATATGCCTCCTAACTTTTAGAAGAAACATACTGGAAAATTGAGTTTTTATTGCTCTCATTTGATTTTCCAACTGTTAACATTCCTGACTCCTATGGGTCTCTACACACACTTTCGAGAAATAGCTGAGTTCCCACTGAGTGCTAGGCATTGGCCTAGGAACCGGAACACAGTGCCCAGAGTCTGCTCTTGGCATTTTATAAATTTTGAGGGCCATATACAAGGAAATAGGTAATCATAATGGCACAATGATTCTCCATTCTCACTGTACATCAGAATCACCCAGGGAGTGGTTTTGTCTTTTTAAGAGATGCCTGGGCCTACCCACACAGGATGAATAAATCTCTAAAAGGGCAAGATCTGGGTCTTTCCATTTTCGAATGCTCCCCAGGGATGTCCGTGCTCTGCCAGACAGGACAACCACTGGAATGGAATGCGGTGTGTGCCATAGGGCAATGCAAGAGTACATAAAAGGGAGGCCTGACCCATGTTAGGAAGATGGGAAAGCTAGAAAAAGTGGGGTTGACGGGGACCTGAAGGAGGACTACAATTGCCCAGGTGAGGAGGGTGCCTATGTGTATGGCAGAAGCTCATGGAGGCTACAGAGACACATATTCCAGAGAGGAAATTAAAATGTGCAGAGACCTTGGTATAAGAATTTTTTTGTGGAGGATTAAAAGCTCACCCTAACTGCAAAGTTCTGGTTGTGTAGGGATAGGATGCTGAGGAGAGACACTGAGGAAGTTAGCACAGACAGTGGTGGTGAAGGACAGTTTAAAATGTATCCTTAGAGGACAAGGTCGATTGCCAGAGATTTTTCTGGCAGGGCCCTGAATCAAAAAGCAGAAAGAGCTCAGAAGCAAACACTAGCTAATGCATAGAAAGCTCTAGATTGTTTCCCATGAAAATGTTTCTATTACTGTATTAACAGTAACTATTAATCTGAATAGTTAAATCCATCTTCAGCACATTTCCACATACCAGAAACTGACCCACTTCAGCTGCAATTTCTTTGACCTAGTTACAAAGCCCATTACACAAAGAATTCCTCTGGTACCCATGTCTTTCCTAGTCTCTGCCTAATGGGAAAATCCTGTTTTGGTAAGATTCACGCCGGCTGGCAAAGCATGCTCCTTGAGAGCCAGGAAGCTGGCAGATGAAAAGATTAGTTGAAAGAGCGAGGTATCAGGGGAGCATGTGTGTATGTATCTCCTGCCAGCAGATCTAGAAGGTCAGCTAGCAGAAAACAAGAATGGTCCCAGAATAAAAGCACAAAATATTTTTAATCCGCTAATTCTGACTTACTTCAGCATACAACAGCAGTTTTCCATGGAAGTTAAATATTAACAGGGTAGCTTGACCTTTCATTCTATACTGGGCCTAGTACTGGGCCTAGTACTGGGCCCTAAATCGGTAACACGATCTTGTTAGAACAATGTGACTAATTCTTTAAATAACACAGAATTTCCAACTTTCTTTTATTGGGTTGCCATTCAGAACGTTACCTTAACAATGTGAGAGGTTGACAGTAATTTTTATTAGCACAAACGTGTCTATATTTTATATATATCTGTCATTAACCAACTAAACTAATCATAAATATAATAATTATCTTTTTATTTAGGTCCATTTTACAGTCATGTTTTGTTCACAGGTTAGAAAAACAAACCTTCACATAGTAACTGACAAATCAAAGGAATTGAGAAGCTCCTTACTGGCCGGTATCCATTTTTGGCACTTGTCACAGAAGTAGGACAGCTGCTCCTCCATCCAGGACACATCTCCTTCATCACTGTTGAGGGAATCCCCACTCTGATCGTGAGATAAGTCCACAGATGCCTGGTCCTCCGACTCAACGATCAGGAGAGTCTCCCCCTCCACCTCCCCCTCCTCCAGCCCTTCTGAGGTAGATGTTCTTGTGGCTTCATCATCGTGCCGGCTTATCAAACTACTCAGGTGGATGCTACTATCCATCCTTTCCCCTCACAGGCTCTCAAGTGCTTTTCACGAACAATCCTACGCTCTGACACCAGGCTTCACGGGGCTTCTATCAGGATCACACAGACAGACAGACTCTTCACAAGAGTGTCTGCCCACTTCTTCACTCAGATAGCAGGGACTTTTAATGCAATAATTTAGAATATATGAGCCACTGTCCTTGTCTTTGGTCAGGTTTGAAAGGACAGTGACCAAAAAAGGGGTGAACACCTCACAAAGCTATCCTCCATCCACACTCACACACCCACACTTGACACTGTCCCATCAACATTTGACATCCACTTCAAGTCATGTTTTTTGAGATCCTTTTGCCAATAACATCTTCTCTCTTTCTGCTTCAAGTTGCTCAGTCAAAATAATCTGTTCTCCCAAGAGACGAATGTTTTCTTTTTTCCGATTCTGCCTCTCAATGTCTCTGATCACTCCATCGTGAAGCCTCTAAAAACGCAAGAAACAGATTTCAGTAACGCCCTGAACAGGTGGTCCCCTTCCTTGTGCCATTCAGTCTGAATAACAGTGCTACCAAAATACACTGAAATCTCTTGAGACTCCAAATATCTAATTACTATTTCAGCTTGCTGTGTAAATGTAAAATGTAATAAGCCATCAGATTAATTTGGTAGTGTGCTCCACCAGCGTTCTACTAAAAATTACTTCTTACCATATTTTAAGAAATTCCTGAACATTCAGTATAGAAAACCTGTTTCTGTGGTGCATTTTAAAAGTTTAATTGATATACAATGCTTTAAAAGATCTGGTGAGAATTACTACAGTAACTCTATGAACTACTTTCCTGTTAGCAATTATCCTAGCTGAATAATAAATACCAAAGGAAAAAAGATTACTGAAATTTGAACTGTCAGGAAAGAAAATAAAGATCTTAGTTTTTTTCTACTGCACAGAGAAGTAAAATTGTACAGAACTACTAAATCAATCACATGACTGAGAGAGGCAGGAAAAATACAATGCTACTACCAGAGGAAAAACTAAAGGTGGTAGTTACTTTGAAAAGCACTACAGAGAGGTAGAAAATTCCAGAACATGGTCTTGGCACCTAAGATGAGACTTTTTAAAGCATAAATCTAGTCATTACTAATAACTGCCATTTTATAGTTGTTAGGTCCCAAAATACCAATTTTATTTTCAACAGCGACCTTGTAAGGTAGAATGAATGGGGGTGGGGCCCAGGGCCTGTGGTTTTTCCTTTGTAATTATTAGGTCTATTTTATTTTATTTTTATTATTATTTTTATGTAGGCTCCATGCCCAGCATGGACTTGGACTCACAACCCCGAGATCAAATCCTGAGCTGAGATCAAGAGTCACACGCTCAACCAACTGAGCTACTGAGGTGCCCCTATTATGCCTATTTTAAAAACTCCCCACATACCGACCAGATCTCCTCCAGGCCTAGAGTTTCATTTGCTATTATGGAGGAATTGGGAAATGTAAGAGTCCTGATACAGATAATACAACTGAAAACCATCTTTTGTGAACCCTGCTCCTTGGCCAGATCTCTGGAGACATTTGACTCCTCCCCAACCCCAGTTCTTTCCTCCTGTGCTCCCTGTACCATGCCACACTCACCCATACACCCCACCCCATCCCCAAAGCCCACACCATCCACTGAATCATTCTTTCCACACCTGCCTCTGAGATCTTCCATACCTGACCTTCCTTTCTCAGACTTCAGCACATGGCTTAGGAGCTTGCTCTCCTGCCACCATCCGCTACATTCTTCCAAGTTTCAGTGTATGCTGACCACCTGTGACTTCTATGTAACTATCTTCCTAATCACCTCTCTTCCTAACCACCAAGACCTCTTCACCATTATTCATGTAGTATAACTCGTTCTGCTGGGTTCCTATGAGGATTCATGTCAGTGCCTGGCACGTGGTAAACAGTCAAGACATGAGAGAAAACAATAGTGATTATTTTATTTCTTCTTCCTTCCTTGAACCTTCCAACAGACCCACTGTGACAATCATTTGTCTTCCTAGTGTAAAAACGTCCGCACAATGAATGACTGGATGCAAAATAAACACAGGTTACTCTGGTCAAGCTTTTCTTCATCTAACTTCCAAATCTTTGTTCTTCTACTCTCTAGTACAGAGATACTCAACCCTGGCTGCATGTTAGAATTCCCTGGGTAGCTTTTAAAACATATGTGAGCAAGAGTCCCCATATTCAAGAGATTCTGATTTAAGAGGTGCAGAGTAAGTTATATTGTAAAAGCTTCCCAGGAACTTGCAATGCGGAGTTAGTTCAGAACCAAGCTCTCATGCATCCCCACCCCCATACTCTTTGAAAATCTCTGCCTTCACTGACCTCAGAACTACATCTAACGCACATTGTTCTACTCCTCTCAAATTTCTTTTGATCACCCTCTTTTCCTTTCACTTCTTAGAAGAGAAACTTGCCTGCCTCTACTCCAAAAGCTACGCCCTCAGAACCCATACTTTGTTCCCAAATCTCTAACCTCTTTCATACCCTGTCATTATTTATCCCAATACCCCCTCCCCCAAATTCTTATACCATTACACCTTTCTGATTTCCAAACTGTGAACAATGAGGAAAACGACCTCATTGGCTTCATCTCTGTGTACCAAGCACACTAGAGAACCCAATACAAGAAAAGACCATTTTACTATTGATTCATCCAGTTTCTTACTTTCACTCTTGGCAGAACTTCCACCCTAAGCTCAACCCTAAAACACGCGCTGACCTACTTGCCTGTTCTCACACTTAACGTTCAGCACTGGTGTGAAGCAGTTACAAACTCAGGAACGCCTGTCCTTCCTTATCTTTGTTTCCCAAAGTGCCTAGTGTGCTGCCTGGCACACACAGACCAATCACTAAACATCTGCCAACGAGTGTGTCTCAGTTCATATAAAGAGTATATGAACTGAGACACACAGAATAGGCCATCAGTCAACCGATCCGTAAGTCATGGGTAGAAGAACAGAAAAAAGAAAATTTGGAGGCTGGTATCTCTAATTCACAGAATCTCATTTCCACAGCAAACTATTCCTTAAAAGAAAGAAGGGGGTGGGGGAAGCATCCACTAAATTACCTTGGCTAAAGGCACGGAAAGTGGATTCGGGGCAGCCTCCTTAATCCCAGGATAAAATCTCATTAGCACTGGAAATGAAATCCATTAGGGTTGAGCCTCAACCTTGGGCCTGGGGTTGGGGAGAGGCCGACAACTTGCTGAGTGCACCCCACGAAAACCCCTTCCCCGCCTCTAACTTTGCAGCGGCCCAAGCGAGACGCTGCAAAGTCCGTGACACTGCAGGCTGGCGGTGACCTGGGAAGCAGGCCGCCCGCCACCCTGCGGGCCTGCCTTAGCTGGAGCCAGAGGGCGGCGGCACGGGGGGCAGAGGCGTCCCCGCGCCGGACTGGATGGGGTCGCCGGGGCCTCCTGGTGCACGCGGTCGCGGGGGCTGCGGCGCCCGGGCCGGGAGAACGGCGTCTGGGCCGCAGTCGCGAGAGCGGGGTGATCGAGGGGTGGGTGGGACGCAGGGTCGCGCCGCCGCGAAGCCGACGAGAGGGAAAGGCGAGGTGCAACGGAGACCCACACGGAGAAAGACCAGAGGGCCCGAGGTCGTCCTCGCGGCCGCGCGGGCCCCGGAAGAGGCGGTCACGTGACACCGACCTGCCGGTCCTGCAGCTGCTTCAGATGCACGCCGGCCACGGTGGCCGCCGTCAGCACCACCGACAGGCCTAGCACCACCTTCGAGCTCCTCGACATCCCCGCGCCGACCGCCGCGGCCTCCGCCTACCCGCCCGGGGCCCCAGGGCCGCAGCCGAACGCGACTCGGAGGCTGCGGGTCAGGCTCGACCACTCGAGCGCAGAGCCCCCGCAGCCGGTGCACCGCCCGCCGCGCCAGGCGCTAGCAATCGAGAGCCGAGCGCTGAACCGCGTCCCTGCTCTGCGGAGGCGTGGTTGCCGGTGCTTTTCCTCCCATCCCGGACCCCTCACACACACATAATATCTGTCCCCTCTGAACGCGATGCTGGCCCGGATCCTTTGCTCAATACCAGCCTTACTAATCGCAGCTTCTCTGGCACTTTGCGGGGTAGGTGCCACCAGAGATTGAGTTTTTGCTTGTAGATCCATAATTAAATGTTGTAGACATGGTCACCTGTTTTCATCTAAATGCTGTGAGCTAGCTGGTCAGGCTCTGATTTTTCTTAAAACCGAAAAGCCGTCTGGCTAAAGGGCATGCTAAATGGGCAGCGACCCCTCATTCATTGCCTCTTGGTAAGAAAAGCCCTGGTCAACTTGTTTTCCGTGTAATTCCTAAGAGATCACCTTTATACCTTTGGAGCCTCAGTTCCCGCACTTATAAGACAGGATTCCTGATTCCCACATTACTAGAAAAATGAATGAATCAATGAATGACAGAATGTATAAGGCATTATGCACAGCATCATTTTCACTTTTGCTTATGGTAGAAAGAAATTTGGCTTTCCAGAAACTGTAAAGTATCTGATAGAGAAGGCACTGAAGAGGTTTTCCCATTAAGTCATTCTTTCCCACGGGAATTCACAGGGAGCAAGCTTTCTTCCTGTGGAAACAACTATGGCCAGTATTGATTAAGACCAGGTCTTGGTTGGCATCACCTAAGGGCTTCTCCAACATTCGTTACTGTAGTGCTTTGCTATTCCCGTTTGTTATTTAGTGTAAATGGCATGAGATGATTATTGCTCTTAAGAAATGTAATTTTAAAAAATTGAATACTCTTTTCAAACCACAGTTTGTCCATGGCATTTTTCTCAGCCAGAGGAGGATATACCATTGAATTGAAAAACCGAGTTCCTGCCCTAATAGACTGTGGAGTTAGAAGCACTTCAATTCAAGGTATATTTGTATACTTTTCTAATAGAAAAAGAAAAAACAATGTTAGACTGCTTTTTTACTTCATGACCTGAGCCAAAGTCGGACGCTTAACCGACTAAACCACCCAGGTGTCCCTGTATACTTTTCTAACAGAAAAGAATAAACAGCGTTAGACTGCTTTTTTACTTGTGGTGGACTCCAGATATTTTTCTCTGTAAGTACATGAGCCTTCAGTAGAGCTACATGTCTAGAATTTGTCAGTTAGATGGCCTTTCACTCCATTGTAACTAATTTTTCAACTTGTCTTCTTGAAATGTATTTTTGTTCTACTTTTTAAAAAATCCTTTATGGGTTAACAGTGTCAAATTTAAAGGTGGTTTATCTGTTTAAAAATTTATGAACCTCAGCAGGGTGTTTTGTGTGATTATTGCCACATAAATGACTGGGATGGAAGGGAATGAGTGCAGACTCCTGTAGCCAATAATCACAATAAAAAAGACAAGAGGTGCCTATATGGCTCAGCCTGTTGAGTGAGCGTTCAACTCTTGATTTCTGTTCAGGTCATGATCTCATGTGAGATGGAGCCCTGCATGTGGCTCTGCGCTGACAAGGTGGAACATGCTTGCAATTCCCTCTCTCCCTCTCTCTCCTCTCCTCCCCCACTTTCTCAATAATAAATAAATATATTTTTTTAATATTTTTATTTATTTCTAGGAGAGAGAGACAGCGTGAGCAGGGGAGGGTCAGAGAGAGAGGGAGTCACAGACTGAAACAGGCTCCAGGCTCTGAGCTGGTAGTCAGCACAGAGCCCAAAGCGAGGCTCGAGGGTCAGAGAGAGAGGGAGTCACAGACTGAAACAGGCTCCAGGCTCTGAGCTGGTAGTCAGCACAGAGCCCAACGCGGGGCTCGAACCCACGAACCGCGAGATCATGACCTAAGTGAGAGTCGGACGCTTAACCGACTAAGCCACCCAGGCGCCCCAAAAATAAATAAATATTTTAAAAAGACAGGGAGATAGTTGGCAATTGTTATGGCCCACATGTTTATATCCCCCCTAAAACTCTTATGTTGAAATCCCAACCCTCTAGTGGAGTGTATAGGAGATGGGGCCTTTGGGAGGTAGTTAGATTTAGATAAGCTCATAAGGGTGAAGCCCCCAGGCTGGATTAGTGTTCTCTTAAGAAGAGCAAGAGAATAAGAGCTTGCTCTCCACCATGTCAGGACATACCAAGAAGACAGCTATCTGCAAACCAGGAAGAGGGCCCTCACTAGAACCCAACCAGGCCGGTGCCCTAATCTCAGACTTCCCAACCTTGGGAATGAGGAGCCCGTCTTGGGGCTTGATCTCATGACTGTGAGATCATGACCTGAGCCAAAATCAAAAGTCTGACTGAGTCACCCAAGCACCTCTAGAAACAACTTTTATTTGTAAATTATGCCTCAGTAAAGTTAGGGAAAAAATTATAGGAAAAAGTTTTAAAGCACCAAGAAGAAAAAATAAATTATACTTGCACACATATGCATGCTCAACGAAATAAAAGGAAGTAGCGATACATACTACAACATGGATGAAATCTGAAACCTTGAAAACGTGATGCTAAAGAAAGAAGCTAGTCACAAAAGACCAGGTATCATATGATTCCATTTATATAAAGTGTCCAGAATAGGCCAATCCATAGAGGCAGAAAGTAGATTACTGTTTGCCAAAGGCTTGGGATTTGGGAGATGCAGAGTGACTGCTAATGAGTTTCTTTTGGGAGATAATGAAAATGTCTAGAATTAGATCATGGTGACAAGCGCACAATTCTGTGACTCTACTAAACCCTGCTGAACTGGGCTCTTTAAAAAGGTAAATTTTATGGTACATTACTTATTTCAATAAAGCTGTTAAAGAAAGTGGGGGGGGAAGCTGTTCATGTGTATCAACCCATCTCATCTTCACAATTACCCTACAAAATAGGTGCTGTCCGTGTCCCTATTTTATCAGTGAGGAAACTGAGGCACGGTGTTAGATAACTTACCCAGAGCCCACAGCCAGAAAGTTACAGAGCAACCCAATTGGTTTTTGGTTTTGTTTTCAAAAACATAAAAGATTAAATTTGCCTGGTTTAAAGCTTAAAACAGAGAACATGTATCTTCTGATAGATACAAGGAGAATGTGTGTATCCAGAATCTTCTAATCCCATATTTAGCTACTTTTAAAAAATGGGAGGAGGGGTGCCTGGGTGGCTCAGTGGGTTAAGTGTCTGACTCTTGATTTTGGCTCAGGTCATGAGCTCACATGAGATGGAGCCCTGAGTGGGCCTCTGCACTGGCAGCTTGGAGCCTGTTGGGATTTTCTCTCTCCTCCCTCTCTGCCCCTCCCCCTCCATGCGTGCACGTTCTCTCTCAAAATAAATAAATAAACATATTTTTTTAAAAATGGGAGGAGAGTAGGCAAGAGAGGAAAGGGGGGAAGACAGGACAAGACGCCCAATGGAAGAGGGGAGAGAGAGAGAAACAGCAGAGAAACCCACAGGAACCCTCAGCAGGTTCTGAGACAATAACATTCGCCTTTGGAATGCTGTTTTTGGGTCTTCCGCTCCTCGCTTCCATAGGGAAGCCTGGCAGCCCTCCAGCAGGGTATTGTTTTCAGAAGATGGCCTCTATGGGTGCCTGGGTGGCTCAGTCAGTTAAGCGTTGGACTTTGGCTCAGGTCATGATCTCACTGTTTGAGTTGGAGCCCCACCTCAGGCTCTGTGCTGACAGCTCAGAGCCTGGAGCCTGCTTCAGATTCTGTGTCTCCCTGTCTCTCTGCCCCTCCCCTGCTCACACTGTCTGTCTCTGTCTCTCAAAAATAAATAAACTCTAAAAAAAAAAAAAAAAAAAAAGAAGATGGCTTCTGTGAACAAGGCTCTGCAGCAGCATACAAGGTGCAAAGCAAGGATTCTGGCTTTCCCCAGAGGACAATCCCCTACCTTTTGGGGCCTCAGTTTCCTCCTCTGTACTGTGGGGACAGTGATATGTCTGCTACCTCCTTGGCTTTCTGGTTGAGACAATGAATTAGTATCATGACAGCACCAAAGTCACGCATCTGGTGATAATGCATGTGGGCGCATCCCAGCCAGTGAGCCTTAAGATGGGAACCCTTCCGCCCTGGAGGGCGGGGGAGGGCTCCTGTCACTACTGCTGTGGGGAGTGACCCTGGATCCTTGCTTTGCATATTTAGGAAATGTCTCCTCTTTGGCAGCTGAGTGCGCCTTTTGGTGACATCTTAGCCAGTGGCAGCAGCGTGGCCTCTCACCAAGCTGGCCCAAACCATGGATTACTTTCATAGTTTCCAAATACTTGGTGTGACTGATTTCTTTTGGATTCACAATCTGGTCACATTATCAGAAAAAAAAAAAAAATGTCACCATTGCCATTGTTAATGGGAGGAGAGAGCTATTAGAGCCCTTGAATATAATTGCAACTGCTATATATTTATAAATCATTATTTAAAAAAAAATTCTGGCTTTGACAGACACTATCACGTGTCGGCAGAGGCATTGAACAGCTGGAACACTGTGCTCCTGGAGCTGGAACAAGTTCAGCTGTATCTGCTGGAGCTGGACAGGTGTGAGCTCCGTGACCCAGCAGCTTCACCCCAAGATGTTTCCCAGCAGAACTGCCTACGTGTGCACCGAAACACAGGTGCAAGTATATCTATATAAATCACACTTCCAGAAGTCAACATGGTGGCTCCCCTATTGGGAGGGCAGAGGCACTATTTGCTGTGAGAAGGCATGAATGAGGCTTCTGAGATGCTGGTATCATTCTGTTTCTTAATCCAGTTGCTGGTATTGAGTGTTCATGAAAATCAATCAAGTGACACACGGATTTTATTATATGCAAGACCTACTTCTTTGTTTTCTTTTTAAATGCTTTTTAAAAAGTTTTTTATTGTATTTTTGAAAGAGGGAGCACGAGCACACACTAGAGCATGAGTGGGGGAGGGGCAGAGAGAGAGAGAGAGAGAGAGAGAGAATCCCAAGCAGGCTCACCAGTGTCAGCACGGAGCCCGAGGCAGGGCTCAAACTAACAAACTGTGAGATTATGACTTAAGCCAAAATCAAGAGTTGGACGCTTAACCCACTGAGCCACCCAGATGCCCCAAGACCTACCTCTATGCAAAGTCTTACATAATATTATGAACTGACAAAAATGGCTTTACTTTTTATCATCGTCACTTCTTGTACCAAGAAAATTTGTTCTCCATGCATGATAACTATCAAGAATTGAAGAGCTTATCATTTAAAATGTCTTGATCATGGGACGCCTGGGTGGCTCAGTTGGCTTCGGCTCAGGTCATGATCTCCCAGTTAGTGGGTTTAAGCCCAGTATCGGGCTCTGTGCTGAGAGCTAGCTCAGAGCCTGGAGCCTGTTTCAGATTTTGTGTCTCCCTCTCTCTCTGACCCTCCCCTGCTCATGCTGTCTCTATCTCTGTCTCAAAAATAAAGAAAACATTAAAAAATTTTTTAAATAAGTAAAACATTAAAAAAATTTTTAGTGTCTTGATCAGGATTTATATGCATTCTTTTAAGGGTTTTGTGTGTGTGTGTGTAATCTCTACACCCAGTGGTGGGACTTGAACTCAAGACCCTGAGATTAAGAGTTGCATGCTCTTCTAACTGAGCCTGCCAGCCACCTCTTTGTGCATTTTTTTAAATTTTTTTTTTAATTTTTATTTATTTCTAGGAGAGAGAGAGAGAGACAGCATGAGCAGGGGAGGGTCAGAGAGACACAGAATCTGAAACAGGCTCCAGGCTCTGAGCTGGAAGTCAGCACA
>NW_027551566.1:4181928-4212849 GCF_008692635.1 Crocuta crocuta
AAAAAAAAAAAAAATGTCACCATTGCCATTGTTAATGGGAGGAGAGAGCTATTAGAGCCCTTGAATATAATTGCAACTGCTATATATTTATAAATCATTATTTAAAAAAAAATTCTGGCTTTGACAGACACTATCACGTGTCGGCAGAGGCATTGAACAGCTGGAACACTGTGCTCCTGGAGCTGGAACAAGTTCAGCTGTATCTGCTGGAGCTGGACAGGTGTGAGCTCCGTGACCCAGCAGCTTCACCCCAAGATGTTTCCCAGCAGAACTGCCTACGTGTGCACCGAAACACAGGTGCAAGTATATCTATATAAATCACACTTCCAGAAGTCAACATGGTGGCTCCCCTATTGGGAGGGCAGAGGCACTATTTGCTGTGAGAAGGCATGAATGAGGCTTCTGAGATGCTGGTATCATTCTGTTTCTTAATCCAGTTGCTGGTATTGAGTGTTCATGAAAATCAATCAAGTGACACACGGATTTTATTATATGCAAGACCTACTTCTTTGTTTTCTTTTTAAATGCTTTTTAAAAAGTTTTTTATTGTATTTTTGAAAGAGGGAGCACGAGCACACACTAGAGCATGAGTGGGGGAGGGGCAGAGAGAGAGAGAGAGAGAGAGAGAGAGAGAGAATCCCAAGCAGGCTCCACAGTGTCAGCACGGAGCCCGAGGCAGGGCTCAAACTAACAAACTGTGAGATTATGACTTAAGCCAAAATCAAGAGTTGGACGCTTAACCCACTGAGCCACCCAGATGCCCCAAGACCTACCTCTATGCAAAGTCTTACATAATATTATGAACTGACAAAAATGGCTTTACTTTTTATCATCGTCACTTCTTGTACCAAGAAAATTTGTTCTCCATGCATGATAACTATCAAGAATTGAAGAGCTTATCATTTAAAATGTCTTGATCATGGGACGCCTGGGTGGCTCAGTTGGCTTCGGCTCAGGTCATGATCTCCCAGTTAGTGGGTTTAAGCCCAGTATCGGGCTCTGTGCTGAGAGCTAGCTCAGAGCCTGGAGCCTGTTTCAGATTTTGTGTCTCCCTCTCTCTCTGACCCTCCCCTGCTCATGCTGTCTCTATCTCTGTCTCAAAAATAAAGAAAACATTAAAAAATTTTTTAAATAAGTAAAACATTAAAAAAATTTTTAGTGTCTTGATCAGGATTTATATGCATTTTTTTAAGGGTTTTGTGTGTGTGTGTGTAATCTCTACACCCAGTGGTGGGACTTGAACTCAAGACCCTGAGATTAAGAGTTGCATGCTCTTCTAACTGAGCCTGCCAGCCACCTCTTTGTGCATTTTTTTAAATTTTTTTTTTAATTTTTATTTATTTCTAGGAGAGAGAGAGAGAGACAGCATGAGCAGGGGAGGGTCAGAGAGACACAGAATCTGAAACAGGCTCCAGGCTCTGAGCTGGAAGTCAGCACAGAGCCCGACGTGGGGCCCGAACCCATGAACCACGAGATCATGACCTAAGCAAAAGTCGGACGCTTAACCGACTAAGCCACCCAGGCGCCCCACAGACATTTTAAACATAAAACTTGGCATAAAAAAGACACAGAGAAACGAGCTCTAGTTTTTCATTAACAAAAAAAATCACAGAGTTGTCAAATTTTACCCAGATTCAATATTTAAATCAGCCTCAATACTTTGTATTTTTCTTCTCATAATTATAAAGTACCATAGATTGTTTTTATTTTTATTTTTATAAGAATATAGAGAAAGACAACATAAATAATTATTATCCATGAAGTTCTATTTAAGAGTCTCATGCTGTACAGACGGAGCTAACCAGGCGCCCTTCCATGAAGCTCTGTTTGGAATTATCCAAGCTTCCTCGAGTTAATCCCAGCAAGCTATACAAATTACCCTTTTTTATGTTTATCAGGATGAGACAAAGGTTTGGAAGCATGGCTAGTTTAACACAATTTGCTTTGTAGGCCAGAACTTCCAAACCTCATGTCTCTGCATTTCGTCTAGCATCATAGTACCCTGAGATCATGAGCTCCTGGCCCGGTCAGCTTTGGACTGACCCAAATGTGCCCAGGGTGACCCCTGCTCTCCACTGCTCTCACCCCACAGGGACAATAGTGCTCCATTCACAACTCCTGTCCCTTCAATATCCATTCTGATGGGAGCTGGAGAAGGGGCCAGTGGTGACATTAACACCGGAAGCCTCAGAAGCCTCCGGAACTTCAGGATACCCCACCCCCACTGAGCTGTTTTCAAGCCTTGAAGTCCCTTTGAAATTGATTACTTGAACGATGATTCTTCCTATGTAAAATCAACGGGACACACCACTGCCATCAGACTGAGCTAAATTTCTAAAAAATATATTAATCTGACCTTCTTAAAAACTCTCCCTGGGGCGCCTGGGTGGCCCAGTCTCTCTTTTTATCGCTCTCAAAAATAAACAAAAATGTTAAAAAAAAAAAGATAAAAAAACCTCTCCCTGTTTCCACATTCCTAGGGCATGAAGCCCCATGCTGCCCTCCTATCCAGCCTCTTTTATTTATTTATTTGTTTGTTTGTTTGTTTATTTATTTAAATGTTTATTTATTTTTTTTTAAATATTTTTATTTATTTCTAGNAAAGATCATGACCTGAACCAAAGTCAGACACTTAACTGAGCCACCCGGGTGCCTTTCTCTCTAGCCTCTTTTCAAGGAAGAGAAGACATCAAAAAGAAGTACAGTCGGATATCAGGGCCTTAAAGAAGAAGCAAGAAATGGAAACTAAGTTGGGGGTACAGTCATTGCCCTGTGATTGAACAATGTATTCTCACAATGCTTGTTCCACCTTAACTCCTACAAGGGCAGGACTTGGGACAAAAAAAAAAAAAAAGCCTTCACCACTCAGTGTGTAATTTGGCTTGTGTTTTGTGGGCTTGAATCAAGGCCAGGTCTTTGCAGCTGGGTTTCCAAGTCACTTCTGTTTTAGGAAATATTAATCATCAGCACTCTAGTGGGAGATATAAATAGGAAGGCATAGGTTTAAAGTAGGATAGATGGTGGGCATGAATGTAATCGGTGAGGGCAGACACCTAAGGCAGTGAATGAGAAGGTTCTCTGGGGCAAGGCTGTGGTAGAGGAGGCAGAGAGGGGGCTGGTTTGTTGGAGAAGAAGGTGGAGAGTGTCTGGCTGAATTGGCATCATTGTCTGAACTTTGTGTAAATGTTGCAACCTGAGCGCCAGATGATTGCGGAAACATATCACAGGGCACCCCAAAAAGCATTCTATGTTTATTTAAAAAAAATTTTTTTTTAATGTTTTATTTATTTCTAGGAGAGAGAGAGAGACAGCATGAACAGGGGAGGGTCAGAGAGAGAGGGAATCACAGACTCTGAAACAGGCTCCAGGCTCTGAGCTGGCAGTCAGCACAGAGCCCGACATGGGGCTCGAACCCACGAACCACGAGATCATGACCTAAGCGAAAGTCGGACGCTCAACCGACTAAGCCACCCAGGTGCCCCTCTATGTTTATTTTAAAAGCAAACACGGAGCCCTGCCTCATATATGGCCCGATAGTGAGCTCTAACAGGCAGTGAATATAATAGAGCCCCAACTTTTTAGAGTTTAAGTTTTAAAGTCAGCCCTCTGCATGTAAAGCAAAAATCACAGTCAAAACTGCCCTTGAAAATCCCTTAAGAAGGTGACATGCTGGAGACAGTAGACTTCATTTCAGCAAGTCCAACACAGTTTTCCCTCTGGCAGTAGAATTGGTCACTGTGCACTTAGTGGAGGATCTATTTACTTTATTTGGAATTCTGCATAGGAGATTTGTTTCTTCTCCCCCGCATAGTAATGTATTCAATTATTTATTTGTATCAGTATGGACCCACACTATATTTTATACTTTGTGTTATTTTTTTTTTAAAGTTTATTTATTTTGAGAGAGAGCACATGCTCGCAAACACAAGAAACAGAGGAAGGGCAGAGAGAGAGAGAGAGGGAGAGAGAGAATCTCAAGCAGGCTCCATGCTGCAAGTGCAGAGCTTGACTCGGGGCTTGATCTCGCAAACTGTGAGATCCTGACTTGAGCTGAAATCAAGAACAGATACTGAGGTGCTTGGGTGGCTCAGTTGGTTAAGCATCCGACTTCAGCTCAGGTCATGACTTCATGGTTTGTGGGTTTGAGCCCCACATCAGGCTCTCTGCTGTCAGCATGGATAATCTGTCTCTCTATCTCTCTGTCCCTCCCCCACTCACATGCTCTCTCTCACTCACTCTCTCTGAAAAATAAGTAAACATTAAAAAAAATCTTTAAAGAAAAAAGAGCCGATGCTTAACCGACTGAGCCACCCAGGCATCCCTCTATTTTGGGTTATAATGCAACATTGTGGCTTAAGTTATTCCAGTTTGGGCCATTAGGAGCTCTTTCAGTTGGCTACTGTACCATTTGACACATCCCCACCAATGTGGGTTTTTTCTTTTTTTCATACTTACTTCTTTTCTGGCACTACAAGATATTCTAGCATCATTTATTGAAAAGATTCTCCTTTCCCCTAGTTTCCCCTGACATCATTTGTTGTGAATTTGACACCCTTGTTGAAAATTATTGACCATATATATGAAGGGTTACTTTTGGGTTCTCTATTCAATCCCATTATTCTGTATGTCTGTCCTTATGCCAGAGAGAACAACACTGTTCTGATTACTGTAGGTTTATAGTAAGTTTTGAAATCAAATCTGAATCCTCCAACACCAACTGTGATATTTTTCAAGATTGTTGGGGTCCCTTGAGATTGCATATGAATGTTAGGGTTAGTGTTTCTATTTCTGTAAGGAATACTATTTGGATTTTGATAGGGATTAATATCGCCACCTTAACTTAATGGTTTAAGTTTCTAATGTACCAATCTTTCTCTTCCTTTGTTAAATTCATTTCTAAGTCTTTCATTATTTTTGATGCTGTTTTAAGTGGAATGGTTTTTTTTTTAATTTTTTAAATGTTTTATTTATTTCCAAGAGAGAAAGAGAGAGACAGCATGAGCAAGGGATGGTCAGAGACAGAGGGAGACACAGAATCTGAAGCAGGCTCCAGGCTCTGAGCTAGCTGTTAGCACAGAGAACGACATGGGGCTCGAACTCACAAACCGTGAGATCATGGCCTGAGCTGAAGTCGGACGCTTAACCGACTGAGCCACCCTGGCCCCCCAAGTGGAATGTGTTTTAATGTTTATTTTTGAGAGAAAGCAAGAAAGAGCCTGAGGAGAGGAGGGGCAGAGAGAGGGGGAGACCAAGGATCCGATGCAAGCTCCATGCTCTCAGCACAGAGCCCGACATGGGGCTCCAACTCACAAACCGTGAGATCATGACCTGAGCCAAAGTCAGACACTTAACCAACTGAGCCACCCAGGTGCCCCTGGAATCATTTCCTTAATTCCTTTCTTGGATTGTTCATTGTTCATGTATAAGAATGCAGCTGATTTTTGAACATTGATCTTGTATTCTGCAACTTTGCTGAATTTATTGGCTCTGTTTTACTCTGTATAGACTCTTTAGGGGGGTCTGCATATAAAAGCATGTTATCTGTGATTAGAGATAATTTCACTTCTTCCTTTCCAGTTTAGGTGCCCCCCCTTTTTTCTTTATGCCTACTTGCCCTGGTTAAGACTTTAGTACTATGTTGAGTATAAATGGCAAATGTGGGCACCCTTGTCTTGTCCTGAATCTTAGGGGCCTTTCACCATTCAAGATAATATAAGTTATTGGGTTTTTTTTTCTTTCTGTCTTTTCTCTTTCTTTCTGACTTTTCTTTTTTTCTTCTTTAGCTATTGGTTTTGCATATATGGCCTTTATTATGTTGAAAAAGCTTCCTTCCATTCCTAGTTTATTAAGTATGTGTGTGTGTTTTTTTAAATTAAGGAGTATTGATTTTTGTCAAATGCTTTTTCTATACCAACTGAGATAATCATGTGGCTTTCTCCTTCACTCTATTAATGTGATGAGTTACACTGATTGGTTTTAATATGTTGAACCAAGCTTGCATTCCAGGAATAAATCTCATTTGGTCAAGGTGTATAATCTTTTCTAATATGCTGTTGAATTTGCTAGTCTGTTCTTTTTTTTTTTTTTTTAAGAAATCCAAGTTTTTACTTGCATGGCTAAATATCACTTGTACTCAGTTTGCTACTATTTTATTGGGGATTTTTTGCATCAGTATTCATCAGGGAGATTGGTCTGTAGATTTATTTTCTTGAAGTGTCTGTTTCTGTTAGACTTATTTAGGAAATGTTCCCTCTTCAATTTTTAAAAGAGTTGGAGAAAGACTGGTGTTCATTCTCTAAATATCTGGTAGAATTCACCAGTGAAATCGTCTGACCCAGGGCATTTCTTTGTTGGAAGGTTTATGATTACTAATTCAACCTCCATAATACAGTTCTATTCAGATTTTCTATTTCTTCATGATTCAGTTTTGTTAGATAGTTTCTAACTAGTTTCTAGGAATTTGTCCATTTCATGTAAGCTATCCTGTCTATTGGCATATAAACATTCATAGTATTAAAATCATTTTTATTTCTGCAAAATTTGTAATATGTCTGCACTTCATTTCTTATGTGAATGATTTGAATCTTCTATATCTTTTTTTCTCAGTCAAACTGAAAGTTTATCTAGGGTCACCTGACTAGCTCAGTCCATGGAGCATGTGATTCTTGATCTTGGGGTTATGTTTGAGCCCCACAAAAGGTGTAGAGATTATTTAAAATAGAATCTTTAGGAAAAAAAGTTTGTGTATTTCATTAGCCTTTCTGAGGGTGCCCGGGTGGCTCAGCTGATTAAGCGTCTGACTTTGGCTCAGGTCGTGATCTCATCATGGCTGGTGAATTTGAGCCCCATATTGGGCTCTGTGCTGACAGTTCAGAGCTTGGAGCCTGCTTCAGACTCTGTCTCCATCTCTCTCTGCCCCTTCCCCGCTCATTCTCTCTCTCTCTCTCTCTCTCCTTCTCTCTCTCACTCTCTCCTTCTCTCTCTCAAAATAAATAAACATAAAAAATACAAATATTTCATTGGCCTTTTGAACCAACTTTTGGTTTCGTTGATTTGATTTTTTTTTTATTGTTTTTCTATTCTCTATTTCATTTATCTTGGCTTTAATCTCTCTTATTTCCTTCTTTCTGCTAGATTTGAATTTAGTTTGCTCTCCTCAGTGTAAGTTTAGGTCTGATCTGAGATACGTCTTCTTTTTCAGTGTATGCATTTATTGCTATAAATTTCCCTCTTAGTATTGCTTTCACAAAATCCCATACATTTTGATAGGTTGTGTCTTTTTTTGATTTGTCTAAAGGTATTTTCTAAGTTCCCTTGTGATTTCTCCTTTGACCTATTATTTGTTTAAACGCATGCTGATTACATCCCTCCTTACCAGAGAAATACAAATCAAAACCACACTGAGATACCACCTCACGCCATTCAGAGTGGCTAAAATGNGGGAGATAGGCATGGAGGGGGGCACTTGTGGGGATGAGCGCTGGGTGTTATATGGAAACCAACTTGACAATAAACTATTTGTAAAATAAATAAATAAATAAATAAAAGCATGCTGATTGGTTTACATGTATTGGTAACTTTTCCAGTTTTCCTTCTGTTATTGAGTTTTTGCTTCATTCCATGGTGATCAGAAAAAATACTTTGTATGATTTTAATCTTTTAAAATTCATTACTATTTGTTTTGTAGCCTAACATATGGTCTTCCTAGGAAGTGTTTAGGACGTCAGTTGAGAAACATGTATATGCTGTTGTTGGGAGCAGTGTTCTGTATATGTCTGCTTGGTTTATGGTGTTGTTAAAGTCCTCTATTTCCTTATTGATTGTCTATCATTGTTGAAAGTAGTATGTGGAAGCCTTCTACTATTATTGTAGAAAAATCTATTTCTCCCTGCAATTCTGCTAATGTTTCCTTCTTATATTTTGAAGTTCTGATGTTTGGTGCACATGTTTATAATTGGTATATTTTCTTGGTGAATTGGCCTTTTTATCAATATATTATGTCCTTCTTTGTCTCTTGTAACAGTTTTTTACTTAAAATCCACCTTGTCTGATATTAATATGGCCACCTCTGCTCTCTTTTGTTACTCTTTGCATGGAATATCTTTTTCCATTGTTTCACTTTCAATTTATTTTGCACCTTTAGATCTAAAGTGAGTCTCTTATAGAGTCTCTTAAAAAACTTTCTCTTATAGACTGTTTTTTATATATCCTGGCAATCTATGCCTTTTGATTGGAGAATTTAATCCATTTCATTTAAAGTAATAACTGATGGGGGCACTTGGCTGGCTCAGTCGGGAGAGCATGTGACTCTTTGTCTTGGGGTTGTACGTCTGAGGCCCATATTGAGTATGGAGATTACTTAAGAATAAAATCTCAAAAAAAGCAATTACTGGTAAAGAAGGCCTGAATTCTGCCAGTTTGCTATTCATTTTCTGTAGGTCTTATAACTTGTTTGCCCTTCATTTCTTCCATTACTATCTTCGTTTGTTTTTAATTGACTTTTTTGGCAATGATATGTTTTCATTTCTTTTTCATTTACTTTGAGGTATATTCTACAGATATTTTTTGTGGTAATCTGGGGATTACATATAACATCTTACAGTTATTACCATCTAATTTGAATTGATACCTCTTAACCTAATTGCACACAAAAATGCTACTCCTATAAAGCTCTATCCGTCTTCTCTATGTTCTTATGACTCAGTGTCACAAATTACAAATTTATGTAATTTTGTGCATGCTACCATAAGCATTTGTCTTTAAATCATGCAGAAAATAAAAAGTGGAGTTACAGTGTCACAATTATAAAACATAAAATGCTAGTTTAATATATTTATAAAATATGAAATATTATCATATAATATGGATGTGTTATCAATTCACGTGTTTACCTCTACCACAAAACTTTCCCACCATTTACAAAGTAGGTTCTTTTTTTTTTAAGTTTATTTATTCTGAGAGATAGCAAGCACAAGGAGGGGCAGAGTGGGAGAGAGAGAATCAGAAGCAGGCTCTGAGCACTGTCACTGTGGAGCCCAATGTGGGGTTCAGTCTCACACACTGCAAGATCAGTACCCGAGCTTAAATCAAGAGTCCACTGCTTAGCCAACTGAGCCACTCAGGCACCTCTAGAAGGTGTTTTTTTTCCTTGACTGAGTGTTTGTTTACTTGCTGAAAACCTTTTATTGATTCCTAGAGCTCCTACAATGTTTATTCAGAGAGGTTTTGGTTGTTTTCTCGTTGTTTCTGTGGGTGAACAAGATTCCTGAAGTAAGAAGTGGAATTCCTGAAGTAGGGCTTTCTAGTCCACTGTTTTACCTGTGTCACTCCCTTCATTTCCTTTTGTCGTCTCATGTCTACGACCATACCATCCTGAAGGCACCCGATCTCGTCTGATCTCGGAAGCTAAGCAGGGTCAGGCCTGGTTAGTACTTGGATGGGAGACTTTTGTCATCTCATTATAGCTTACTTAAATGTGTGTAGCTCTCATTTGTGTTCTTGAGCTTGCTTTGTTGAGTGTTGTAAGTCATGGCAATATGTATGGTCAAGTTTTTATCTACTCCTGGACAACATTTTTTCTGGTGAGAACTCTTCCTCTACCATATTTTTTCTGTTATTTTTCTCCTTTTTTTTCTTGTGAATATTTGCATGGATCCTTTACCATTTCTTCTTCTTCTTCTATTATCATTATTATTATTATTAATCTTTGAATGAAGTGAGTTCTCTTTGGTGCTATTTGCAGGAGAAATGCATAGAAGAAGGGTCAGGACATAATATAGGACTTCAAGAATTGTCCTCATGATATAAGGTTCATGGTTAGTGAACTATTTTAGCCTTTACCTCTCCTCAACCAACCAAGACTGACTGCTCACAGTCACAGGTCTCTACCCCTCATTCTCCCCAGCTTCCCTGATAGATTAAGTCTCCAAATAGGAATTCTCTGGTGAGTTTTCATTCAGCTCTGCCTTCATTCTTCATTCATTCACTGCTTCATTCAACAAATATTTTTTTTAATTGAAGTACAACTGACATACAATATCCTATTAGTTTCAGGTGTATGTTGATATTTTTATACATTATTAAAGGATCCCCATAATGACTCCAGTTTCCATCTGTCACCTTTCAAAGTTGCTACAATATTAGTGACTATATTTCCTATTCTGTTCATTACATCCTATAAAATTTATTTTATAACTGGAAGTTTGTCCTTCTTAATCCCATTCACCTATTTTGTTGCCCATCCACCCCCTGTAATCAATGTTTTGTTTCCTATATCTATGAGTCTAAATTTACAACAAATATTTATTTGGTGTCTATCAAGTGTCAGGTACTGTTTTAAGCACTTGGAATATATGTATATAAGCAAAACCAATAAATATCTAACCTTAAGGGATTCTTGTGGAGAAAACAGATAATACAAATATACATTGATAACTTGTATTGTGTGTTGGAAAGTGATAAGGAAAGCTGGGCAGGATGGGAGGATTAGAAATGCCAGTGGAGAGAGAAAGTCTGACTGCAGTTACAAATATGATGATCAGCATTGGCCTCATTAACAATGTGATATTGAGCAAAGATGGAAAGGAGCTGAGAGAGGAGCCATGTGGGCCTTTTGGAGAAGAGTGTTCCAGACAGAGGGAATAGCAGGTGCAAAGGCTCTGAGGAGGGGCCGTGCCTGACATGTTTGGAGCATAGCAAAAAGGGCAGTGTGGCTAGGGTGGAGTGGTCAGGGTAGAGAATGATAAGAGGGGGGTCAGGAAGGTAATGATGGGGCCAAATCATTTATTGTCCTATAGAACACGGGAAGGATTTTGGCTTTTACTCTGAATGGAATGGATGCCATTGCAGAGAACTGGCACAATCTGAATTACCACTGAAAAGGATACTCTTGGCAGCTGGGTAGATAATAGACTGTAGAGGATAAGGGTAGAAGCAAATGGTCATAGGGCTATTTCATTAATCCTGAATAGAAGTGGTGGTGGCTTGCTTCTGGATGGAAGCAGTGACAACGATGAGAAGTAGGTAAATTCTAGATGTGTTCTGAATATGGAATCAGCCAGATTTGCTATAGGTTGACTGTGGGCTTTAAGAGAAGGAAATCACCAAGGATGACCCCGAAGTTTTTGGCTTGAGCAGTTGGAAAGATGAGTTTACCATCTACTGAGATGGGAAAGGCTGTGGATTCAGGACCATGTGAGCAAAGATCAATGGTTCAGTTTGTGCATGGTAAGTGTGAGGTGTGTACTAGACATCTAAATGAAGATGTTGAGCAAGCATTTGAATACACAGTTCTGAAATTCAATGTTGAAGTCTATTCTGATTTATATATTTTGAGGTTTTCACATACTTGGAATTTAAGGTCATATGACTGGATGATATCACCAAGGAAGTAAGTGTGAATAGAGGAGACTAAGGAAAGAATCCTCAGACACTCCAGCATGAGGTGGTTGAAGATAAAGAACCAGCAAAGGTGACTGAAAGAGAATAGCAATGAATAGAAAGAAAACCAAGAAACCAGATGCCCCAAGATCTGGTTTAGTGGATGAGTGATCAATGGTGTCAAATGCTACTAGTTTAAGGAAAAAGAGGACTAAGACTGGATTTGTCCACATGGAGGTGACTGGTGATCATGAAAAGAACCACTTCAGGGGTTTTCTCTGTGAGCACAAAAGCCAGACTGGAGCAGATTTCAGAGAGAATACAGGAAAACAACAACAACAAAACTAAACACAAAACACAAAAAACAAAACCAAACAAACAAACAAAAAACAAAGATAGCAACACAGACAACCCTTCAGAGGAGTTTGGCTGCAAAGTAAAAACATAGGGCTGGAGATGGAGGTTAAAGTAAAATTAAGAGAATTTTTATTTCACTTTTTAAGGTGTGAGCACCAGCAGCATACTTGTCTCCAGATGAGAATGATCCAGTAGAGAGGGAAACATTGATGGTGTGGGGAAGGAAGGGGAGAATCACTGGAGTGATTTCTTTGAATGAACAAGAGAGGATGGGAAATAATGTTGAAGAAGAGGGATTGGTTTTAGATAAGAGCATGAATAGTGATTACAGCATCAATGGTAACAGGTGTATGAGTACTGATGGTAAAAGTGGGTAGATGGGGCTGTGGGAGATGTGGAAGCTACATGCCAAGATTCTAAGATTCTTGAAGTAGGAAGCAAGGTCATCAGTTGAGAGTGAAGATAGAGAGATATCGGCTGATTGAGGACAAAGGAGAAGGTGTGCAGTAACCATCTAGGAGGGTAGGGGGAGTAAATGGACAAAGAAAGCATAATATGAATCTTGAGCAGCATCAGGGGCCCCACTGAAGCTCTTGATGTACATTTAAAGTGTTTTTCTACAGCTTGTTCAGCCTCACAGGCACAAAGCCAGAACAAGTGGAGAGGTGGATTTAATCAGTTTTGAGCTTTTGCCAAGTGAGTATGTTGAAGTGAAAAAGGGATAAGCAAGGGGAGGGTGTGATGATAACTACTGGTCACGGAAAGTAAGCTGGGTGTGGATGGAACAAAAGGCAAGAGAAATGGGGGGAAAGTGACCAGATTAATGGAGTGGGGGTTCTGGTGGGTCAAATGATTGATTGGTGGAGATACAATAAGGGATGGTAGTCAGAAGTAGAATGGCTAAAAGAGAGATTATGTCACAGAAGCAGTTATTGGCAATGACAAGGGGTAGGCATGGCATCTGAAGCCAGCTAGCCAGCCGTGGTGATGGAGCAAGTGTTTTTCTTTCTTCTCCCTCACCCAATCTGTCACAAACCACACACGCACGCACACACACACACACACACACACAGAACTGGAAAAACTTGAAATATATTTTAAAGACACAAAATACACTGACCAAAAAAGCACTGATCACATGATTGAATGCCACAGCAATGTCAAATTGCTATGAAAGTCTCTAAATGCTTCCTCTAGAATTTCTGTGCTTACCTCACGTGGACCACTAATAAGAGTTTGCCCATTAGCACTTGCCCGTGGCCCACGCTAAGCAGCTCTGGTCTAGGGTGTGACCTTAGAAATGAGTGGCTGAGGTAACATAAAGATCAAACACACTGGAGAAGTTCAGGAAAGTGAAAGGCCAGAGGTTGGAAAGATCACCCACATGTATATTGAAGACATCCAGAGTTAAAAGTTTTAGAGAGAGTGATTTTGAGCCAAGAGCTAAGATTGTCAGGAAATAAGGGGTGATGAATGGCCCCAGGGAGTAGATGATAGCCACAGTGGGGTAGTGGGTGATACAAGCTGATAGATCATACTTAAAGCTGAGATTTGGGGAGGAAAGAAGGAGAATGATCTGGAAGCAGGAATGAGGAACAAGAAGGACAACTATCTTAGCTCCTGCCCAGGGTGGGAGAAAAAACAGCCACCCTTGAGAGGGACAGAGGGGGTACACAGGTCCTCGGGGGAAAGTCAGACTTCCAGTAGAGCAGGAAGTTGGGTGCTGTTGAGAGAGGTGAAGGATACAGGGGATTTTGCTGTGGCACAGTAAAAGAGAGGTTTGATGAGTGGCAGTGATGGAGAAAAGGGCAGAACAAAGAATGTGCAGAGTTTTTCTGGGACAGATGCATATGGGTGGTGAGAGGTTTTTACCACCTCCAGGGCTCCTTACGCATGAGCTAAGGGTGTAATGATGTATGTCCTAGATCAAGATAGGTTGTAAGAGCAGGGATGAGTGTTAGGCATAGATAAGAATAGGGGTCTGGGGATCTCTCCTGATCCTCATCCCTGGAGAAAAGGAGAGCTGAGGATGCTGGGTCCCCTCTTGATCCCAATGATGGGGATAAAAGGCCTGAGGAGCATTCTGTCTCAAGACTTCTACCTGAGGGGCCCAGGGGATATGCCACCAAGCGCCTAACAACCCTTTCCTGCTGTTGCAACAGGATGTTACTTATTTTAGGGTCTCAGGATGCAACACTTATTTTGGAAAAGTGTTCTAGGCTGATTATTATCTAATCTCTGCAGTTGCAAATATTTTTTCTCCATATTTTTTCTGCACTTTGGCTGTTCTAGTCCCATATTTTGGTTTAAGGCCTCAGTGCAGTCTAAGCTTTCCTGACAGTGACTTTGCATTTCTGTTACTTAGTTTCCTTGTTAATTTTTAGTATTTCACATCAGAAAGAAGACATGTTGACTCTACTTCATCATTTTGAACTGGAAGCTCCCTTTTTCATTTATAAGCAATCATTTTTTATAGTATTTCATTCTTTACTTCATTGGGGAACCCTGAATGTTGATATCTACAGGTCTTTTCTCTTAGATTGAGAATTTCTACAGAAAATAATCTTCTAATATCCCAACTGTGGGAAAATAGGTCTGGTAGTCAACGTCCTGGGATCCCAGAAGGCAAAGGATGCCAGAAATCCCCCATTAGGAGGTAGACTTTTGTTCAATTCCACTGTTTTCACTAAAGTCTCATCTGTGCCTGGTGTCCCTAAGTGGAAAGGTTTTCGGTTCAAGTTCTTTATTCAGGGGCAGGGCAAAACAAGATGGTTGACAGAATGGGGCAGGAGAGAGGACTTATGGTTCTAACTACTCCTTCCTTATATAGATATCCACGTAATATGTCCCACCTCTTATCCCTCTGGCAAATTATATTTTCCCAAATGGGCACACCCCGCTCCACAAATACTTTTTACAAACTGATGTTGGTACACTTCCTTTGAGAGATGGGGGTCTATGTTCTCTCCTCTTGAGTCTTGGTGGATCTTTGCAACTGCCTTGACCAACAAGAGAATGCAGCAAAAGTAATGTTTTGTGGCTTCCAAGCTAGGTCATAGAAAATAATATGACTTTACCCTGGACTTGTATTCTCTCTTGGGATGCTTGCCACGAAACCCAGATTGAAGAAGCCCAGGCCACATGGACAAGTCACTTGTGGGTGTTCTGCCCAGCTACCCCATCTAAGGTCCCAGCCAACAGCCAGCATTAACTGCCTATGAATGAACCCTCAGGTGACTCCAGCCCCCACCTTTGAGTCTTTTGTCTGAGCCTCAGACACTATGGGGCTGTCCTTGCAGTGTGCTGTGTGAATTCCTGACCCATGGGAACCATGACAAATGATAAATTGTTCTATTTGATTTAAGCCACTAAGCTTTGGGGGTAATTTGTTACTCAGCACTGGATAATAATACATCCCTGTCTTCAGTAATCTCTTGTACCTCCAATTTGTGGGCTTTTCCAGTGTTCTGACGTTACTTGCTTGTCCATCTACTTTCCATCTTTCAAAACTATGTTGACATCTCATGTTGTCTGCATGTTATTGCTTCTCCTGTTCTCTGTGTCCTGATAGGGTTTGCTTATTTTTATTTTGCTTGGTTTTGTTTTCATTTCACATTAATCCTTATGTGGTTATTTTAGTGGATTCAGGGATGAGTGGGGATAAATACATGTGTTCAATTCACATATTTAATTTATGGTCTCCCCTCTCTAATCAGGTTAATCCTTTTGTGAATGCTTGCAACATCATATGATTTACTTTTGTGGCAAGAAATAGAAATGAACTCCAGCTAGTTTATACATATACATATATGAAACATATGAGGTTTTCAAATAATTGAAGAGTTGAATGATCAACACATGAGAAGGGAACATGAAAGAAATTTTTCACTGAATAAATAAAAAGAAAAATGAAAAAAAGAAAAATTTCACTGAATGTACACAGATCTCTTTTTGTCTAGAGTGCTGTCTAGGAGATAGAACATAAGTCACAAGTGTCATTTTACATTTTCTAGTACTATTTACCAAAAAAAACGATGAAATTAACTTTTATATATTTTATTTGACCCAATATATCCAAAATATTATCCTTTCAACATGCAATAATATAAAAATTTATTAATGAGATATTTTGCATTTTGCTTTGTACTAAGTCTTTAAACTCTGGTATGTAATTTACACTTATGGTGCATTTCAATTCAGATTAACCAGATTTTAAGTACTTAATAGCCACACATGGCTAGTGGCTACCATACTGGACAGTCAGGTATGGAAAATAATTGTTATTGCCCCTGAAGAAATTCAGCTCCAGAAATTTTTTTGTCTGCCTCTCTCTGTTTCACGTATCAGATTTCAGAAGAGAGAATCTCATTGGTCCATCTTGAGCCCACTCTAGGCCAATCAGCCATGGCCAGACACCATCATGTAATCTTGAAGACCTGACCACTGGGGGGCATCTTGGGTATCAGAGAAGGTGGAGCCATAAGTCAGACAGCTATCCTAAGAAGGAGCAAATACTCTCACATTAATACTTAATCATTTCACCTATTGTAGGAAACATGTTTTTTATTTTCACTATTTCCTAATGTTTTGACATCTTGCTGAACCTAGACATACTTCCCCTTCCAGAGCTAGCCATTCCTAAAGATAGTGAGGGACCTAGCAGCAAATGTGTCTTCTACATGCAAATCACCAATCCAGAGTCCAACCACGTCTCTATCCAGCTTTCACACCCCAGCCAGATAACAGGAAAGTGGGGACAGTCCTTAGTGCCCAGAGCCCACTGAAATTATCCAAGTAGCCAGTCTCTAGCCTGCTTACCTCACCTCACCCATTCCTTAGAAACCATAGTAAAGATGCTTGCCCACATTTTCCCCTCGTCTCCTTCTGCCTCTTGCCACTCCAGTGATTTCCCCAGTGCTTCCCCTGTGCACTGTACTTCCTGTTTCTAGGGGACTACAAGTACAAATTTCTTCCTTCATGAAAGTCATTGCCACGTCCGGTATTGTACCATAACTGATTAAAATAAATTCTGAGTACATTTTAAAACACATTTGTTCATTTCACAAGATTTCCAAGTATAAGATGACCCTCAGTGAAAGCTTTTCTTCCCATTTGCTCAGTTCTCTTCTAGTCCCAGGATAACCTCTGTCTTCATTTTTTCATTAATCTTTCCAGAGTAAATATATGTAAGCAAATACCAACATTTTCCCTCCTTTCTACCAAAAAGGCAGCATAATGCACCCACTACAATCGCTTTAATCATCTTGTGTCTAAGGGTGTCACTTCTATTTTTGATGTTCTTGTAGGAGTCTTAAAAAATTCTTATGTAGTTCTGTGTAGTTTGTAGAATTCTTGTACTATTATTACTATTTAATTTGCCACACCTGTGATCTCTTCACTAATATCACATTTTAAATTCTCAGAGACAGGGGCATCTGGGTGGCTCAGTTGGTTGAGTCTCTCTCTCTCTCTCTCTCTCTCTCTCTCTCTTCTTAATGGTTTATTGTCAAGTTGGTTTCCATATAACACCCAGTGCTCATCCCCACAAGTGCCCTCCTCCATGAGTGTCTGACTCTTGGTTTCAGCTCAGGTCATGATCTCAGGGTCGTGGGATGGAGCCCCGTGTCAGGCTGCTTAAGACTCTCTCTCTCTCCCTCTGTCCCTTTCCTCTCTGCCTCTGCCCCTCTCTTTGTCTTATATGCTCTCTCTCTAGAAAAAAAAAAAAATTCCTGGAGGCAAAATCTGGGTCTCATTTATCTTTGACAGTGTATCATTTCTTACAGTGCAAAAGCAAAATAAATTGAAAAATATGATGAACAGATCTTTGTGGAATAAGTGAGTTAACATTTGGAAAATGCACTCAACATCTATCCTTTTCTAATAGTAGCCAATTTCATAAATATTGTACTATTCAAATCATTTAAAAATATCGTTGTCAAAAAATACAGTTGTCTCAGGTTCATAATGTTTGCAGTGACTTTTTGCATTTTTAAGGATAGGCTGGGTTTGGAAGTATTTGGGAGCTTGGGAAAAAATAAGTGTAAAAATTATATCAAAACATCATTCAAACCTAAGGTATGTAAATAACCTCCTCAAATAAAGGAGTTGAGGTTTAGGATTTTTTTTTTTTTTTTACATTTTTATTTGGGAAATTTTTGTGAGGAACGCGAAGGCATAAGACAAAGCAAGCAGAAGTCAAACTAACATGAGGACAAAGAGAAAGAAACAGTATGTTTCCAGGAAGCTCTATTAGAAGCTAAATGACACACAAAACCCCAGCTCCTGAGATCATTCTGGTATGAATTCTGTCTGTGCTTACACAGTCCATGGCAAGTTTTTCCTTTAAAAGTGGTCTGCAGTGAGGCACCTGGGTGGCTTAAGTGTCTGCCTTAAGTGTCTGACTTTGGCTCAGATCATGATCTTGTGGTCTGTGGGTTCGAGCCCTGCATCAGGCTCTGTGCTGATAGCTTAGAGCCTGGAGCCTGTGTCGATTTCTGTGCTCCCACTCTCTCTTGGCCCTTCCCCTGCTCATGCTCTGTCTCACACTGTCTCTCAAAAAATAAATAAATGTTTAAAAAAAAATTTAGAAGTGGTCTGTAGCAAGCACGGTCTAATCCACTCCCACCCCCAGGGTGCTATTATAGGTAGGTAAAAAACCTTTTTCCTCTTGAAGAAAATGGTCATTTGTTCTCATGCAACTGTGTTTTCACCAAGCAGGGACAAAATGTAATCCTGAATTTGGGGGATTCTCCCCTTTGTTATCAACAGCAAATATTTATGAGAGCAGGGATGGTAGTTTCAGTCTGCTGTGTCCCTGGAGCCTAGCAAAGTGCCTGTCCATATTTGTTAAGTGGAGATTAGAAGCCTACTCTCAGAGGTGCCTGGGGCTGGCTCAGTCGGTAAAGCGTATAACTGTTGAAATCTCGGGGTTGTGAGTTTGAGCCCCATGTTGGATGTTAGAGCTTACTTAGAAAAAAGAAAAGACTGGACTGATGGATGTGGGGGGGAAGGAGGGGATGGGCACGGAGAGGGGCACTTGTGGGGATGAGCACTGGGTGTTATATGGCAACCAACTTGACAATAAACTATTTGTAAAAAAAGAAAGAAAAAAAAAAGAAAAGACTGCACCAATAACCAACAGTGAAGTTTAGCGCTTTGTACCCCACCACCTACACATGGACAGATCAGATTAAAATAACAGAAACCTTTCAAGCATTTAAAAATACATATACTGGGCACCTGGGTGGCATAGTCGGTTGAGCCTCCAACTCTTGGTTTTGGCTCAGGTCATGGTCGTGGGATCGGGCTCTGCACTGGGCCTAGAGCCTGTTTAAGATTCTCTCTCTCTCCTCCCTCTGCCCCTCCCCTACTCACGTGCACTTGCAAACACATGAACTCTCAATAAATAAATAAATACACACACATACAAGTAAAAGTACAAATCTTAAATGTACTGCTTAATGACCTTTTACAAACAAATAATTTCATGAAGTCGCCCCCAGGTCAAGATGGAACACACTGGGGTCTAGTACCCCAGACCCCTCCCCTATATCCCTTTTCAGTTACCATCCTGACTGGCATCAACTCAGGTTGATTTTGCCTGTTGGTGAGCACTCTATAAATGGGATCATACATTGTGTTCTATTTTGTGTCTGTCCACTTTCACTTAATACTACATGAGATTCATGCATGTGATTGCACGTACCACTAGTTTGTTCTTGTTCAGCCCCGAGTAGTATTTTGTCATTGGAACATATCACAATTTACATATCCATTGGGAGGCTCTTAGTTTATCTGTCATAAATCAAGTGCTATGAACACTCTCATACATATATTTTTATCGAAAATGCAATCTATTTATTGACTTTGGGGGGTGTCATTTTATGAGTTTTAACCTGTGTGTAGATACATAAAATCACCGAACAATCAGGATTCAGTCCCATCACCCCCAAAGCACTCCCTTCCCCCCCACCCCTATCCCTGACAACCACTCATCTATTCTCCACCACTATAGTTTTATCTTTTTGAGAATGTCATACAGATGGAATTATATAGTATGTAACCATTGGAGGCTGGCTTCTTTCACTAGGATCATTCCTTTGATAGCCATCAGCATTCCTTTTTATCGTTGACATGATTACATGCTTTTTGATGGGCATAAGCACTCACTTCTATTGGGTTTGTTTGCTTGATCACAGTTTCCTCCTATGTTTAAGGACACCCAAATATTGTTCCAAAAGTGATTGAGCCAGCCACGTAAGAGAGTTCCAAGTGTTCCTTGTCTTTACCAGCATTTGGGAAACATTCTGGTCAGTGCGTATGTTACCTTTTAGCCATTCTCATAGGTGTGTATGTATTATATTTTAAAGCTCGTCGTAAATCATGGGAAGAATTAGTCATCTTCTGGAGCAGATGCCATTGGTGCCTCACTTGGATCCCCTGGGATCCCCTTTACTGTCCCATAGCTGCTGCAGGTGCTATTGCTAACAGCTCACACCCGCAACTTTATCCAGCACATGCCCTTGGGCCATTAGAGCTGCCTCATGATTTTTATACCCCAGCCCCAAACACACAGACACACACACTGGGGTGGTCCCAGCTAATGGCTGGCTATTATGGGGTGCAAGAACCCAGTTCCCTTGCCTCAAGGCAGACAGATTCACAGGTTGTGATTTACACTTCAGAGCTGCCCATGGGATTAAACTGAGGCTGGCTTCACCTGAAACTACATCCGTGTTCGGCTTTTCCTCCTGCCAGGTCCTGCACTCCTTCTTTCCTTACATGGTTTGCCTATGAGCACCCCCCCCACCCCAGTCCCCCAGGTAAAGCACCTGCACAGCTCTACTTTTCCAGCTCCACTTCTAGGAAACCTGCCCCAAGACAGTTTCGCAGCATCTATTTCTCTATCTTCTGCCCCCAAAGGCTCCACTTTCTGTGTATGTGTTGAGTTAAAAACAAAACAAAACAAAACAAAAGCACTTGACATTTAGCCAAGACGGACAAAAAAAAACAAAAACAAAAACAAAACACCCAATAAGCAGTAGCTTAAGCAAACAAGTGTTTGTTTTCTCAAGTAATGTTAGTCTTAATGTGACAAATGCCAGTTAAGTTACAGGTCTGCAGGCAGAACTAGGAGCTAAATGAAATTACCCTTTGACCGTCTCACTTGCTCTTCAGGACACTTCTGCCTGTGCAGGTCCCTCTGTCTACTTGCTTCCCCCAGTGTGTCCCAGTGATCTTGGAATGCACACTCCAGTCATTTCCAAACAGTACCTCCTGAGAATTTTTAGGTTCCTGGGGTTCTTCAACAATTCTGCACACACGGATTAGTATTTTATGCGAAACAACGGGAAATTTTAAATCCTGAGATTTTTTATCACTTGGCAAATTAATAACTGGGCAGTTAATTTCATTAAACTTTTCAAGACACCCCTCTAGTTATTTGTCTTCATAGGAAGTGGTCAAATAAACCCATTTGTTGCTCATGTGTTAATAACATTTATTAATTCTTTGGTTCAATTAGTGTTGATGGAGGTTCTGATCCAGGCTCCTTAATTAAATGTGTTCCAAATATGAATAAAATATTGGCTTCTCTTTTATTCATTCATTTATTTATTTATTTATTTAATCTTTGCTCCCTTTTTTTTTTTAAGCTTATTTATTTATTTTTGAGAGAGATAGTGCACACAGTCTGGGGAGGGGCAGAGAGAGAAGGAAAGAGAGAGAATCCCAAGCAAGTTCCACACTGTGAGTGCAGAGTCCAATGCGGAACTTGAACTGACATACTGTGAGTTCATGACCTGGGCTGAAATCAAGAGTAGGGCGCTTAACCAACTGAGCCACCCAGGTGCCCCCAGCCTCTCTTTTAAAAAGCATACACAGGGGCACCTGGGTGGCTCAGTTGGCTAAGTGTCCGACTTCGGCTCAGGTCATGATCTCATGGTTCGTGGGTTCAAGCCCCATGTCGGCCTCAGTGCTGACGGCTCAGAGCCTGGAGCCTGCTTCTGATCCCATCTCTCCCTTTCTCCCTGCCCCTCCCCCACTTACTTATATTCTGCCTCTCTCTCTCTCTCTAAAATAAAATAAACATTAAAAATTTTTTAAAAAGACCATACACACACATCATTTCATTTTTCACTGTATTGTAATTAGCGATTTGTGGTTTATCTTGTTCGTTAGATTGTAAGCTTCTTGAGGTCAGGGATTATGTGTTATCTCTGTGCTCCTATAACTAGCATGGTGACTGAAAGATTCCATATGTGTGTGTAGAGAGCAGACTGACAGACAGGGATGAGGGAGGGCAGAGAAGGAGAGGCAGGTAAGGGAAGTGGGGTACATTAAAGATGGCCACCAATTCTTTGTGATTTTCCCAACTGAGGGACAGAGTCTATTTCGGCTCCCCTTGAACCTGGATTGATCTTGGGACTTACTTTGACCAATAGAACATGGCAGACATGATGTAATTCCAGGCCTCAGCTTGAAAAAAGTCTGGCAGCTTCTACTTTGCTCCTTACGGGAAGCCAGACCCCTATAAGAAGTCCAACTATCTTGACACTACCATGCTGTAGGAAAACCCAAGATAACCTCATGGAGAAGACACACAGAGAACAGAGGAAACCAGTCAATAGCAAGGACTGAAGCGCCTAGACATATAACCCCAGTTGGATTGTGCCAACCAGACCTCAGCTATTTGAGCTAATCCAGCTGAGGCCCCAGATATCACAGAACAGAGATGAGCTATTCCCACTGTGCTCTGATCAAGTACTGACCCATGAAATCACGTTCTCATAAATGAAGTGTTGTTTTGAGCCACTAAGTTCTGGGTATGGTTTGTTACACAGCAAAAAATACTTGAAACAGGAAGTATTCACCATCAAAAGGGAAATTTACGGTTTCATTATTCCCAGTAATTTTTATTCTATTTAAGATATGCCTGCAGGAAAAGAACATTCTTAATACAAAGTAAAAGCTGTAATGGCGGAGATATGTGGAGTGCAGAGAAGATATTTCTGATACATTCCTCATATCCTACAAAGGGTACAACATGCCTTGGTTGGACATGTTGGATGCCTTGATCAGAGCTCGGAGGGAAGCTGGGGAGTTCACCACATGTGTTGAAACTCAGTTATTTACTGTGGTCAGGAAGCTGAGGTAAATGAATGAAATGGGTTGGTCATGGCAGGCATAGGGAATGGTGGTTTTGGGTTGGGAGTCACCAGCATTCAACTGCAGTCAGTTACAGTCATGAGAGAGCATGGACCTTGTATTGCTGGATCATCCATTTTTTTCCTGGAAGCAACAGAGACATATTTTTACATGAAATCTCCATACCTGGGCTATAACATTTGTTGGGCTGACAATTTGAGCTTCCTGGTCCCAGGAATGAGAACACTGGATGAGGTGTCATACTTATCATATACTGCATGTGTATGTCTCTCCTAGCATCCTGTAGCTTTTGAAAGTGAAAGCTGGACTGTCTGAGTACGTTCCAGCAAAGTCCAACTGGATCAGATTCAGTGCTTAAAGTTGTAAGTGTTGGTGTGGATGTGGAGCAACCGGAATTCCTACCCACTGCTAATGGATGTGGGAACTGGTACAACCATTTGAAGAAGTCTCTGGGAATAAGTACCAAAGCTGAGAATATACCTACCCTGTCCCTAGGACCCAGCAAGGCCAAGGTAAACATTCAAGAGAAATGCAATATATTTTTATCAAGAGATATGCATTAGAATGTGCATAGAAGCACTATTAGTAATAGTAAAATACTGGAGTATAGTGTCCGTCAATGGTAGAATGGATAAAGCATTCATCAATGGAATGTTACCCAGCAGTGCGAATAAATAAACAAGTAAATAAATGAACCAACACCCATGCAATAAACGTGTGTTGCTTGTTAACTGTAGGCAGTAACTAGATAAATCCCACAAACGAAATGTTAAGTGACAGAATTGGACATGGAAGGGTCCATTCAATATAATATATAGTGTATGAGGGTCCTGGCTGCTCCACATCTCCAGCAACACTGGGTATATAAAGTTCGAACACAGGCAAAGCTCATCAAAGGCTTGGGCATGATGGTGGTTACTCTTGACAGGGGGCAGTAACTTGATGGAGCAAGTTACAGGGGGCTCCCAGTGCACTTTTTTTGACTTGTGCACTTTTCTTTATGCATGCTGTGTTTCAAAAAATATTATTTTGGGACTCACTTGGCTGGCCCAGTCGGTAGAGCATGTGAATCTTGATCTCAGGTTTGTGAGTTTGAGTCCCATGTTAGGTGGAGAGATTGCTTAAAAATAAAAATCTTAGGGGTGCCTGGGTGGCTCAGTTGGTTAACCATCTGACCTCAGCTCAGGTCGCGATGTCACAGTCTGTGGGTTCGAGCCCTGTGGCAGGCCCTGTGCTGAGAGCTCGGAGGGTGGAGCCTACTTTGGATTCTGTGTGTTCCTCTCTCTCTCTACCCCCAGTCACGCTCTGTCTCTTTCTCTCAAAAATGAATAAATGTTAAAAAAAATTTTTTTTAATCTTAAAAAAGAATGTTTAAAAAAGCAAAACTTGCAAAGTGTAGCATTTCTCCTTCAACCTGATCCTAAAGCGAGGACACCATCAACCTGGAACACACCTCCAGTGGCCAGCACATACATGTAGCATGAGCGAGCACTACGCCTTTGTTTTCTCAGGTCACTAGACAAGGGGACGGTGCTCCGGGGAAGCCTGCCAGTCCTCCTCTCGGATCTCCTCCATCTCCCCGGATAGCGCTGCCCAACAAGGGGAGCATTGCCTCACCTCCCACACTGGGCCAGTGGCAGGTAGGCAGAAGTGAACAGGATGAGCAACCTTCGGGTCATCTCCTGGAGGTGACAAGGACCCATCTTTGACTAAGCAGAGAAGGATAGCATCCTAGGGGGTGGCAGGGCCACAAACTGGAAAGAAAGCAGGTGTCTGAATGACCATGTGACTCAGAAGCACCCTGTCTTCCAGGATCAGAGGGAAGGCTGGCAGTGCAGAGCCTGCTTGGGACTCTCTCCGTCTCTCTGCCCCTCCCCTGCTCATGCTCTTCTGTCTGTCTGTCTCTCTCTCTCTCTCAAAATAAAGAAATACACTTAAAAAAAAAAGAAATGCAAATTCTTGGGCACTCCCCCAGATGGAATGACTCATAGACTCTGGCCTGTGGCTCCTCACTGTGTGATTGCTAGCAAACCCTGTGGGGGATTCCAACTCACACTCGAGTTTGAGAACCACTGGCTTAGAGGAGTCAGCAAACTTCATCTGTAAAAGGCCAGATAGTAAATATTTTTGGTCCTGCAGGTCACACAGCCTCCGGTCTCTGAGACAATGACTCAGCTGTGCCATTGTAGTGCCCAAGCAGTTACAGGTCACCTGTAAAGGAGTGGGTATGACTTGATTGGACTTAGGGTGGGTCTTAGAGAATCAGGTAAATGCTTAGAGTATTAGGTAAATGCAGGACAACCTTATTATTATTATTTTATTTACTTTTATTTTGGAGGAAGAGAATGTTCCCTGAGTCTCTGTCTTCCTGTGGTCTGTCTTAAGTCTACACTAAGCACTCTCTGGCTCTTAGTTATGAATCCTTTATCCTCTGTGACTGAGCCCTTGCCTCCAGGTTCCTCATCTTACCTCCTACCTACTCCCTTACAGAATCTGTGAAATGCTATAATAAATCTCCCTGAGGTATTAAAATCTAATAATAGCTAATAGAGCTGCCTGTCCCAAAGGCATCTGGATTTTGACTTTGCACAATATTTGGTGCTAGTGGTTGGGGGGTCAGGAGGTGGGGGGAAGTATTGTGTCCTCCTACTGACATGGGCCAATCAGTGGATGGATGTTTTTGGAGAAAGAAAAGGCTTCCAGTTTCCCTGAAGTCACCTTCAGGGTACAGACTGCTTTCATGTAAATCCTGACCTGTCTGTTTGAGCTCAGATATCCCTGGAAGGAAGCAGAAATCTGCTGCCTTTAATCCTACCTGGGCTTAGGTTCCAGAATTCATCAGGAGCTACTGGCAGCTTGTTTTCTTCTGAGTTGGGAGATCTGGAAAGAGGAGCTCCAGCTGAACATATTGGCCATCCTCCTTCCTCGAGGCTGCCCTCCGGGCTGGGGGTGCCTGGCCCCTCAGGGACCAGAGCAGCCTATTGGAGTTTTCCCTCCTGTGTATGCAGAGAACAATCCCCACTCATGTCTCTCAGTATGCAGATACTAATGCCCTAGTACAGTCTCTCTGTTCTATTCAGGCTCCCCCTCCCCCATGATGGTGCCTTCAGTGGTGAGGGCAGATGTCTCTATCTACTGAATCAACTGCTAATCTCTTCCAGAAACCCCCTCACAGACACATCCAGAAATACTGTTTTACTAGCCCTCAGGGCACCCCTGGCCCAGTCAAATTAACACATTACATTGAACTTCACAATCCTCCCAGGCTCAAAGTCAGTGAAAAGAAAGTCTCATTCCATCTCATTGGCTTGGAATGGGTCACATGCTGTGGCTAGTGACTAGTGAGAGATCAGTGCAGATTGGCTAGGTGTGACCCATCTGTTCGGCGCTGGAGCTGGAGTGGGGCCACGAGGGAAACAGAGGCAGAGAGAGACACAGAGAGAGAGAGGGAATATGGAGGTGGGGGTGTGGGGGAGGGGTTTCAAGGAAATCAAACTCCAGGTGGTATCCCTGAGAGAGTGAGATTAGATGCATCTTAGCTGGTGTTCCCCCAGAATCTGACCCTGAGCTGAGTATTCAAAAGCAAGTAGTTTATTTGGGAGATGATCCCAGGGGAGCAGGGATGCATGAGAAGAAAGAGAAGAGAGCCAATAAACAAGGGATGTGCTATCAAGCAAGTTTCTTCTGTGAGCAGCTGAAGCCCAATCCCACTGGGGGGCTCTGGAATACAGTATAGGGCCTGCCTCAAAGTTATCCCAACAGAGGGGCAAGCAGACTGGAATAGTTACCCACCAACTCCTCTTCTATCATGTTTATAGAGCTGCCAGGGTAATGAATGTCCTCCAACCTTCCCCTCTCCCATGCCAGTGATCCTTTCCCACAGCAGGTGTTGGGCCCTTCTCTGGACCCCCTGGGTAACACACATTCTTCCTTCTGATGAATGAAAGGGAACATCAAGCCCATACCATATAAATAAGAGTGTACATTAAAGAGACCCTATGCCACAGGAACTTCCCTGTGAAAGAAAGAAAAGGTTTGCAGGCAGGCACTGCATTCTGGGCCACAAGCTAAAGCTCTCAAAATGACATGATTGACTCAGCTGATGGGAACAGATGAGCCAACTTTGAGACATCTCCACCTAAAGCACATGGACCAGGATTGAGAAGTGTGGACATCCGAACAGAACTCAAAACTGCTCCTGGAACTGGAGTGAATGAGTGCTGGACCACAGGTGGTGACTGCAATCCTAGCCCTTCAGTTGGTTGATGTTTCGAAATAAGCAACAGCTACCAGTTCCCCAACACGAATCAGACAATTCAACATCTTTACGTTTCCTGCTTGCCCCCTCTTCTTTCATTATCTTATTTTTAAATTCTTTCAGCAGTTGCTTTTGTCACTGTAAAAAGGACTTATACTTCTTTATCATGATTTCTTAACTATGGTGGGGAGATTTCTTATTTTTCAAAAAATATTTTACTATGATCTTTTTACTTTGTCCATGGTGTCTGTCTCTTCTGATCTTTTGGGGAGTGGGAGGAGGGGCATTAGAAAAATGTCTTTTCTTTTTCTTTTTCTTTCTTTGCTCTTCTTTTTTTTATACAGTAATTTGTACATCATGGGAATTAGTTGATTTTCATAACTTGGACACTTGGAGGATCTCACTAGTAAATTGTTTGGCTCTAAGTCATTTCTAAGAGGTATTTTAAACTTCGAAAAATTTTATTTTAGGTGTGTCCTTTCATAAGGAGTTTATAATTGACTTGGAATGGAACCGTATTTATCTTTAAAATGGGGATTAGCGGGGTACATGGGTGGCTCAATCAGTTAAACATCCGACTTCAGCTCAGGTCATCTCACGGTTTGTGGGTTCCAGCCCCATGTCGGGCTCTGTGCTGACAGCTAGCTCAGAGCCTGGAGCCTGTTTCAGATTCTGTATCTCCCTCTCTCTCTGACCCTCCCNTCGACTCAGGTCATGATCTCATGGTTCATGAAATTTGAACCCCACATAGGGCTCTCTGCTGTCAGCTTTGGATCCTCTGTCCCCCTCTCTCTCTGTCCCTCCTAGGATGGCACCCACAGGTGCTCTATCTGTCTCAAAAAAATAAAAAATAATAAAAATAAAGTGGGAGCTTAAATTTTAACTATTTTTATTTTTTTAATATTTATTTATTTTTGAGAGACAGAGACAGAGTGGGAGCAGGGGAGGAGCAGAGAGAGATGGAGACACAGAATCCAAAGCAGGCTCCAGGCTCTGAGCTGTCAGCACAGAGCCTGATGCAGGGTCAGACCCATAAACCGTGAGATCATGACCTGAGCTGAAGTCAGATACTTAACTGACTGAGCCACCCAGGAGCTCCTAAATTATTTTTAAAAAAATAATCTTTCTATGGACATGAGGAAGGCACATGTTGGGATGAGCACTGGGTGTTATATGGAAACAAACTGGACAATAAACTATATTTTAAAAAAATTTTTTAAAGGTAAAAAAATATTTCTTTGTAAGCAATGTTTGGTTTACATAAAAATTACAGAGGTGGTACAGAGACTTCTGATACAACCCTTACCCATTTTTCTTATTATTTCCATCTTAAAATGTGTGGCACATTTGTTATAGTTAATCAATATTGACACATTATTATTAACTAAAGTCCATGATTTATTTGGATCTCCTTGGTTTTTACCTAATGCCCTCGTTTTCTGTTTCTGGATCTATACAGGACACCACATTACATTTTGTCTTCCTGTCTCCTTACGCTCCTTTGGTGTGTGTGTGTGTGTGTGCGTGTGTGTGTGTGTGCACGCGTGCGTGCGCGCGCTCGCGAGCGCATGTGTGTCAAAGTAGCTTCCATGCCCAGCGTGGAGCCCAACGCGGGGCTTGAACTCACGACTCTGAGATCAAGACCTGAGCTGAGATCACAAGTCAGATGCTTTACTGACAGAGCCACACAGGTGCCCCATGACTTTCTTTGTTTTTGATGACATTATCAGTTTTGAGGGGTACAAACAGGTATTTTGTAGAATGTTCCTCATTGGAACTTACCTGAGATTTTTCTTACAATTAGACTGGAGTTATGGGATTTGCAGAGAAAGGCAACAGCGGTAAGCACCATTCTCACCACATCTCATCAACAATGCACATTACCCACATGACTTATCACTGTTGACATTGATCTTGACCACCTGGTTGAGACAGTGTTTGTCAGGTTTCTCCACTATAAAGTCCTCTTTTCTATCTTGTCCCCTTTGGAAGGAAGTCACACTTAAGGAGTGGAGAGTGATGCTTCAGCTCCTAGAAAATGGTGCAGGAGGGAGAATAATCCCCTCCCCAAAGAGGTACACATCTTCCTCCCCAGAACTTGTCAGTGTGTTACACAGCACAGAGCACTTAAAGATGTGGAGAGGCGGTGAGAGAAAAGAAGGATCAAGGATAACTTGGAGGTTTCTGGCTGGGGATGCTGAACGAAAGCCATTTATGGAGATGAAGAAGACTGGAGCAGGGACACGGGGAAGGAGAGATGGAGGGGGAACATCAAGACATTTTTCAGACTATCTAGGATAATTTGGAGACATTCACATGGAGTTACCAAATAACTGGATCCCAGGAAATGTGGAGATCTCAGTTGCACTCATAACGTTAAGGAACGGGTGAGATTTCCTTGGGAAAGAATAGGGAAAGTGAAAGAGGCCAGGACCAAACTCTGAGGAAGAGTTGAGAACAGAAGCCAGGCTGGAGGGGGTTCCATGGGAGGAAGAATGAACACAAAGTGAAAAAGTGTAGGTACTTGTAGAACACATGTTGGGTTCTTGAAATCAAGCAAACGCCTGTGAGGCTTGTAAGGCCAACATTTCTGGGCCCAGAGTTTCCAACTCAGTAGGTCTAGGACCATGCCTGGGAGTCTGCATTCTAACAAATTACCAGGTGATGTTGATGCCACTAGCCTGAGGACCCCTGTCAGAATGAATGAGTTTCTGTCAGAAACTCATGACCCCTGTCAGAATGAACCCCTGTTCTTGGCTATGAATGGACATCAGAGAACTGGCAGGGAGTGTGAATAAAGGAGGACTTCCTTTTTTTTTTTTTTTAAATATTTTTATTTATTTCCAGGAGAGAGAGACAGCGTGAGCAGGGGAGGGTCAGAGAGAGAGGGAGACACAGACTCTGAAATAGGCTCCAGACTCTGAGCTGGCAGTCAGCACAGAGCCCGACGCGGGGCTCGAACCCACGAACCGCGAGATCATGACCTAAGCGAAAGTTGGACGCTTAACCGACTAAGCCACCCAGGTGCCCCAAAGGAGGACTTCTAAAGATGAAAGGTAATGGCATATTTGCTTGCTGGTGGGAGTGACCCAGCAGAGTCGGGAAGATGGATGGTGTGGAATGGGAAGGGACAAATGAAGAGAGAGTCCTTGGCAACTCAAAAGGGGGCTGGATTTGGAGCATCCTGGGGGCTTTGGCCTCTCTTAGGAGAATGAACATTTACCCCAAGGCAGCAAGAGTGCATAGACTTTGAAGATTACTAGTGAAAGATCGAGCTAGCTTGTTTGTAGTCAAGAAGAATAAAGACTTTATCTGGAAACTTTTTATTCTGTATTCTCAAGGAAAAATGAAGGGAGAGGACAGTCAATATTAGAGGAGATTTGAGAGACAAAGGGAGAAGGTATGAACCAGACACCTTGGGGGCCAGGAAATCAACTTTCTTAGACTGGCCTAATAGAACTTTCTGCAATCAGGGGATGTTCTATAATCTTTACTGTACAACATAGTAGCCGCTAGCTACATGAGACAATTTATATTTAAGTTAGTTAAAATTAAATAACGATAGAAATGTAGTTCCTCAGACTCACTGGTCACATCTTAAGGATCAATGCTGTGTTCTTAGAAGAGACATGGTTGGGTTGTAGAAGTGTGTGTGTGTGGGGGGGGAGGTGCGTGCTTGAGGTTTGTGAAGCCAGTGGCCCTGGTTTGTGATTTTCCAGCAGCCCTGGTTTGTGATTTTTTTTTTTTTTTTTTTTTTTTTT
>NW_027551566.1:4212883-4228955 GCF_008692635.1 Crocuta crocuta
TTTTTTTTTTTTTTTTTTTTTTTGCCAGCAACACTCAACAGTTCAGCAACAGGCCCAGAGAAGGTGGGTGATACAGGCCTTTCGGGGTGGGCTTTTTCCAGATAGGTAGGACCAAAAGAGAGAAGCCCAAAACATCAAGGAGATTGAGGCTGAAGTGATTATAATGCAGGACTGCGCAATGTCTGGTGCAGGACAAGAACAGTCGTAAAGCTCAAAGGACTCTCAGATGTGTCCTTACCTGTAAAAATGACCCTAATCGAATAAAACATATACCTTAGCTTTTCTATAAATTCCATCTCAGAGATAAATTGTTAACAAGGTCAAATTTCTCCTCTCTCTCTCTCTCTCTTTTTTTTTTTTTTAGTGTTTTTATTTATTTTTGAGACAGAGAGAGACCAAGCATGAGCGGGGGGAAAGGGCAGAGAGAGAGGTAGACACAGAATCGGAGGCAGGCTCCAGGCTCTGAGCTGTCAGCACAGAGCCGGATATGGAGCTCAAACTCACAGACCGTAAGATCATGACCTGAGCTGAAGTCGGATGCTTAGCCAACTGAGCCACCCAGGCACCCCAAGTTTCTCTTTATATAACATGCCAGCTAATAATGAAAAGAATGATAGAGTTAGAGCATCAACGACCTCAATGTCACCGATGAAATAATGCTCATATAAGCAATGCTCATCAATGGCTGCGAAAACCATACACACACACAAAAAAGGACAAGATATTTTGTGTCTCTTACTAGAAGAACTCAATCCCACCTGATATTACCTTGCCAAAAAATCAACCCTGAGTCTGATCAGGCTTCTAGATCCAACAACCAATCTACAAAACATGTCAGCACTAAGAAGATAGAATCAGTAAAATCTAGATTGAGGAAAATTCTACCAAGTAAACAACTTACTTTCTTCAACAAATTAATTGCACGGAAAAAAAAAAAGATGGGAAGGAAATATAAAAGGGATTTATAAGACACATCTACAATGAAACTTTGGTTTTGTATGTTAGGTGTCCTTATATTTTAGGAATACATACTGAAATATTAACAGGTGTAATTATATATTTGGGATGTGTTTCAAAATAATCCCAGTGGTGGGGGCATAAATGAAAGAAGAGGGGCCCATTTGATTAGTGTCGCTGGTGATGGGTACCTGGGGCTTCATTATACTATTCTTTCTGCTTTGTGTATATTTAAATTTTTCCATAATAAAAAGGTTAAATAAAAAGAATCCTCCCTAAGTTTGCCTGGCTGGCTCAATTGGTAGAGTACGCAACTCTTGATCTCAGGGTTATGAGTTCGAGTCCCTTGTTGGGTGTAAAGAAGACTTACAAAAAATAATAATAATCGTATACTGATACTCTTTCTAGATATACACCTGCATCTCTCCTTCCTTTCATAACCAAGCATCTTGAAGGAATTATCTCTGCTGTTGGCTTCACATCGTTACTTTCTGCTCATACCTTTAACTAGGCAGTCCTCCATCTGTCCATGTTCCTTCCCCAGACCTGCTCAGGCCAAGATTCCCAGGACATGCATTCCCTTGACATTGTTGGCCACATCCTCCTTTTCAAGCTCTCTCTAAACCAGGATGACTGGAGTCAGATAACAAGGGTTCACATCCGGGCTAGATACATCTTGGATTGATTTTTTTCTGGAGAACCCCTTTTATTCTCCATCTCCCCACCTCTAAAATCATGATAATAATAATTATACCCATCCTGGGTTCTTAATGCTGTGTAACAACCCACCCCAAAATGATGAATTTGAAACACTGTTTATTATCTCCTATGGTTCTAAGGATTGATCGTCTCAGCTGGGTGGCTGTTTCTTGGGGATCCCTCAAGTGGTCACAATTAGTTGTGCTGAAGGCTTGGGTTGTCTTCCCTTATATACCTGGCCCTGGGGTTGCTGGAACAGTTGGGGCTGGTCAGGTATTTTCTCCCTCTCTCCATGTGGCATCCCCCATAGCTAGCATGGGTTTTTTCTCAGGAAACTTGGACTTCTTACATGACAGCTGGCTTCCCCCAGAGTGAGCATTCAACAAGACAGGAAGTGGAAACTTGTGCTCCCTTATAGCCTCGAACCTGGCCTATCACTTCTTTTTTTTTTTTTTAATGTTTTTTTATTTATTTCTGAGAGAGAGAGAGACAGCATAAGCAGGAGAGGGTCAGAGAGAGAGGGAGACACAGAACCTGAAGCAGGCTGCAGGCTCTGAGCTAGCTGTCAGCAGAGCCCAATGCAGGGCTCGAACCCACAAACCACGAGATCATGACCTGAGCTGAAGTTGGACGCCCAACTGACTGAGCCACCCAGGCACCCCTGGCCTATCACTTCCACCATATTCTATTGGTCAAAGCTCTCACAGTGCCTGCCAGAATTCTGAAGGAGGGCCTTAGTGAAGTGCCAGGGAGAAAAATCTCCTAGTCATTCAGATGTGAAATAAACCCTATTCTCTGTTGTAAAAGCACTCTCTGTCTTCCCTACTCTTTCTTCCTATCCCCTATCATTTTCTTTTTCTTTTTTTCCCAAAGTTTATTTACCTTTTTTTGAGAGACAGAGAGAGAGTGAGCAGGGGAGGGGCAGAGAGAGGGGGAGAGAATCCCAAGCAAGCTCTGTGCTGTCGGCGCAGAGCCTGACATGGTGCCCAATCTCACAAACCATGAGATTAAAATCTGAGCTGACACCAAGAGTCAGACACTCAACCGACTGAGCCACCCAGGTGATCCCCTCTAACATTTTCTAAATGAGTTTCTCAAAATATTAATGTGCTAAGTACTCCTTTGGCTGCAAGAAATGATACTGGCTTAAGCAGTAGATAATATTTTTCTTTTGTTATAAAAAACATGAAAAGGAACAGTTGTAGATACTGCTTCAGCTGTTCAAGTCTGGTTCAAAGGCCATCCCCTTTCTTCCTGCTCTGCCAACATTGGCATCTGGGCTTTCATCATCATGCTGGTATCCTCATTGTCATAAGATGGCTGCCACACCTCCAGACATCGAATTGGAGTAGAGCTCTGTTTAGGACTCATTGGATGAACCTATGTCATGTGCCTAAAACTAGCTGAATAGGGGCTAAGAAAGAGAGAATGGAGCTCAGTACATTACTGTGCTGCATAATGTTAGATGCCCATTATCAAGGAAAAAGTGCAGAATGGATATTTAGTAGGCAAAAACTGTGACATATTATATCACTCACATTTATGTGTGTAGGTCATTGTTCAGCATGTGGTGGGTAGTAGATATGAAACAATGTTTGATGGATGGTGGCCATCATGGATTGGGAAGTCAGGACTCCAGGTCACCTCCTCTATGGCCCCGCGATAGAATTAACAACCACAACCTCTGCCCAACAATACTGTAAAAGTACAAACTTTATCAAAGCACTTGAAAGATGTTAGGACGCTTAAATTTACATTTCTGGGGGTTCTTGAGTAGCTCAGTTGGTTAAGCTTCAAGTCTTGACTTTGGCTCAGGTCATGATCTCATAGTTTGTAAGTTCAAGCCCCGTGTGCAGCTCTGTGCTGACAGTACAGAGCCTGCTTGGGAGTCTCTCTCTTTCCTTCTCTCTGCCCTTCCCCTGCTCATGTGCTTTCTCTCTCTCTCTCTCAAAACAAACAAATAAATAATTTTTAAAAAGTTTTCTATTTCTGTCTTCTTTTTTTAAACTGTGACCCTTTGAGGTCAGGTACCAAGATTTGTTCACTTTTGGGTCCTCAACACCTAACACAGGTTAGGGAAATGAATGTGACCTTGAGTTACACGTTTGGGGAAAGTTTTAATGGCAAGAAGACCTACTTAGGAAAAGTGAGAGAAATCAGAAGAAGAGAAAACAAAGCAGAAGAAACATTCAGGACCAGTCAGAGTTTTCTGAAAAACCAGAATGTAAGGGACCCTACTTAGCAAGTAAAATTACTTTTGCCGATTCAGTAAAAAGAGTAGGGGAAAAACCCCACAGAAAGTGGTTAAAGAGAATCAAAATGAAGAGGAAGCACAGAAGGAAGGGAGAAAAGAAGGGGTGAGGGGAAAGGAGAAAGATCCCTGCCTCTTTGGTCATATGGCCTCTGACTCTCTGTGTGTGACATCCTTGTTTCTCTCTTATAGGGACACTTGTGATGGCATTTAGGTCCCCACCCCAGATAACCAGGATAATCATCTTATCTCAATATCCTTTACTTAATTATATCTACAAAGTCTCTTTTTCCCAATAATATCACATTCTGGATTCCAGGGAGTAGGGCCTGAATATCTTTAGGGTTAAAGGGCATTTTCTAGCCTGCTACAGTGGGAGAGACGAAGGAGGAAGAGGAGAGAACATCACCGTATCAGCCTCCTTCAGAACACCGTTGCCCCAAATCATTCTTTCTGACATCACCTGCAGGAATTTAGCTCTATGTATGCCACACCCACGGCATCATACAGTGGCCACGAGAATGTGCCACTCATGTCTCCCACTCTGGGAAAGTGGTCAGCCCTGGGTCCCCAGGGCTGTGCTCTGAAATCCATCAGCTCACTGGGGGCAAGGCTGTGCTTCCCAGGGCTTGCTCACAGCAGGGATACTGAGGCAGGCCCGCTCCCTGGAGACATGGAACTCCTCTCACAGATGACTTTGACTAAGGAGTCCCTGAAGGCTTTCCTGGACCTTCCTTAGATCTGCCCGGCTGTCTCTGTACCAGGCTTCCACCCAGCCTCCCTCCCTTCTCTCCAGCTCTCCTTCCCTGGGGCCAGAACTTCACCCAGTCTGACTGCCCCCCATCATCCTTGCCCCCTGCAAACTCCTCCCTGGTCCCTCTCCATCATCTCTCACAGGCATACCCCCCTAGTAAGCATCTTGTGCATTTAACCCCTGCTTCCTATCTGATTCTTAGACAATCTAGATTAACACATATTACCTGCTTAATACTCATCTTTAATCTTTAGCTAAGTCATTCAATACATGTATTTTTTTTTTTTACAAATAGTTTATTGTCAAATTAGTTTCCACATAACACTCAGTCCTCATCCCCACAAGTGTCTTCCTCCATGCCCATCCCTCCTCCCCCCCACATCCATCAGTCCTCACTTTTTGTCAGCATTCAAGAGTCTCTCATGGTTTGCTTCTCTCCCTTTCCCCCACGATTTCCGCCCTTCTTCTCCCGCTTGTTCCTCCGTCAAGTTCCTCCTAATCCTCCTATACGTGCAAACATATGATATTTGTCCTTCTCTGCCTGACTTATTTCGGTCAGCATAACACCCTCAAGGTCCATCCATGTTGCTACACATGGCCAGATTTCATTGTTTCTCATTGCCATGTAGTATTCCATGGTACAGATAAACCACATCTTCTTGGTCCATTCGTCTGTTGATGGACACTTAGGCTCTTTCCATGTTTTAGCTATTGTGGAGAGTGCTGCTATCAATACATGTATTTTAAAAGGAAAGTTTCCATTCACTGCTAGAAATAGAAAGCCAACACCACTTGCCATAAACAGAAGGAAAGTGGAAAATAGAGGTATAGATCAACAAAACAATGTTATTACATTTTAGCCTGGTATTCATTGCTTGCCTGCTAGAGGACCCAAGTCTGAAGTCGGCTTGCATTCAGAGGAATCTGGCCAGTGTTACAGATGTGTTGAAAACCTGTTAGCACCAAGCTAAAACCTTCTCCTGGACCTAGTCAGAAAGACCAAAAGTGAGAATAACTTTCTCACTTGGGACTTCCAAGGTAACACCTACCATAGACCAGGGAGTGCACCTCAAACAGTCACAGAGCCTTGCACATGATTGACAGGCAACAATGATGAATTCATTATTGGTAATAGGAAAATAGCTATTAATTTGTGGGTTTTTTTCTAGCAATAACTTGTTCTCCATTAATACCAGTCAGGTAAATGTTCCTTCATCTTTCTTGTCTTTGGGGAGGTCTGGGTTACAAAAGCAAAGTCTTTTGAAGGTACCCATCTTGGAGTCTTGAAAGAAAGCCTAAAGTCACAAGTGAGGAACAGAGAAGGGTGGAGCATGGAGGGAGAAAGGGGCTGCTTAGGCTAAAGACGATTGAGGCATAGGATCCAGAGAGCTGGAAAGACTCTTCCCCTAGGGACAGGATCTAGAGGGGTGGGGTGCCTCTGAATTTAGAGCATGGTTTTATAGAGGGCTTTCGGCAAACCCGCCACATTGAGTCAAAATAAAAACAATAAAATCATGGGACGTTGTCTCTCATCCTGCTTTGTGAATCTGGATTCATGTATTCCTATAAGCATCTTAAGAATATTAGATCGGTAACTTTTATAAAGCTAGCCAACTCACTCCCAAACCATCTATTTATATTTATATTTTGGGGGTACCCCAAATGGTAGAGATTTGTTGTTTCATAAGGATGCCCTTAATTTTCATAACCATGCCCTCTGTCTCACAGGAGTAAGCTGAAAAGTAACTGTGGTCTGGTGGCTTTTGGAAAGCCAGCTTGCAGTTCATCAGGAAAGGACACATTGCCTTTTCCATGAGTCATGGGAGAGCAGAGGAGTGAGCAAGTGTCATTAATAAGTGTTCAGTTGAAACTCTTCGCAGCAAGTACAAAAGCACAATTCCAACTGGCTTAAGCACGAGAGAGAGAGAGAGTGAGGGATGCATGGGTGGCTCAGTGGGTTAAGCAACCACCTTCAGCTCAGGTCATGATCTTATAGTTTGTGAGTTCGAGCTGTGTGTCGGGTTCAGATTCTGCGTCTGCCTCTCTCTCTCTCTCTCTCTCTCTCTCTTTCTCTCTCTCTCTGTCCTTTCCCTGCTTGTGCTCTCTCTCTCTCTCTCTCCCCCCAGAATAAAGAAACTTTAAAAGAGAGAGCGCATGCAAGAGATAGAAGAGTTTACTCGTATGTATAGACCATGTAGACTTACTTCAGGCAGGGATAGATCTAGGACTGTCAGGACTCAGTATTGCTCTCGCATTCTCCTTGCTTTGCTTTCTCCTTTGGCTTCAACTTCAGGCTGCTGCTGGGGGCGAAAGTGACTGGCTGCCCCAGGCTTGTTCCCATTGTCTCTCAACCTCAGGGAAACAGAGTCTCAGTTTGGGTCTCTTATGCCTGCCCTTGAGGCAATCACTGTGGCCAAGGCAAAGGCTCTAATTAGCCATGTTAAATGCCCACCTCTCCTAGAAGGGGTGGAGTCAGCCTGCCCTGAACTACACTTTTGGTTATTGGAGGAAGGGAAAACGGATGCCAGGGGCCAGGTGAAAACACCAGGTGTCCTCCACAGGTAGACCCTAGATGTGCCCAGGAGCAGACAGAGCTCGTTAGTGTGGAAGACACACAGATCTTTTTTTTGGAAAATTCTCAGTGTGTATACAAACTGACTACCCCACAGGTGAGGGGACCCCCACATGGCACATGGCACTGACTGAAGGCCCTCTTGGATTCACTGCTCTTTTCTGTTTAGCTCAGGATGCACATTCTTGGCACCCCGGTGCATCTCTAATAAGAGGCTTAAGAGCAGGGGTTCTTGACTTTTCTAAACCTTTTATTCTTCTCTCTTGTGAGATGGGTATAAAATGAGTATTTCTCTCTCACAAAGGATTGTTTAGTGAAACAGTATGTCAAAGGCATATTACCCAGTGTCTAGATCAGAGAAGGCGTTTGACTAACATTGGCCATTGTTATTTGAACAATAGAAAAATACTTCCTACAAGCACATTCACAAATATGATCCCTTTTGATTATCATAGTAACCCTGTGAGGTGGGTGAGAGACACATTATTATCCCATTTTAGGAATGAAGACACTGAGGCTCAAAGAATTTAAATGATTTTGGGGGCGCCTGGGTGGCTTAGTCGGTTAAGCGTCTGACTTTCGCTTAGGTCATGATCTCGCGGTTCGTGGGTTCAAGCCCCGCATCGGGCTCTGTGCTGACTGCCAGCTCAGAGCCTGGAGCCTGTTTCAGAGTCTGTATCTCCCTCTCTCTCTGACCCTCCCCTGCTCACGCTGTCTCTCTCTCCTAGAAATAAATAAAACATTAAAAAAAAAAGAATTTAAATGATTTTGCCATAACCTTAGAGCTTGTCAGTGACAGAGCCAAATTTCAAAGCCAAGTTGTTGACTTCTCCCATTTAAGTACTAACCAGGCCCAACCCAGCTTAGCTTCTGAGATCAGATGAGATCGGGGGCATTCAGGGTGATATGGCTGTAGACTAGTTGTTGACTTCTCAATGCTACCTCCTTGTTACCTTCCAAATCATAAATGCTGACCAAAAAAATGTGGGGATGGCTAAGGACAGCCTTCCAGAACAATACACACTATTCATGCCAGTCATCATAGTCTAGACCAACCCCGTCCACAGAAATACAATGCGAACCACAGATGGAATGTTAAGTTTTCTAGGAGCCACATAAAAAAGTAAAAACAAAACAAAGAAAAAACCCAAATAAACAAGAAAACAAACAGAAGGTGATTTTACTACTATAGTTTATTTAAGCCAATAAATCCAAAATATTATCATTTCAACATGTAAATCAGTATACAACACTATTAATGAAATATTTTAGCCTTATTCTTCGTAGTAAGCTTACAGAACCTGCTGTGTGTTTTACACGTATAGCACAGTTCAGCTCACATCAGCCACCTTTCAAATGCTCAGTGGCCGCATGTGACCAACTAGTGATACTTGCTTTGGACAAGGCAGGACTAGAGGTAGATGAGGCACACATTTAGGGCTCCAGAAAAGCAGGGGGGTATGAAAGACGGGACTAGAGAAAGAGAGAGAAGGATTTTGTTTCAAAGAGTTTATGTAGAGCCTTGCAAATTAGAAAGAAGAGATTTAAAATAAACACACGCATAAAATATAATAAAATAAGTACACGTGGGTTAGTGTTGTTTTTATTCTGAATTACAGTAAAGTGGGGATGATGAAGCACCATAATCTTGTCCTTTATAAAGAAGGCGCCTGGGTGGTTCAGTCGGTTAAGCGTCTGACTGTAGCTCAGGTCATGATCTCACTGTTCCCTGAGTTCCAGTCCCATGTCAGGCTCTGTGCTGACGGCTCAGAGCCTAGAGCCTGTTTCAGATTCTGTGTCTCCCTCTCGGCCCCTGCCTCTCCCCCACTCGCGTTCTGTCTCTTTCTCGAAAACGAATAAACATTTTAAAAAAAGAAGAAGATCTTAATGCTGTCTGTGTGTGGGACAACGCCTGTTGCAGAAGAGATGAGCCAAGATGCGGCAACAGAACCCACTGCAGCTAGTTGAATCACAAAAGCAATTCATTAAAGGATGTTAGGCGGTTCGCGGAACCTCCAGGGAACCATAGAATTGGTCTCAGAAGGGAGAAGCCGAAATGGTGCTCAAACTGTAGTTCCTGGCTTCTCCAGTAAGGGCTCTGTCGTTGTCATCTCTTGTCCAGGGCACCTCCACTTACCACCCTCCCAAGCACAGGACATGGCTACCAGGACCTGACCAGGGCCTCCTTCGTATATGGAGTCTGTGCGTATATCCTAGTTGTAGAACCTGGGTCACATTCTTGCACCCTATATAGCAGGGGAGTCTGGGAAAGCTATTTTCAGGCTCCCTCATGAGGAAGTGAGCCTCGTAACATAAAACTACCCAAAAGTGAAGGTGAACAAATAGTACTGGGTTTCCTCAAGCATGGTGCATGTCCACTCCACGAGTTAATTGTTTTTCTCTTTTATTTTTATTTATTTATTTTTAAAGTAGACTCCATGCCCAATGGGGGTCTCAAATTCACCACCCTGAGAATGAGAGTTGCATGCTCTACCAATTGAGCTTGCCAGGCACCCCTGGTTTTCTCTTTTAAAAACTATTGTGAAATATAGCACACAGACAAGAGTGATTATAATATGGGTACCTGGTTAAATAATAATAATAATTATTCTCCTCCAGGTTAAGAGATAAAACATTATTAGTACCTTGAAACCCCTCACCCCCGTTTGTCCTCTCCCCAAGTGATTACCACTATCCTGACTTTTGCATCATTTTCTTGCTTTGCCTAGTGTTTTTTGAAGTTGAGATATAATTGACATGTGACAGTTTGTTAGATGTATAATGTAATGACTTGATACATGTACATATTGCAAAATGATCACCACGGTAGGTTCAGTTAACATTCATCACCACACATAATGATACTTTTTTCCCCTGTAATGAGAACTTTTAAGATCTACTCTCTTCGCAACTTTTGGGGTTTTTTGAAATTGAACTTTTGACTTTGAGATCATGTAGATCTACATGCAGTTGTGTACCTTTCATTCAGTCTCCCCCAGGCATAAATTTTATAGAACTAGAGCACAGTATCATGAGCAGGATATTGAAACTGAGACAATCCACAGGTCTTTCTCATTTTACTTGTACTTTCTCATTTACTTGTACTCATTTATGTGTGTGAGTGTTTAGTTCTATACAACTTTATCACACGTGTAAGCTTGGGTATCAACTACCACAGATCCTGAATACTTCCATCACTACAAGCGTCTCTCATGTGCCCTTTTTATAAATCAACTCCTGACAACCACTAATCTTTTTCCCATTTTTATGAACTTCTCCTTTCAAGAATGTTATATAAATGTAATCAGATAATATATTACGTTGGGATTGCTTTTTTTAAATTTAGCAGAGCTCTCTAGAAATTCTTCCAGGTGGGTTGGTTGGTGCCTAATGGTTTTAACATGTGAGTTCGTATTCCTAAGCAAGGTATTGTTTACTTAGATTGATTTTTAAGAATCATTTGAATGTTATGTTACAATTCTTCTGTAACTTGCTTTTTTTCATCCAACAATATGTTTTTGAGATATACCTTTGTTAGTATGTGTGGTTGTCGGTCGTTCATTTCCACTAGATGCACTTATCACAAAATATTCAGTCGGCTAAGCATCCAACTTCGGCTCAGGTCATGGTCACACGGTTCGTGGGTTCGAGCCCCGCATCAGGCTCTGTGTTGACAACTAGGTCAGAGCCTGGAGACTGCTTCTGATTCTGTGTCTCCCTCTCTCTCTACCCTCCCCTGCTCATGCTGCCTCTCTCTCTCTCTCTCTCTCTCTCTCCCTCAGAACTAAATAAAACATTAAAAAAAACCCAAAATATTAATCTAATCAGTTATTGATGTGCATTCTAGTTGTGTTAAGGTTTTTATATTTTTGAACATGATGAATGACGTTAATATGAATATTCTTGCCTGTGATTCTGGATGCAGAAGTGCAAGTCTTTTTCTAAATTTAAAAACTTGGTGGTGGGGGGTGGGGGACACCAGGCTGGCTCAGTCTGTAGAACATGTGACTCTCGATCTTGGGTTTGGGAATTTTGAGCCCCATGATGGGTGTAGAGATTACTTAAACATTTTTTAATTAGAAATAAGTTTAAAATGAAAAAATAAACATTGGAATGGATTTTCTGGTTCATTGAATATGTGTATGTTTAATTTTACCAGATAAAGTCAAATTCTTTTCCCAAAATGTTTGGATCAACATATATACCTATCAGCAATGCTTGAATAGTCTTATTGTTCTATATCCAAAGCAACACTTAGTAGTATTGTTAAACCTTTTAATTTTGCCAGTCTGATAAACATGAGGTAGTATTTCATTGTCATTTTAATTTGCATTTTCCTGTTTACTAATGAGATTGAGTATCTTTTTATATGTTGATGGCCCATTCACGTTTTCTCTTCTGGGAAATGCCTGTTCATGTCTTTTGTCATTTTTAAAACTTCTGTTACTTCTTCTGACATTTTAGTTCCTTATATAGCCTAGATTCTAATCATTTATAAGATAACTATGTTCCAAAAGTTCTCTCAGTGTGTGATTTGGTTGATCATTCCCCTTACCAAATCTTTTGATGAAGTCATTCTTAATTTTTCTGCATTCAAATGTTTTTCTTTTATGGTTGTGTTTTTGTCTCGTAAGAAATTCTGTTCCCTTGTGTGTCAGCTATACTTCAGTAAGATAAATAAATAGCAAACACGCAAATAAACATAAATAAGTAAATAAATAAAATTCTGCCCTATCTTATGGTCATAAAGATATTCTCCATTATCTATCTATCTATTTATGTATATGTATATACATACACGTTTAAATGTTTAACCCACTGGAAATTGATGATATGTGTGTGCATTATTCAATTTCCTTTATTTTTCCCCAAATGGATTACCAGTCATTCCCATTCTATATCTGAATAACACATCTTTCCTCACTGCTCTGCGATGCAGTCTGTCATAAAGCAAAAGTCCACATGCGTGTGGGTCTGCTTTGGGGCGCTCCACTCTGTATTAGAGGTCCATCTGTGTACCAATGCCACACAATTACTATTGGTATCTGATAGAGTGAATCTATACACATCACTCTTCACAGTTGTGTTTTGGTTATTGTTTCAAATAGACTTTAGAATAAATTTGTCAGATCTCACAAAAGTATATTTTTTTCAAATATATTTAAGAAGTGTATTCAATCTACAGATGAATTTAGGGATATTTAACCTCTTTTTTCATTTGGAGTATCCTAGTCTATTACTATGAAAAATCTTTCCGTTGATTAGTGTCTTCCATGAAAAGTTTTTTCTAATATTATCCACAAAGATCTTCCACAATATTAAAAAAGTTTTATTTCAAGGCACTTTGTATTTTGGTTGTAAGTCATTTTTTTCATTAGATTTTTAATTTTTCTAAATGTTATTGACATTTAGAAATGCAATTGACACACAGAGATTTCCTATAAACAACCTTCCTAAACTCTTATTAATTCTAATAATTTATCTGTAGACTCTTCTGTTCTCCATATAGATAATCATACTGACTACAAATGATGATTGATACTTTTTCCTTTATAATTCTTATACCTGTATTTCTTTTTTCTAATTCTTTCTGTACCCACAAAAAAGCTGGTCTAGTGTGAAATGGAGCCATCAGAACAGGCAGCCTGGTCTTGTCCTGAGTGCTGGCTCCACAGGTGAATTCAGTTTGTAAATATGTATCAAGCTTGTGTACTTATGATTTGTGCATTGTTTCTAACACAGAGTAATAATAGTTCAGTAAAAAGTTTTAAAAAATATTTTTAGGAATATTTCCCCAACATCCTAACCTCTCCTCATGCTCTAAGGATGCCACTGAGCAGGTCTGTACCTGTCTATTTTCAACCTGACTACCTATTACTGTAGAAAGGAAGTCTTAAGTGAACACTCATACCTGTTTTCTCAGATAACTACCAGGGGAGGGGGCACAGACCTACTCTCAGCAGCTCTAGAGGGCAGAATACAGAGGGGAGATGGAAGTACGAGGAAACAGACTTTCCATAAAGCAGAAGGAAAAGCATTCTAACAGCATCGTCGTCTAACCAGAGAATAGACTGCTTTTTGAAAAAGTGAGCTCCCAATACTGTGAGTATTCAAGCAGGGCTGGATACACACCTACTAAGGACGCTACGCAGAACCACCCCCCTCCCCCGCCAGTGGAGGAGTGGGGGCGGGGTGTGTCCCAGATCACTGCTTCTGCCTCTTTCAACTCCACGCTTTGGGATTTTTTTTAAAGAATTAGGTTTACTTCTTATTCTATGTTGGAGATGCTTTATCAGCTTCTTAGAAAAATAAGAGTCAACAAAAGTAAAACTGGTTTTTCAAAAATGTTAATAATATTGATAAATCCCTTTCAAATCCAATCAAGAAAAAGAGAAAGATAACACATTAGAATTCCTCTCCCTCCCCCGACCCCCCAACAGCCAGCAAGTACCATAGTAAGCGCGCATCCAACAATCGTTGAATACGAGTGTAGCTATTGTTATTTTTCATCGCGAACCCCCCAAACGTTGCACTGCTTCTTGAGGTTTCTAGCCTTATTAGTTTCTCATCCTATAATCTTTTTCAGAAAAAGGACGAAGTGGTTCAGGCACTCATTGATTTGAATTCCAATAAGAGAAAAAAAATCTGTTAATGGGGTTGGCTAACTTTTTCATAAAATCAGTAATTTTGAACGAAGGCAAGTTCTAAAGATTTTTTATTGAGATAGGAGGTAATTCTGTGATTTCACAGTTTTACTTTATTTTACTTTCATTCCACCAAGCTCCTTCTTCCCCGAAAATCATCAGTTTGTTGGCAGGTAAAAATACATTCTCAGATTCTCCCAGAAGCTGCGCCATCAGCCTTAAAGACGAAAAAAAAAAAAGCCTCGTTTCCTTGTGCCGCTATAGAAATGTCTTCCTTCTCCACCCCTGGCTTAACCGGATCAAAGTCTTTTTCATTCTTAGTTGATTGTTCTCAGAAAATCTGGAGTCCAGACAGGCTTGAGCCAGAGAGGGTGACCTCTTGAGGGCAGACCCCGAGGCATGGCGCTTCTCCTCCCTTCGCCGACCCAGGAGAGCTGCGCCCCCTCTCCGTGCGCGGAAAGAGTACTCCAGCCGAGCCGCGGAATCCGTTACCAGGCTGCTGTGTCCCCACGGGCCATTCCAGGGAGGAAGAGGACGGGGAAAACCGCTGTGTTGATTCCTTGGCCCTGTGGGCCGGGCGCTCGGCGGGTCGGGTTACAGACAGGTGAGTCTGGCGGATGGGCGAGCTGCGGGCGCCAGGGAGCTCCTGGCCAGACGCGCCCCGGCAGCCCCCGGAACCCCGCACAAGTCCGCTCACCCACGGGAGGGGTGCGCCCACCGCAGCCGTGGAGGCAGTGCTGCGCGTCCCCGGGCGCACCCGAGCAGGGGGCCGCGAGAGGGACAGCGCGCGCCCCAAACACGGGCACTGCTGGGCTTAGAAACTTGGCGTCTTTCTCTTACCAACTCCTCTTCCTTCTCTTCCAGCTCTCCCCCCCCCCCCCCCCACAAAAACANCCCCGGTAGCAGCCCGTCTTCATTTACTGGGAAAGGTATTTCCCAGCCTCGGATTTGGGGGAGCGGGCGGTTAGGCGAAGACTATAATGGAAGTGGGCAAAGATAAGAAATTTGTTACGGAGCTGCGTTTGCATAACGTGCGCTTGGCTTTTGTTTCCATTGTGTGTTTATTTGGGTTGATGAGGCTCTTGGGGTGGTAGGTCTTGGGGTGGGAGCTGCTTTAGCAAAGCGAGCCGACTTGTTTTCCCAGATTGTAAGGCACAGATCAGTAATAACGACGTGTTCGAAAGCTGCCGAGCTTTAAGTTGTATTATTACTGTGTTTATTTGGGGGGCTGTTGTAAATGATGGGGATCTTAAGCTCCCAGGCTCCCCCCCCCCGCCTTTCCCAGCTCAGAGTCCTGGAGAGTCTCCCTGCCGCCTCCCCCTTCCGCCCGCCTAGATTTCAACTAGCCGCGGAAACCATCCACAAAGTCCGGAGGAACTGAGCCATTTTCTTGCTTGCTTGTCGGAGACAAATCCACCCGGGGGCGGGGGATGGTGGTGGTGTACGCAACTCGCAGGAAGCTCCAGCTCTCAGGATGGACGCCCTGGGATGCGGACCTGGGCGCTCACCTCTAACAGTTTGCCCTGAGGTGCTTGTGATGGGGAATGGGGCGAGAGGTTGATCAAAAAACGTTCTTCGCTTTTTAAAAAGGGGAGGGGGGAAAGAATCAGACGTTAAATTCTTTTGCAAACATTCATGCCTAAGGAAGGGCTGGAACAGGCAGCCCCGGCCGCCGGAACCGGTCGGACAGGTAGCGAGCTTGTTGACACCGTTATGTTGCAGGGCGCATGCTCACTCCCAAGTTTCCTGGTGCCTCTTCTATTCCACCTTATGAAACTTTTTCCTCGGCGTGGTCTCACCCGCGACTTAAGGCATAGGTGTCGCCGAGCCCGGAGGCTGGGAGTCGCCGGGCGTGCGGGGGAGAGGCCTGGGCCGCGCCGCGGCGGGGGGCGGAGGGAGAGGGCAGGCTAGGCGGGAAGGTGGGCTCTGGCCGCCTGCAGCCGGGGACCCAGTCACTGCCGCAGCTCCTAGTGGGGAGCAGCCGGGAGGAAGGGGGCCGCCGGCCGGGGAGGGGGCCACACCATGCCCAAAGTCTTTCTGGTGAAGAGGAGGAGCCCGGGGGTCTCTGTCCGCAGCTGGGATGAGCTCCCGGATGAGGAAAGGGCAGACACCTACATCCCAGGTGAGCGCCGCGCGGGGGCCGGGCCTGGGCGCGGGACTCCCGGGGTGGGGGCGGGGGTGTCTGGGTCCCCTCA